>NC_133618.1:171974232-172284232 GCF_048593235.1 Sminthopsis crassicaudata | reverse complement strand
GTTTTTGTGGAATTCTGTTACACTTTGAATTTACTTTAATCACTCTTACAAGATATATAATATAAATTTATAATCTATGATATTGTTTAGCCTGTTTTTATATACAATATTCATCTTATCAAAAGCATTCATCACATTCAGTCTTGAAAAGAAAAATGAAAATAAAAAATTCAGTTCCTGACAGCGAAGAATTGTTTGTTTCATCATGACTCAAACACATTCCTTTCTCAAGGTTAGTTAATCTTCACATTTTTTTAAGAAGTGAAATTTTATCTCAAGCATTAAAAAAAAAAAACCCACACTTTAGGAAAATTAAATGTAGATTTTTTTTTTTAAAGTAAAACTATCATTTTAGACTCGTATTTTAGTACTGCACTTTATTTCCTTAGTGGATTACATTCTCCTTAGATCATTAGTCTAACTGTTGGCCTGTAGCTACAGAATACAAATTACCAGATTTTTTTTTAGAAGACTTCCTGAATGTTCCTTGTACTGAAAAAGAACAAATGAAAAGGCATGTCACAGTCAAAAATTGTCAGTGATCTGAATAACTTTGTAGAGGCACATGTGGAATTCATTGTGTACTAACTGAAGTTTCAATTTGGAGGAATTATTGTCAGACATTGAAAATGCCCTAAAGGTCTTGGCTTATTCAGTTGACATTGAAAACTGAAGTGCTATTTGCCTACTGCCAAAGCTTCTATGCTGTACCTCAGTAAGTTTAATAATTGGGGAGTGATATCATTCTGAATCTTGCTATACCAAGTTTGTGGTGAAATGGGTGCCATGCTGTCACACAAAACCTGTAATTTAGCCATGTTCTCATATGAAAAATATGAAATGACCAACATGTTCCTGTAAATTAAAAACAAATGCTCTGGGTTTCGTTTTATCAAAAGTTTTCAATATCCATGAACAGTATAGTTGTTTATATGTTTGTTTGTTTTTCTGGTCATCATCCACTAGCAAAGTTCACAAAAATCCTGATATTAAAACTGCATTCCCTTGCAGCTAAGTATTCAGCTGCAATTTGGAAGAGAGTGAGTGTGAAGGCTCTTTACATTAGCTTTCTCCCATGTCTTATATGATGAAAAGATCTGCCCCAACGGATTGTCTAGTGCCATTTTATCCAAGTAAATAAACTGTCAACCTTCCAGTTGGATCACTGTGTTGAAAAGCATAAAAATGAGTTGGTCATCCTGGGCAGCATTTTATTCTCTCCCAGAGAGTCCTAATTTAAAATGGCAAAAGAAGTATCCTGTCATCCTCTTCTCCAACCTTCTCTCTCCCTGTCTATTATGTTTGTACAAAAAATACAGATGTCAGAAAAATAATCCCACAATTCCAACCAAAACCAACACTTAGGGGTCATATGTTTGCCTTTTTTAAAACATTTTGCAAACTCTATCAACCTCCCTACTTAATCATCTTCATCTCTTCATTTGCACCTATGT
Organism: Sminthopsis crassicaudata; assembly: GCF_048593235.1. Taxonomy (NCBI): domain Eukaryota; kingdom Metazoa; phylum Chordata; class Mammalia; order Dasyuromorphia; family Dasyuridae; genus Sminthopsis; species Sminthopsis crassicaudata. The sequence continues at coordinate 172,282,778 of NC_133618.1, read as the reverse complement.
GTCTTGACAATAATACTGTTTTGGCAGTGTGGAATTGGGCCTAAGAGCTGGCAGAGTTCAAATTCTGCCCTAAAGGTCTTGGCTTATTCAGTTGACATTGAAAACTGAAGTGCTATTTGCCTACTGCCAAAGCTTCTATGCTGTACTATGCTATGTTCAAATACTTGCTAATCTCCAAAGTAACTAATTTTCTGGATGCCCTAGATAATACCCTGGAATTTGTCTATGTCATAGATGGGTATAGGAATTCCCCCACTGATGAATTCACAGATCCTACAGGAATTTTCATACTATTTGGGTACTGATACAACAGAAAAGGCTGGTTAAGCAACTAAGAGGAAAGTAGCATAATAATAATAATATTAATAAGGATAGCTAATATTTGTATAGAATTTACTAAGTGCTAGATACTATGGTAAACATTTTATGATCATTATCTCATTTTATACTCACAGCAACTCTGGGAGGTAAGTTCCACTGCTTTACAGCTGAGGAAACTGAGGTAAACAAAACTTAAGTGACTTGCTCAGGACATAAAAGAGCTCATAAAATAGATACTTGATTTTAACTCTGGTCTTTGGGACTGAAGGGCCTGAGCTCCAACCACAATACAACTTCGCTTAATAAAATGTTGACTGAATTTTCTCTAAATGAATTTAGTAAATTTTTTTTTTTCAGATCTGAACCCAGCAGCCCTGATCACGGTTCTTCAACAATGGAGCAAGATCTTGCTGCCCTGGATGCAGAAATGACACAGAAATTGGTAGAATTAAAGGACAAACAACAGCAGCAGCTATTGAATCTGCGGCAGGAACAGTATTATAGTGAAAAATACCAGAAACGAGAACATATCAAATTGGTAAGTTGGAGAAGCACAAGCTATTTCAGGAAAAGGTCTTAAAACCAGCCACAAATTTCAGATCCTTCATTATGGGTATTAAAATCTCCCCCTTCTTACTTTTCTTGGTATTACAAAATTTAATCGTTCAGTTCAACATATTCTTAAGTACATATTGTTATGTATCTATGTAATTAAATACATATTTATTATTTAATACATATTATTAAAACATCATATTGTCTAGGAGTTGAGCACTTAACAATCAAATGTGGGAATTCTTGTATATGTATGCTTCTAAACTTATGAATGTTTTTTTGGAGGGGAAAGTGATGAAAAGGAAATCTTCTCTTCCAAAGCAGATCAGCGCCTTTTCTGCAATTTTTATTTTAGAGAGCACCTTAAGTCCCTAAAAGGTTAATGGACCTGTCCAGGATTCCAGTCAGATTATGTCAAACATGAGAATGATCCCAACTTTAAATGGCTTCAAGACCAGCTTTCTATGCACAATATTTGGATGGAATGTCATGTGAGGATATGGCATAGAAACAAATAGCTATACCATAAGGCAGAGTGGTATGGGGGTTAAGGGAAGACTCCAACTTGAAGTGGTTAGCAAGGAGAAGAATTGACTTAGGGGAAGTTTGCTTGATTGGCTGAAAATATTGGCAGGGCTGTCCTGAAAGAGAGATTAACAATAATGAACCTAAATCCAAAGGGAGAACTAAGACCAAGGTATGGAAATTGTGAATTTTTATTTAATCACTTAATTCAATTAAGCAAACATTTATTTACTAAGTATTCATTATATTCAAAGCAAGCCACAAAGCCAAGGAATATGGGTTCAAGTGTCCACTCTGACAAATACTGATTGTGTCACTTTGGGCAAGTCCCTTCACATGCTCTAAGCACCTTTCTTAAAACTATAATTTGATCTGTATCAGTAAAATAACTCCTCTAGGAGTTCTTCATACAAGTGAAATCACAACTGTAATCACTATACTTATGTGCAAGGCACTATGCTAGGAATGAGTGTTAACAAACAAAAATGACAGCATTCACAAAACTGAAGGGTGCAATATTTGATTGAGGAATTCTGACACATACATAGATAATACATGGAAATTTAAGAAGGAAAAGAATATTAATGATTTGTCAAGTGAAGGAGAAGAAGTCATAAAAGGCTTCCATCTTATAATTCTCTTAACATTTATCTATTTCATTTAATCATTAATTAATCAATTAACCCAATACCTCACTGTGCTGAAAGAAAAAAAAAAGGATTCTGTTTAATGACAGTGAATGAGATATCACCTATGGATAAGTGATAGTAATCTAGTTTGGCTGAAAGATAGAATGTGGTCAAAGGACAGTATCAAATAAGCGTAGAAAGGTAAAGCATCTTAATATTTAGAAATATATAAAAACTTGATGGATTGCTTCATGAGGTAGTGAGTTTCTAGTCACTGGACCTCATAAGGACTATGAGCATGTCATAAACTAATACATTTTTCAAGTACCCAAAATTTAAAACTTAAAATAGGAAGTTTAGTTCAATGTTTTTGCATTAGCTTTTCATTTTTAGTTTCTCCCTATTGGTAGATTACCAAAATGATTTTTTCACTCTAAAACAAGTTTGATACAGGTTTGATTAGTATAGGAATCCCTAAACTATGCTGGAGGGGGGGTGATATGGCAGCTAGGGATTGATTTTGTTTTTCCTGACAATAAATCTCAACTTCTTTGCATTACATTGCTGTTCTTTTTCTCTATATTTTTGCTTCTTGCTCCTGGAATCAAGTCATATGGGTTTCTAAACGGGGAGCTATTCAGTGTCAATTAGTCTCTTGAGAGGCTACTTACCAGTAAATGGGAGGAGGGTGATGTCAATTATATTACAATATATTCAATCATCATTTTTTCTCTCATTTTCCATATTCCTTTCTTTCAAATCAACTTAGCATGAAGTGTGTTTTGTTTGAGTGTATCCTTCCACAATCTGGGAAGCATACATCTAACACACATAGTATATAATAATCGGTATCTCTTGTCATCTCAGTTTTCAATAACTAAAATCAGAAAATTCACTATTAGTAGCTGCTAAATAGATAGTCTCTTATCTGAATCATCCTCAAAAACTATGTAAATCTCAATCTAAATTTTCTTGCTTATTATAAGAGAAAAACATATAATTCTAGCATTTCTATTACAATGTCACAAACTTTGCTTTGATGATGGAATTCAAATCAAATAAAAAATTCTGTCAGTACCATAATCAGTTTACTGAATTTCTCTATCCAAGTATTTTCTCCCTAAACATATATTTCTTTGTGAATGAATTTAGGGCTTCTTAGCTATATAACTTTTATTTGAAATCTAATCAAAATCTTTCTAGATATAATTATTTAGCATCAATAACCTCTGATTTTCAAATGACAAAGTCTAGTTATTATTTTTTTAAACCCTCTTTCAATTCATGAAGTAAGATACTCAAAGGGATATTGTAGCAGGTTGATGAGAAAAGCATACCTCTCTGGGACTCAGTTTCTTCAAGCTATAAAATAACTTCTACTAGGCCCAAATCTGTAGTGCTGTTTTGTACAGAAATAAAATACCTAAAAAATAATTCCATGCATTTTATCCAAATAAAAAGATTTCATTAAGGGATTGGAGAAGGAGAATGCTGACTGAAAATTTAGAAACTATGAGGAAAGAAAAGGCAGTAATTAACTTATGAGAACTGGGTTGAAAAACTGGAGAGAACAGATGAGTGCTCACATCATGAGAGATCAGAAGGATGATAGTAAAGTACACTGGACTCAGCAGACAGAATCAGGAGCTTGGTCAGGTACAAAACATGAGAACTTCTTAAGAAGGCAAAGTAAAGACCACATCATAGCATCACATATCTAGATCTGCTGGGGACTTCAGAGAGTGTCTAATCTAACCTTTGATTTTATAGGTAAGGAATATGGGGCCTCAGGAGATTGTCACTTGCCCAAAGCACCTACATAATAAATGTCAGAGGCAGGATTTCATTTCAGGTCATCTGATTCCAGGGCCTCCTCTCTTTCTACAATGCCATCACACTCTCTTGTATTCCTGGCTGTTTGTTCTAGGGAATTTGATTATCACTCTGTCTTTCATGTCCACTGTTAATTTCAAACCTGTGATCTAACAGAAAATTTTTGTGAGGCTGCTCTGCCTCTTTCACCAGCAAAATTATTTCTAACAACTCTGTGTGTTGGAGTTTGATTAGTTTGGTTAGTGGGATACCTAAAGTAAGTAAGACCAGAGTAGCAAAAGCATGGCATTCCTATTCCTGGCCCAGACCAAAGCAAGTTTTCCAGCAGAACTATGTTCATAATAAGTATTGTTCAACCTTCTTAAAAACACTTGTGGATAGAGTTAGCAAATGGAGTGCTAGACCTATATTCAGGAAAACCTAAGTTCAAATCCAACCTCAGATACTTTCTATTCTGCAAAATGGAGATAATAATAATCCCCCCAGGATGACTAATTATAATGCTTTGGAAACCTTAAAACTCTATATAAATACTAGATATTATTATTCATATTATTACAACATTATATGAAATGCTTCCTCTACTTCTAACTTGGTGCTAAGAATACTCTAATGAGGTAATTTTTTTCTCTCTCCTTTGCCTGCAGCATTTGAAGCCCATGCCTTTTCTTTTGCACACAGGTTTGCCTCAGCTTCCAAAGGCATGTAGAATATAAATGAAAAAAAAAAAAGTCATATATTTCTTCAAGTCCAGAGGGAGCAGAAAAAAAAAATAGTAATTCCCTGAATCTCAATGACAGTAAACATTTTTTGAAAAGCCTAAGAAAGCATTTTTGTACAAATCCAAAATGTTCAGAATATATGTCACCCAAAAGGCAACCAAAACATGAATAATAAATGAAAATGTGTCTCTGAACAGAATATCTAAGCCAACAATATCAAGAGAAAAGAAAATGTAATTAACATAGGATAGAAACAAGCCTGAGGTGGTAGGGGGTAGATGGGAGGGGAAAGTATTTGTTGACTAGGCAAATTAAAAAGCTAATAATATTTTATTATTATTGTATTATCATTATAAAAGCTAATATTTTAGCTTTCAGATTTGTATAGCCCATCAAACAAAGCCCCATTTTATTAAAGGCTCATGCATTTCAAATATAGTTATCCACAAGTTAGTAATCAAGAGAGAAACTGCTATAGGATTTTATAATTTTCCCCAGAGAATCAATGAGTTGTTTATAACTCACCTTGCAAATCTTTGATGTAAAACAGACCTTGGAATTCATAAGAGACACAAGTTTTAATATTTTTTCACATTCATCATAAAAAGAGTAATTTGATATAATGGTAAAGTGGGAAATAATGCATGAAAAGAGCATGAGCTTTAGAGTCAAGGGAAGCTAACTACAAATCTCATTTCTACCTAGCACATATTACAGTACTACATTTGATTTTGGGCAATTCACTTAATCCTTCTCTAAATCTCAGTTTCTTTATTCATAAAATGGAGAATCTGAATAGAAGGTTTCTGAAGTATTTCATGCTCTTGCAATTCTTTAAGTCTCAAGAGAGGCAGGGAAAAAGACAATGGACAATGGACTGGGCCAGAAGTCATTATACCCAACGTTCAACTTAGCTCTGCCACTTATTAGCCTTGTAAGCCTCAGTTTATTCATCTTTAAAATGGGAATAGAAATATTTGTTGTATTTATCTGAAGAAGTGATTGTGATGAAAAACACTTTAAGAAATCTTAAATGTATAAAAATGTTAAGCACTAAAGAGATATGAACTACTTTTTTTTGCCATTACTCTAGATATTAATCCATCAATCTCACCATAAGCCCTCATGCAATTAACCTTAAAATTCCATAATTTGAAAAGGGAATAAGCAGAGTGTGTCTTCATTATCCAGATCTTCATCATATGCTTCATGCTTTTTCTCTGCCAAATATCACAAGCTAACTTCCTGCTGCTATGAAGTGCATTTTTTAACTCATCCTCCCTCTCCACTACAATTTTATGTATAATATGATAGAAGAAGATAATGTAAAAAGTTAAGAACTTACAAAAACATGGGCATGGAAGAGTAAATAAAAGATTATAAAAAAAACAAATTCAAAAGAATCCTGGGAGGGATGAGCAGGGGCAACTCAGGAGATCAGGAAAGTACTCTTGTAGAAAGTTTCTATACTGTATTTTGAATGAAGTTAAAAGGTTAGAGGAAATTTGGTAATTTCTTGCTAGCAGATAAAGTGCTAAGCCTGGAGTTAGGAAGAAGAGTCCAAATCTACCTCAAGCAGTGACTAGCTGTGTGACCCCCAACTGATCACCTATGCTGTTCTAACTTCAGCTTCTTGTTCTGTAGTATTGGGATCATAACAGTACCTCCCTTTCAGAGTTTCCAAGATATAACCTTATATAAAGCACTTGGTAAATCTTTAAGATCTATATAAATAAAAACTATTACTCTTCATGATGAAGAGAGAGAACATTGCAGAATGGGCATAGTCTATACAGTAGATGGAATTTCATATATGGGGAGTATATAATAATAATTTTCATCATTATTATTAATAGTTAGCATTTATATAGGCTTATTATTGGAGCATTGTGATAAGTGTTCTATAAATATCATCACAGTTTTATCCTAATAACAACAAAAACGATGATGATGCTGTTATTGTTCAGTCATTTCAGTCATATCGAATTCTTTATGACTGTATTTGGAGTTTTCTTAGCAAAAATATTGAAGGAGTTTGCTCTTCCCTTCTCCGGCTCATTTTACAGATGAATAAATGAGGCAAACAGTTAAGTGACTTGCCCAAAATCACACAGCTAGTAGATGACTGAGGTCAGATTTGAACTCAAGAAGCTAAGTCTTTCTGATTCCAGCACTCTAACACTATCTACTGTACCATCTAGTGCTTAACATTAATAACAACAACTATAGTATTAATAATAATCTAACATGCATAGAGTTTACATTGTGTGCCTGGCTCTTTGCTAAGCAATTTACAATTCTTTTGATAACCTAGAAGAGAGGTGCTATTATTATCCCCATTTTACTCTTGAGAAAACTGAGGTAGAAAGAGGTTAAATGACTAGATCAGAATTACACAGCTAGTTAAATGTCTTATACTAGATTTTAATTCACGTTAGTTCTATGATTTTTTTAGGCCAGTACTCTATCCACTGTTACCTTGAATAGAAAGTCTTTATCCATTTGTTCCAAAGCTTTCCCTTCCTCAGTTATTTCCATTCGTTTTCTATATTGCTTGCTTTGTACATATTTATTTTTATGTTGTTTCCCCTTAGATTATAAGCTCTTTTAGGGCAAGGAATATCTTTTGGGTCTTTTTGTATCCTAGGTGATTTTCACAAGGTTTCATACAAACAAGTTACTTAACACTGAAAACGTTTTGCAGCCAAATACAGCAAAATGATCTGAAAAAGGAATCGTTTCAGAGTTTCTTGAAGAATAATTAGATTCTGGAAATCATAAAGTGCTGGGAAGCAGCCAGTAGGAAATGAGGAAGTGCATCCTCTGGGGGCTGCCTTCTGTGATAGAAGATCTGGGAGGAAGAACTTTCCAGTGTCCACATTCCACCCTCTCTAAACAAAGGGAGGGAAAAACCTAGGGCAAAGTGGGACTAAAAAGATTTGCATTTTAGAGTTTATTTCTTCTTGCTGGTGAATTTCTGGAGGAACTCAATTCCAGGAAAGGAGTCAGAATGGGGAATAATGATAATAGTAAATAATAGTGATTATTTCCCATCTTGCCTACTTTCCTGGTGCCCTGGCCACCAATCCCCTATGTGTGCAGCTATCTCATTAGAATGGAAAACCTAAGAGGACAAGGATTGTCTCTTAGTTTCCTTTTGTTGTTCAGTCAAATAAGTTTTGTCATATTCTTCACGAGACCCTACGTGATTTGCTGCAGTGATTTGCTATTTCCTTTTCCAAATTCAATTTACAGATACGGAAACTGGAGCAAAAAAGGTTAAGTGATTTAAGTGATTTTCTCAGGATCACACAGTTAGAAAACTGGATTTGAACTCAGACCTTCCTGACTCCAGACATGGCACTTTACTCACTGTGTCACTCAGTTATTTTACTTTTCTAATTAATATAATTAATACCACAACATTTTTTGTTTGCTTTTAATAAGGAATATCAAAGACTATACTGATTTCTATTTAAACCAACTCTGTAGTACCAAAGACATAATCTTTCCAGAAAGAGTACTTGAATTCTACTTCTTTGTCTGATATTAATTAATTGAGCTCCTTCCCTGAGCTCCTTCTGTAATCTTAGAGGACTGTTTCCTTATCTTAAAACAAGATTTTAGACTTAGATGATCTCTAAGGTCTCTGTTAACATAAAAGTTCTGTGATCCACTGATGCACTCTAGAATCACAGAATCTAGAATGCAGGTTCAATCCCTATCATACAAAACTGGAACTTCTCTTTTTTTAATCATCGTAAAATGAGGAGCCTTTACTATGTGAACCAGAAAGGGCTTTTATTTTGTTTTTACATTGATTATTCTTGTTTTATTTTTTGACTGAAACATGGATGGAACTTTGAGTAAAATACATTTTTTTCTCTGAGATGTATTACATTTAGAGATAATTCAGAGAAGTGACTAAAACTATAGCTAAGAAAATAAAAAAGGACAAGTTTGAAACTTTTTAATCATGTAGGAACTTATGACACTTGAGAAAGAAGAGATTCTGTTTACAGTGAAAATTCCAGGAATGGAATTCCCATGGCCTAATAGTTTAGTTTGTCTCCCCTGGAATTTCCTGACTCACTTCATGCATTTGACAAGTTTAGGAGCTGAGGCAATGCATTTCATACATAGTAAAAACAGGGGCCAGACATGGCCCTTGCCTCTGTCTCAATGAAGAGCTTTTTTCTCATTATACTTACCTTCACTTTAAATGAAATCCATCTTTATAGTCAAATACCATTACATAGTATCCTACTCCAAATATTTATCTACATACTACAGGTTTATATATATCCTTTTCTGTTACTACCCAAATTATAGACTTTACTATTTATCTTTTGCCTCCTACACTAAAGCAATAAGCTATATTTGTAAGGCTCTAGGTGGAGCACTGAGTTGACTGCCAAGTCAAAAAGTCAGAAAGATGCATTCCTGAGTTCAAATTTGATCTCAAATCTTTATTAGCTGTATAACCCTGGACAGGTCACTTAACTCTGTTCACCTCACTTTTCTCATCTGTAAAATGACTAGGAGAACTAAATGACATTCTACTCCAATATCGTTGGCAAGAACCTCGAATGGAATCATGAAAAATCATATACAACTGAATAATGACAAAATATTTTTAATATTTGCAATACTTTGCAAATTTCAGAACTTGCAAAATTTTACTAAGACTGTTGAATTTCCTGAGTTTTGATTTGATTTTATATTAAATATAACTACAAGGTTTTATGAATTTGATACCCATTATTTCTTTTCATAGTGAATATTTTTGAGAATATGCTGTTGTCCTTAATACTTGAGGAGGATCTATATATGCTGTTTAAGGATTTGTAGAAGGAACAAGGACTTTTTAAGCCTTTTTAAAACTCAATTTATACTAGGCAGATATACATAATTGGAAGAGAGAATAGACTTGTTATTTAATAAACTACAACAATGTAGAGTCAGATTTAGGTTCCTTGTAAGGGAAAAGCTTAACAAAAAGTTATGACTTAATGGAGTGGGCTCCCAAATAGTAGATTCCTCTTTCACTAGAAGTCTTTAAGCAAAACCACTTGATAGGTTTATTGTTAGAGAATTCTTGTTCAGGCACAGGTTGGACTAAATGGCCAGTAAGGCCTCTACCCTCTATGAATTATGATTCTTTGAAGAGTCTACAATTACTTTAGTTGGGTGGGTACAGCTTAACTGTTTCTAACTATCCTAAAGAGCCCTTCATTAGCATGAGCTCTTTATAACAGGTAATACATTTTTCTTTCTATTAAAAAATACTTTGAATTTCTACTACATCTATTCCATTTGCTTTGTATTTATTTTTCAGTGGATAGAGTGATAATAAAACAAAAAAACCAAAAAACTTCTTTATCTAAAAATCAATAAGAGCTGTTTAATGAAAAAACTTCTTCAGTCACCCAGCATCTATGAAACACCTGCTATATGCCAGGCACTGTATTAAGTGCTAAGATTAACCTCTCCACTCACCCCTCGAAAAGAAAGACAGTCCCTGCTTTAAATGAGGATGACAATATGCAAATAATAATATTCAATATAAAAGCAAGATGTATTCATACATATAGATGTATATATATACATATATATATGTATATATATATATATATATATATACATATATATATATATATATATATATACACACACACACACAATATATATATATACAATATATAACAAACTAAAGATAATCTCGATGGAAATATCCTCAAGTTTAAGAAGCACTTAAGGGAAGCCAGGAAGGAAAGATGATGAAATATATCCAAACTTTGAATATCAAGATTTTTAAAAATATTATATATAATTTCAGTGATAAATTTGGATCATTAAATATTAGGGCTTAAAAGAAATCTTAAAAATCATCTAATCCAACTCCATCATTTAAGAAGAGAAAGTGGTTAGTGCTCACTTTCTTTCCAATTCATTTTCTTTAGCTTTATATATTTTTGAATTTACTTATCTTTACACATGAATTTGGAGTGAGAGAACCCAGTCATATTCCACCAATGCCATTTAGTATCCATGTGACTAAATTTGAAAGTCATTTGACCACTAAGACATTAGTTTCTTCATCTATACCATGATGGGGTTGGAGTAAGTAACTTTTGAGGTCTCTTCCTAAATGTATAATTTTCTGATAATCTTGAGAGCAGGTTCCATGTCTCATTTTTGTCTTTGTCTTCAGAAAACCTAGAAGAATGTCATATACATAGCAATTGTTCAATAAATGTTTTAAAATGCACAGTGTGTAGCACAGAGTAAATACTTAATGATGTTTAGTGGTGATGTTAAATTAAATTCATTTATTTTGTTCTTCAATCATTTTAAAAGTGTCCAATTCTGTGGCACTCCATTTGGTGTTTACTTAGCAAAGATATTAGAATAGTTTGTCATTTCCTTCTCCAGCTGATTTTTATAGATGAGAAAACTGAGGCAAACAGAGCTAAGTGATTTGCTCAGGGTCACATAGCTAGCAAATGTCTGAGGCCAGATTTGAACTCAAGAAGAATCTTCCTAACTCTAGGCCTGAAACTCTATTCACTGTTTCATCTACCAAATGATATGAAGTGACTGATACAAGATCAAAAAGTTAGTTAATTAGAAACTTAGAAGAAGGATCCAGACTTTTAGACTTTTAGTTCTATCTTTTTTTCTATTATAATATTTGATCTATAATATTATTTTAATTAACTCTGTTAAGGGATAGTATTGTAATATTATCCATATACTGTGAGATCTTAGGGGGAAAGTTAACATTTACATTGACCAAGTTTTTATTACAAGAAAAATAATTATAATCATTTTAAGTTTCAGTTAATCAAATTATTTACATCTGATAAGAATTTTATCCAGTCTATTCCTTTCTTTTCTACTTTTTTTCTTTAAAAATAAATCCCCAATGGTAATTAAACACTCAGATATATATGACTGTGGTATTGAGGTTTTGAAAGGAAACATGAAAAGCCAGAACTTCAAAGACTGTGTAGCTGTGGGAAAATTTTAATAATAAATGGACAGATATAAAGTGCCTGAAAGTTAGATATTTGGGGGAGAAAAAGAGTAGCTGCTTTTTAAAATTTTAATCTTTGCTTCCTCTCCTCTCCTTTTAGGGGGGAAAGAAGGATAAGCAACTTCATAAACTGGAAATTAAACTTTCTTCAGAGATATTTATTTTTTTAAAGTATCTTGCTCTTCTCAAAAATGTCAAAAAAATTCTTTTCAAGAAATGAATGATTTTTTACAAAAGCCAATTGTTTATGGGGTGTCATATTGATTGGATCATGCTTTTAGTATTGCACAAAAAGTGAGAAACACTTTTTAAAAATAGAGACTGAAAAGAAAAAAAGTTTTGGAGGTATGATAAACATTTAGAACTTTGGCTTTTTTCCTGTTTCCCATAATTATCCTTCTTTAGAAATTCTGAAAATGTAATAGATTCAAACTAGGTTTTCAGTCTTTTATGGATTGAAAAACCAAAGTATAATATACCAGAGAAAATTCTTACTGTTACTATTCCCCTTCCTCCTCCTACCCCAAACATAAAATTTAGCACAGTACAGTTGACCATGGAGATGAAAATAAACAAGGATTTTTTTTTTAAAGAAAGGCCAAGAATTTTGGGGTTTTTTTTTATTGTTTTGTTGTTTCTAAAAGATTAAACATTATTAACAAAGGAATTGGGGATGAATAATAAAGAGAAAATAATTGAAACACTTTTTATTTTCTAGAGGCCATTGAATTTATATACTAATATAAAATTAAATTATATTTACTATGGGTTTTTTCTGGTTTATTGATATACTTTACTGGAGAATTGTGTCCATTATTATTTAGCTATCTTAGCTATCTTTTTAAAAATACTTTCCCCATAGAGAAATATCATAATCATCATAATAGCTTACACAAATATAGTGTTTAAGGTTTGTAATGTATTTTCTATTCAGTCACTAATTAATGCAAATAAAGTTTTAAAGTTCTTGAGTGTATGCTGTCTGCTAAATCATAATCAAAAGCAAGTTTGTTTAATTTTTTAATAAAATGTCTTCTTTAGATTAGTGAATAATTGTTTACGTTGTGCAAAATACTATATATATTTCTATTAATCCTTTCTCCACTCCTATACTCCTCACAGTAAGCCAATAATCAACAAACATTTACCCCCATAGTGTGCTAACTCTACTATTCTGTGCCAGTTGCTATGATAAGTGCTGGGATAGAGAAAGGCAAAAATATAATTTCTTATATTTTATTCTTATAATATAGGTGCTTACATTCTAATAGAGGCAACATGGGAAATATTTTCAGAGGGAAGCAAAGAATGGAAAAGACTTAATTGTGGTCTTACTGTGTCGGGGTTTTGTTTTTTTTTTCCCCAGCTCTCTCTTATCTTGAGGCAAGCTATTCATCAATTAAAGCCACTTTAAATTTTTGTTATTTAGCAACATATTCCTGGAAATAATGGCATATCACTATAATTAAATATCTTAGAAAATCTATATTATTGTTGCTAAATGAAACAGTGACCTCATCTGAAAGTGCATGTAATATTTTCACATTGCATGTACTTTTCTATTAAAAAAAAAAAAAAAAAAAAAAAAGTAGTTACTCTCCTTCTAACATCCTACTCCATTGTGGGAAAATGAAGAAAAACAAGTTTGTTGTAACAAATGTTCGTGGTCAAACAAAATTAATTTTCCCAGTGATATAAAATATACATTGTATATAAGATCTGTGTATATATATATATATATATACATACATACATACATATACATATATATGTATATGTATATATATATATATATATATACATACATACATACATATACATATATATGTATATGTATATATATATATATATACACACAAACACTTATATGTTATATGTTAAGAAAAAAAAATATATATGTATCTTTATAATGTATATGTCTTATAATTATGGAATGCTACTTCACTCTGACCTTTCCTTTTAGATATTTTAGAGCTAGACTTCAATCTTAGATCATGTCCCACCAAGTTTTGATGAAGCCTTCTCACATTAAGATTTCTAATTCACATTTACTATTATATAATTTATGTACTTGTGTATAGTCGTCTGAAACCATAGATTTTAAATTGGGTGAGCTCTTCATAATTTTTTTTTCATTTTCTCTATATTCATAAATTACCTCTATGATACTTTGATGGATACATGAAGGTAGTTTTCTCTCTTCCCTTTCTTTTTTTAGCTTAAAGCCCTTTTGATTCAGTTAGCAAGACTTCAGACAAAATTTTACTTTTTATTAAACACCTTGAACTTGATGTCCCATGGACATCTTAAAATCAACATATTATCTCCCCCAATACTCTTCTTTTCTATTCCTATCAAAGATATATCTCTGATATCACTAGCCCCTTCTCTTCTCTAACAACCCCTACTGCCCCAGTAGTCCTCATCACCTCTTACATGGACTACTGAAATAGCTTTTTAGTTGATCCCTGCCTTAAGTTTTTCTAGTCTAGTATATCCTCTACTCAGTTATCAAATTAGTCTCGCTAGAATGTAGATTTGCCATTTCAAGTGGCCACTGCCATTCAATAAACTTCAGTGTTTTCTTATTACCTCCAGGCTCAGTCCTACAGAATTTTATATTTATAAAATTCTTACCCAGTTAAAAACCTCCATAACATGACTCCCTCCTACCTTTCTAATCTTCTTACACCTTACCACCATCTCCACATATAGAATCTAATGACATTGGCTTATTTTGCTGCTTCTATTATGTGCTTGGCATACATTAAATATTTTAAAATGTTTATTATTTGGCTGATTACAAGACATTCCATCTCCCAATTTTGGGCATCATCACTAATGGTCCCCTATTCTTAAATCCCCCTTCCTATATTTTTTTTCTCCTGTTGTCCTTGGCTTCCTTTAAGTCCCAGCTAACATCCTGCCTTTTACAGACAAAACAAACAAACAAAAATTTTCGTGATCCCACCCCTCTGCTTAATAATAATATCTTTCCTCTATTTATTATCTCCAATTAATGGTTGATCTTACTGCTTTGAGTTTCTCCCCACTATATTCATTTTCTCTTCTATTGTTGAATTGATTCTCCTAAAGCATAAAGCTGACCATGTCATTTCCCTCCCCCCCCCCATTTAGTCAACTCCAGGATTACATATAAATTCCTCATTTGATTTTTAAAGCCTTTATAACTTTTCCAGTTTTTAACTACCAGATAGGGGAGGGTGAGAATATGCATTTATTATGCAACAACTACATACCAGGTAGTATGCTAAGTGCTAAGCCACTTAGGTGATACAATGGATAGAGTGCTGGACATGGAGTCACAAAGACCCTGAGTTCACATCTTGCCTTAAGACACTTATTAGTTGTGTGACCCTGAGTAAATCTCTTAATTAATCCAGTATCTTTGTGGGGAAAAAAAAAAACCAAAAAACCAAAAAAACCAAATGGGATCATGAAGAGTCAGAATCTATTCAACAAAAAGTAAGACAATTATTATTTCATTTGAGACTCATAACTGTTATTTTACAATTTAGGAAAATGACGTGACAGCAGTTGCTAAGTGACTGGCACTTTCTCTCTTTCCCTCCCCCCCCCCTCTGTGTCTCTGTCTCTGTCTCTGTCTCTGTCTGTCCTTGGTGAGGCAATTGGGGTTAAGTGTCTTGTTCAGGGTCACACAGCTAGGAAATGTTAAGTGTCTGAGCCTGTATTTGAACTCAGGACCTCCTGACTTTAAGGCTTATGGTCTCCCCAGTGCATCATCTATTTACTTCTAATTGACTTTTTCAAGACACACAAATGAGTTAAGTTTCTGAGGCTGTGTTTGAATTCAGGTTTCTTTATTTTAGGCCCAGAGTTCTATCCATTGTGCTCCCTAATTATCATATGTCTAAAAAAAGCCAAATTTCAGACAATTAATCAACATGGTATTACTAAAACATTAAAAAAAAAGTCTAAGGATATAGGTTAAATTGCTTATAACAACAATACTACTAAATCATTCACTATCATACAAGATATACTGAAAGTCTTAGTATGGTTTTATACTACTACTTGTTGATATGCCATTTCAGTCTTGTCCAAATTCTCTATGACTCCATTTGGAGTTTTCTGGGCAAACATACTAGTGTGATTTGCCATTTCCTTCTCCAGGTCAGATGAGGAAGCTAAGACAAAGAGAGGAAACTTCCATTAAGTGACTTCCCCAAGATCACACAGCTAGTAAATATCTGAAGTTGGATTTGAACTTAAGTCCTCCTAACTTCAGGCTTGGTGTTCTATTCACTGTGCCTTCTAGCTGCACCCTAAGTTTTATACTAGTAAAGCTTAAAAATGCACTATATAGTTGAAGAACTATATAGTTCTTCAAGGTTTACAAAGTATCTTCCTTATGGCCACGTAAGATATCACTTAAGTATAATCTTCATTTTAAAAATGAGAACTTTGAGACTTAGAAAGTTTAACATGTATGCTAGTAATTACAGCTAGTAATCATTATAATTCAAAATATCATAAAATGGATTCCTTATACTTTTGTCACAAATTTCTTTAATAAATTCCATTAAAAAGTAAATTACATTTTCTGAATCCTTTAATTTTGAATGTCATTATAATCAATTTTCTTTTGAGTCTTGAGTGTTCCTACTGTTCCAAGTCTAACTTAATATTTGTGTATAATTTAAGTAACTTCACAGATGAATGAATCAGGTTTTATATTAATGTTTATTTAGTGTGGATCCTTCTTCACAATTCAATAAGGATCCATTTCTCTGACCTCTGAGAATTTAATTTCACAAACTGTTGATTTGTTATCACATTTCCTATATAAATGATTGTAGTGAGTAAAATATCAGCTACATATAAGCAGTCAATAAATACTTGATTTATACTTGAAAGACACTTAGAAAGGAATGTAATGTTCTGGAATGGGGATGACTTTCATTTTAGAGTCCAAATGGGAATGTGAACTGGCAACTGTTACCCCTGCCTTTTTTTTTTTTTTCCTATCTAATTTTCTGGTAAGTCAAATGTGGCTATGGCCAAAATTAATAGCTGCAATCCTTTATTTTCCTTGGTTTCCATGGTGATATAACA
This sequence comes from Sminthopsis crassicaudata, assembly GCF_048593235.1. Taxonomy (NCBI): domain Eukaryota; kingdom Metazoa; phylum Chordata; class Mammalia; order Dasyuromorphia; family Dasyuridae; genus Sminthopsis; species Sminthopsis crassicaudata. The sequence goes on along the minus strand of NC_133618.1, from coordinate 172,266,057 downwards.
ACAACAACAAAGAAAATATACTAATAACTAGCATAAATACTTTAAGGTTTACAAAGCAATTTACATATCTTAACTCATTGGATTCTTACAACAGCCCATTTTACAGATGAAGGAACTGAGGCATAGAAAGGTTAAATGACTTTGCCCAGTCATACAACTGTAAGTATTTAAGGCAATATTTGAACTCTGTTTTCTCAGATTCCAAGAGAGGTGCCTATCCACTTAGATTACAGTGCTCTGATTTATCCCTTGGCACCCAGGGTATACTTCCCCTGAGTTCCAGTCACTTCGTTTCTTGGCTTCTAAAGTTAGGTATATGCCAACAAATGTTTGTAACTTATTATTGTTAGTTGTATGACTTGTTTTGGAATATCAATCTCTTAACTCTGATGTGGAGAGGAAATTTTTTTATTCATAATAACTGAAATTTTCAATTTCTCATTTTCTTTCCCAGCTTATTCAGAAATTGACAGATGTTGCAGAAGAATGCCAGAACAATCAGTTAAAGAAACTGAAAGAAATCTGTGAGAAGTAAGAAGAAATTCTCATTATAAGATTTGAAGATATATATACATACATACACACACACATATATATGTATATATATAAAAATAAACATTCAGTAAAAACCTTTTATTCATTTGACTTTTTTTTCTTCATTGCATCTTTGGCTTTCAGAGAAAAGAAAGAGTTGAAGAAGAAAATGGATAAAAAAAGACAGGAGAAGATAACAGAAGCAAAATCGAAAGACAAGAGCCAAATGGAAGAGTATGTAAAAATCCCAACAAAAACACCCTTGGAGAACTTGGTTGGGAAGTGGAGAAACTCCTTCTGGATCTGCTACCTTCTAATTGACTCTCACATAAATTCCAGTTCAGTTTTTTAAGGTTTTCTTAAGTAAGAGTACACATTAAAAAAGAATTCTTTATCTGCATAATGGCCACCACAAAAAAAAAAGCATTTAGATAAGAAAAGGGAAATTATTTCTAATGGTTAATGAGTGTTCAAATAAGGAAGCTGAAACCATCCTCCACAAATAAGGTTAAATACCTGGGCTTTATTCACTTTTCATGGAAATGCCTCAGGGTAGAATTTGACTCACTTCTTAAAACCAAGAACCGGCTAAAAATCCCACAGCATTCCTTCAATCTCTTAATAATATAAACATCTGTAGTAATTCATTACTACATGTATAATATCCAAAAGGCATTTAAAAGCTTATACAACCAATTTTGAGACCAAATCAATTTTAAAGTTCATAGGCTATAACTATACTTGCCTAATAATCCACTAATTATTTGGTTCTAGGGAGAAGACTGAAATGATCCGGTCATACATCCAAGAAGTGGTGCAGTACATAAAGAGAGTATGTCAACCATTTTATTCCTTTTTGAAAGCACAAAATGTTCCAGTTTCAAAAGGAACTATAATTCCTCAATAATAAATAGTTAATAGAATTTATTAAACATCTATAGTGCTAAGAGATGGGTATATAAATTGTGTGTGTGTGTCGGGGGGAAGTGGGAAAGGAAAAGTTCCTGCCTTCATGAAGCTCACAATCCAGTGGAAGAAAAACAACATGCGAAAAGCTGAAATGGTGTGGGAAGGAGAGGCAGCAGATATTGATGAGGTGGAGTACTAGGGCTGATGAGATTGCCCCAGCAGTAAGCTTTCTGGGGCATACAATAGAAGTCAGTCAGAGAGGTCCTAAAGTGGAGCAGCCAAGTGAGAAATGTCAGAGCTGATCTCTCCTTAAATTGAGGTTTAGAGCTCATGGCACCATTTTCCAATCAGAGGTATAGTTATTTCCATATACTTCAGCACAGAGAAGAAAAGGCAACATATATAGCTCTTTAAAGCTGGCAAAGCATTACTTATGCTCTGTTATCTGATCCCTAAAATAACCCTGTAATGTAGGTGCCTTAAATTACAAATGAAGATGATTTTGAAAAACCACCCTCATTTTACAGATAAGGAACCTGAAGCTGAAAGAAACCTGAATTATGAAGTTAATAATACCAAGTATAAATGAATGAATAAAATAGATAAATGAATAAACAACCAAATAACAAATAAATGAATATGAATAAATAAATGAATATCAAGCACCAACTTATTTTTCATTTAGAAGTTCTTTGAGTGTTCATTGTATCACATATCCCTTAAAAGTGGAAATTTAAAAAAAAAAAAGATACTCATGTAAACAATAGGGACTTATGGATGGATGCCTCTTTTCTGTATTCCCCTCCCATGGTGCTATGCATATACTTTGTATATATTTTGGATTCATTTATTTCTTATGTATATTTTTTTCTTCCAATAGAATGTGAGTTTCTTAAGGGCAAGGGCTATTTCCTTTTCTTCTTTTTATTTTCCAGCATAAATGTATGCTGCCTGAATTAATATATGAAAGAGTCTGAGCTGGAAAGTACATTTCAGGCCCTTGAGCCAGAGTATAAAACTATGTTACTTGCACTTTGCAAAGTTTTCATTTACTTTCATAGTGTGATTTTTGAATGTTTTTATGAAATTGAACCTATAACCTAGAAAATTTACATGAATTGATGCAGAGGAAAGTAGAACCAGGAGAATAATTTTATACAGTGACAACAATATGGTAAGAATTAGGAACTTGTATTCATTTAACGACTAACTACAATTCCAGAAAATAGACGCTGAAACATATAACCCACCTCTATGTAAAGAGATGAAGGATTCAGAGGGCAAAATATGTATGTGTGTATGTGTGGGCACATATGTATGCATATACACGTGTGCGAATATGCACATGTATGCATGTGCACATATATAAAGGTATGTTTTATACATATATAATATACATACATATACATTTATTTCTTATTTTAACATGGTCAACAAAGAAACTTGTTTTCCTTGCCTATGTGATAACTGTAATATACATTTTATTTTTCCTTCATTCTTATTGGTGGTAGAAGGGAAAAAAGAAAACTAAATAAATTGTGATGGTTATTTTTATGGGGGGGGCGAGAAATTGAACAAAGAAACTGATTATTTCTACTTTTTTCAGCTAGAAGATGCCCAAAGCAAAAGGCAAGAGAAACTTGTAGAGAAACACAAGGAGATCCGTCAACAGATACTGGATGAGAAACCAAAGGTATATGAATCTATTTGTCAATAAATATAGGTAGATATATACAGCATAATAGATATATATATATGTACCCACACACACATACATATGTATGTTTGAAAGCAGTTTATTTCCTGATTATACATGATAAGCATTTTTGTAAAAAGCCTCTATTCAAAACTTGATAATACCACGGTAACAATTCTTTTAGCTTGAACTTAGCTACACAGATCAGGAAACCTTTCTTAGGGGACAAGTATTTGGTGTAAAGTCTAATTCTGTCCAGCAGAGTGTGCCCTTTACTGAAATCTCCTCAAGCACTGTGGAATAATAGGTAGATACAAAAATACATAGAGTAAATTATTATTATTATGAAAATTATTATGAAAAATAAAAGTATATATTATATATTATATATGTAAAGTATATCTTACATATTATAAATTTAATATTAATATAATGTCATTTAATAAAATGAATTATGCTTAGGCTTATATTTATTTAGATTTTTTTTTTTTTATCAAATCAGTGTTTGTGTAAAAAAAGAACAAATAATTTGCTAATGTCTACTAAATTAAATAGTTTTGGGCCAAATAAAGTACATAGCCTCTAAAATATATTCTACCATGTTTGAATTATAATTTATATTACTTATGTGTAGGAAAAAATATACTGTTTTTTAAAACACATTCTACCAGTCCTTCTAAAAATGGTGTGTCCTAAAAATGGAGATCAGAAAGGTATTGATAGTCAGGGACTGGTGAATTTTTACTGGTACAAACTCTTGTACCCTTAAATAAATAAATAAGCAAATGTATGTGTGCCCATGTGCACATGATCAGGGTTTTTTTTTTGTTTGTTTTTTGTTGTTTTTTTTCTTTTTTTATGTATTTACAATCGTGTGCTTTTAAAAAAACATAACTTCATGCATTTTCTGGTCAACTTTGTCTCCAAATTTCCCATATTGATGAAATCTTGATTAAACTTACTTTCTTAAATTTCCAGTGAAAGGAGTTCTGGACTTTACAATAAAAGAACAGGATTCAAATTCCAGTTCTGTGATATTGTACTAATTACTTAATCTCTCTGACTTTTTTTTCCTTGCAGATGAAATTAAGATAATATTACCCCAACTCTAGCTCAGTGGGTTAAAGAGAAAAACAAATAAAAAATAGTATATGTGAAATCCCTTTCAGATATATGATACTGTATATAAAAACATAGGGGATGAGTATTATATTTTTATTTTACATATGCAGTTTCATAAGTTTCAATTTCAGTTTTGATTTTGAGTCTTACAGATTCAATTTCCATAATATGTATATCTCTTATCTTTCCCCTATCTTTCTCCTTGCTCTATAATAACCTCCGGGGGTCAGAGCTTTATCACCCCTCACTTGGACTGCTACAATTGCTTCCTAAGTGTTTCCTCTGCCTTTTCTCTTCCCACTCCAAAACAGCTTCCATAATTCTGTCAATGTAGGATTCATAAATCAATTATTTTACTGTCATTTACTTGCACAATAATGACTCTGTAGTCTCTCTAATCAAATAGAAACCCTTCTGTTTAGCATTTAAAGCCCTTCAACCTGGCTCCAGCCCACCTCCACTGGCTTATTATAAATTCATTTCTTTCACTCATTTTATTTTTCAAGTCATACTGATATTCTTGCTGATCACCCTTACAGAGTACATTCAGCCTTTCACCTTTGTATCTTTACCAGGCTTGTTCCCCAGGCCTGGAATGTACTTCCTGATTTCTTTATTTTCTAATTTCTAGCTTCCTGTAAAATGTAACTAACTTAAGCATCAACTTCTAAAAGAAGCTTTTCTTGATTCTATCAGTTATTAGAACCTCTTTTCACCATTTTCATGTATTTCTTCATATTTTATTTTTTATAAACTTATATATAGGCATGACTCCCTTCACCTAAGTGATATTATAGTAGTTATTTTTAAAGAGTTATTAAAGCTATCAATTAGTGTATTCCTGAATTTGCTCAACTTTAGTTATTTGAAAAAAGCAAACACATCATCTCAAATTGCCCTTTAGTAATAATTTATATCTGGAAAAAAAATTCTTACCAATCTAAAATGAACTTCAAAAGCTAGGCAACTAATAATAGCTAGCATTTATGTAAACTGCACATTAAGGTTTGCAGATGTTTTAACTAGGTTGGTTGATTTGTTCGATCCTCCCAACAACTCTATGAGATAGATACTATTATTCTCATTTTATAGATGAGGAAACAGAGAGATTAAGTCACATAGCTAGGCAATATCTGAGACAAGATCATGGGCCTGATACTAAATCCTGCATTCTACCCACAGTACCTACCACCTAGCTGACTAGGTAAACTATTATTTTCCCAATTTGACAAGCCAGAGCCAATAACTTAAATATGATAGCAACAATTTGGCTAGAGTACCAACCTAACCCAGGACTGATTTACCAGATTATTTTAGGTTGGCCCATTTGATGATATACATATTATGCTTTTGATTCTGGGAGCATGTTTCAACTTTTGTAAGTGAAAAAAAATACAGTAAGAAATAGAAGCATTTAATCCCCAGTGATAAGTGACCTACACCTGTATATGTATTTTGTTCCACAGTTTGGTATCAAAATTATACATATACACACATACGTGTGTGTGTGTGTGTGTGTGTGTGTGTATCCCATTGAAATGCAGTAGAAATTACTAGATAAATCTTTTTGAGTAAATTATTTGATTTGGTCCTTTAGTATATATTGCTATCAATTCTATTCAGGGATGACTTTACCAAACCTGCATCTCCAGAGTCCTTAAACCCCATGCATTAAATCCTGACTTCCCCTTTCAACAAAGCAAAATAATTGGTTTCACTGGGAATGTCACATCTGAATGCATTTGCTTAGGCCTAAAGGAAAAGGTTTAAATGATATGTAGGAAGTAATAAAAACCAATCAAGGAGCTATCCACCAATCCGAAGAAAGGATTCTAATTTCAGAGGCCAAGTCTATTTGAACAGATGCTTTGTCAAGAGGTCAACTTGAGCTTTTTGTTAATTCAACAGAGGCAGACAGAGACAGAGAGACAAAAAGAGACACAGAGAGAAAGACAGAGAGACAGAATTTATGATATTAAATCACAGCTTATGAAATTTTCCCAATACATTCCCACTCTCCTCTACATAGATAACACACGCACTTTTAAGCATACTAAAGCTATTGACTTAAGTTAGATGAAGAATCCCCTTTTCAGGAGGATTTTTAATGAATTTTCTGTGAAACTGCAGAAAACTAGTTTGCCTCCTTCAATCTACTATTACTGCTGTGACATCCTGTTTGCATTCCATGCTTCTTGGAACACAGCTTTCTGTTTTAACTTAGCTCCTCAGGAAAAGAAATATTTCCAGGAAGCTTTAGAGCATCCTAATTTGTGCTTAAAGAACATTTTAACCATGTAGCTACATGTTCTTTTTCACCTTCAAGGGGATATAGAATGATTACCCTCATTTTCCTCTTTAGCATCCCTGTAACAAAATGACTCATCTTTCCTGGTTGCAGTTGTTCTTGTCAAATCTATGACTGACCAGGCTTATGTGCCAAGAGTGCTTAGGAAGTGCTCCTATTTCTTTGTCCCCTTTCTAATATTCCAGAAATGTGCTGTATTCTCAATTTGCTATCTCAACCAAAATTATTTATTTATTCATGATTCATGCACTACCTTCTTACAAAAAAAATAATAAAAGCAAAAAATCCCATCTTTTAAACAAAAATTTCCCTAGATTTTCTCTGTTCATGATGTTCTTAGTGTCTCTGTAATTTTTTCATAGCACCTCTAGGCCAAAAGAAATACTTAATTGTTCTGTTTGTAAAGTGATTAGATCCAAACAACTTAATACATATTCATGAAATAGCAACTTAGTAGCTGTTGGAAAAAAAATACATACATATATATATATATATATATATATATATATATATATATATATATATATATATATATATATATATATATACACACACACACACATATATACACACATATATATACACACACATAAATTGAAAGGAAAAGTATTTTGTTTATTAATCAGTTACTAATGGAATGGTTTTCCTTTTTGTTGACTGTACAACTTCCTAAACCTTGGAATTATATTGGATACCTCCAACTCTCATGTTTTGTTCCAGATTGATTTTATTCAATGCTTGCTTTTTATCACAGCACCAATGAAAATCTGGTTTTGCAAAGGTCTGATATCACAAATAAGAAAATTCAAAAAGTTACTGAGGTAGCCAAAAATGTAAGTAAACTAAAACATATCTCAGACAATTGAGAATGTCATCAAAAGGATGTAGAGTGTTCTAATATGAAACTATAATCTCTCCTAAACTAATAATATTCTTAGTCTAAGAGATATCAAGTAACCTGCTTCCTTCAAAAATTTAAAATATCCTTTGGTGGCTCTTTGAGTTTACTACCACAGCCCTAGCTCATTTACTTGTGCCATCTTTAATTTGGTAGCTTGTCAAGAAATCTGCCTAACAACACTGAGTCTCCCTTTTTTGTTTATTTTTTAGCATCACTTTATGACTCCATGGGCCTATACAACATCACAGAGCACCTAAACATGGTGTTAAAAAAATGTACCTAACCAGTGTTCCTTCTTCCTATATAATATATATTTCATACACACCTGCTTTTCTCCTTCATCTCCTTCCTACTTTCCCTCCTACAAAGTTCCTTATTCCTAGAGATCAAGAAAATGTGATATATATATATATATATATATATATATATATATATATACAAAGCTTAAAGAAGAAAGTAATCATCTTTCATAATGCAGTTTATAGCCAAAGAATGGGTCAAAAGTTTCCAAAAGTTACTGAGTACAAAAAGAGAGAAGGATGAAATGGATTTTAAGGTGGAGGACAAGTTAATCATACTTCTTGCTCACCATACCAGGCTGGGGAAAAAAAGAAATATAATATATGTCTAAATACTTGAAGAAAGACAAGTTCTGTTTTATTCCAGAGGGTAAAGCTAGAACTAGGAAGGAAAAAGGAAGCAGGTTTTGGCTCTAGATAAGGATTTTTTTTTTTTTTTTTTTTTTTTTTTACCAAATTAGAGTTCTCCAATGGGGAAATGGACTACTTTGTGAACTAATAAGTTCCCATCATTCATAGATTAAATGAAAGGTTTGACAACAAATTAAATTATTATATTAGAGGGAAACATGAAAAAAGTAACCTTGAAACTGCATTTTCAAGCCTTGCTTTTTGTTTGTTTGCTTGCTTGCTTTTTCCCCTACTCTTGCTGAACTCCAGTGGCTATCCATAGAGTAAAATTCATAGAGTAAAATACCAATTCTTGTTTCAGATTGAATATATTCTGTAGCCTGACTCAAGCCTATCATCTCACAGTTTTCCTTCATCCATTCTTTTTCATTAGTTGTTCCCTGATGATGACTTGAATTAATCTGCCTCTATATGTACCTATAATATATAAGCTTTTTTTTGATACTTCAATATCATATGTTGAAATAGTTCCCTTATTCATGGTTCAAATAAGGGACCAAATCCTCAATGATTCCTTTTATATTGCACCAAATGAATGTTCCCTTTCTTTATTCAAGTAAAAATTATACTTTGGGAACCTCTTTTATCTTTATCAGTTTATACCTTGTATAATATTTATGTATATATGTTTGTTTATATATTTAGATAATATGTATATGTCCAAATATATTTTCATATGTATGTAAATATACATATAATATGTGTATGTATTCACATATGTACATTTATATTTGTGGGGTGAATTAGAATCACCCTTTGTAAATTTAAAACTGTTTGAGGACAAGATTGTTTTGCCCTTTATATACCCATCACAGTCCTTTACGCAAAAAGTACTATTAATTGAATATTAATTGAATTAATGACATTTCCAAGTAAAAGACAAGATGGGTTATAAATCTTTTCACAAATATTTTTTTTAAAAATTGGATCAGTCCAAGTTTACCACAAATATAATGAGTAGGTTTTCTTCAATGTATAGACAGTCCCAGCAACAAGTTGGCCTGTTGCTTAAGTGAATATCATCAAATTTATACTAAGTTTGGTCTTAACTAGTATAAACTCAAGAGCCTAATTATCATTTGATATTTTATTTTAAAAATGAATTGCATTTATAGTTGCTAGAAAAGAAGGTAACATGATTGTAGTAGGTTACCCAAGATTGTGAGCCCCCGAATTTTGACAATGGCATGTAGAACTAGCAAACACCATTTAGACATGAATTTAGACATGAATTCTGTAGCTACTGGGCATACCTCACATATATTGGACCTTACTTATAACTAATACATGATTTCTGAATTCCTTACTTCTTCTTTCTCTGTCTTTCATAACATCTTTTATTTTCCACTTCTAATTTCCAACTTGGTGGGCAGCAACAAGGAATTAAGACTTCATCAACTCAAGTTACTGTTCAAAGCTACAATCATCAGTATTCCATTACAGTATTTAGCCTGCAGGTAGCAAGACCAGGGACCATAATGTTTCTCTCAGTGCAAAGAAACATGCTTTTTTTTTTTTTTTTTTCAGGCAAGAAGGTAAAGGAGTGCCTTATATCTTCTTATTTTCTTCTTTGTATAGAGTAGTGAAAGAAAAGAAAAATCTGCTGCTATGAAAAGAAAGTCTTCTGTACATTTGGACTTAATAGGGCTTAGCCTATATATGTGTTCTATTTAAGTATTGTAGTTACAGATCAGTGTGACTTAGAGTAAAAATCCAGTTCAGTGAAGACAAATTGGCAAATGTATTCACCCACATCATGTTACATATTTCTGTTCAATCATCTACATTTTTTTTCTTCTTAAATTAAAGCCTTTCTTGCAGTTAAAGAGGAAAGAATACTGGGTTGAAAAAAACAGGAGCTTTGAGTTCTAGTACCAGTTAGTTCTACCACTAGTTAGATTTATGAACTTGGGAAAGTCACTCAACTTATTGAGTCCTCAGGTGCCTTATTTGTAAAGTGAAGGTATTCTATAAAATTATCTCTAAGGTATATTCTGAAATTCTGTGTCTTTTAATAATTTATTTGAATCAGTATATAATTCAGTCATATTTTATAGTAAAGCTAACATAATATTAATAGTTATGATCAAGATATAAGATCTTACTTTATCTGTTAAATAATTATCATTCCTGACAGAATCATAAACTGAACATTACTTCATCATTGAATTAGTATTTCTTTCATATTGTTGATATTAACCCATTGCCATGCCATACACAATGAGGAAACAATTCAGAAATGGCAGGGAGATAAACACAAATTTAACTAGCTATCATCAAAACTAAGTATTTCAAAACTAATTATACCAAAATAAAAAATTCTTCCCTCTGTATTAAAAGGATTTTTCCTAAGAAATGATGCTGAATCAAATAATATTGTATGACATTTCAAATTCAACTTTGAAATGAAAATTAGTCCTTTCTGCCTTAAGAGAGAGGACATCCATTTACCTTTTCTTTGAAGTTTGTGACTTTCCTTTCATTAGATTTGAATATCTGTATGTTATATAAATATTTTATAGATATATGAAAAGTAAGATTGTCTAAAAGTATTATCATATCTTTTTAATATGGAAACAATTAACTTTAACACTTTCAGGACATCATAAAATACTTAGATCTTCATTAGGGCAACTTAGATGAATTAAAACAATTTTCCCTTCAATATTCCTCTCTTAAAAAGAAATTCTTATTTCACTCTCAATATTGGGCCTGAGGTTGGAATACTAGGGCAGTTTCATTTAACTTCACAGACCACTTCCTGTAAATTAACACCATTGTCACAGGGTTGCTCTGTGTAAAAATCCTTAGTAGTTATGGTGAAGATAATATTTAATACATAGTTCTTTGGAGGTAATAAAATTAAAACTTCCCAAAGGCCAGAATACCATATAATCCATTCAGTTGTCCTTATTGTAGAAGACACCAGGCCACATGAGAGACATTGAAGAATATGTGCGTTGGAAGTTTCAAATTTCCAGTTTAGTGGCTTATCCAAGAGTTCTCCCAGAGGAAAAAAAATTTTAAAACTAAGTACAACATAGATATATATTTATATTTCAATGCCAAAAACAAATGACAGCCTCCCTTTTTTTTCACACAGGGGGAAGGCTCCTCCTCAAACTTGTCGGAAACTTGCCCTGAGGATCCCTCTATTTCCCCCAACTTTACTCCCCCCAACCCTCAAGGCCTCAAGTGGTGACCACCATCCTCCCGACCAGGTAGGACTGGATGAGAGGGGTGGCTTTTGAGAAATTTGAGGTCTGTGGCATATAGTACTGTTTTCTGTCAGGATGGAATTCCTTTATCTATCTTCATTCACATTCTCTGTCTCAATGCATCTTCTTTCCTCATCCCATTATTTCCACCTCCAACTTTTTCCCATAATCTTCTACTTTCTCTTTTACCTTCCTCTAGGAAGAGACTTTCATTTTTGTCTTTGTATTTCCAGATCTTAATATATAGTACCTTACACATAGTAGGTACTTAATACATTTTCTTTAAATTGAATTTTACATCATCTAATCTTCATGAGATTATTTTTTCCATCCATTTGCTTCTTTTCTGTCCTTTTTTGTTTCTTCTTAAAAACTCACATTTAAATCTCCTAACTTTCCCTTTTAGACTCCAGCTTTTATGATATTGTTATTCTACAGTGTTGTTATGCAGATGATAATTTAAAATGCTGTTTGTTACTCCCAGAAGACCATTTCTTTCCATAACTTTCTCTATCTTCATATAATTTTTCATTCATTACCCATTGTATTTACTTCCATAGACTGTTACATTTAATTATCATTCTCCTTCCAGATGGTATGTTAGGTGCCTTTAACCTTCCCCTGCTATGTTCTTTGGCATTCTAAAAATTCAGCACTAAATTAAGGACTAAGTATGTTTTTCAGTTTCTTTCATCTCTCCTAAATATATTTCTCTAAATTATAAGAGACATCATATCTTAGAGATACTTGATTAAATGGATAGTGTGTAGGGCATAAGAAGACTTTCAATTATTAGAGATGATCCATAAGTTTAGGGATTAGAAAACAACTTAAAGCAGGAGAAATAAGGGAAAATAATGCAATCAGTAAAATTCCTTTGCAAAAAAAAATTAATAAATAAGCCATTTCAATAGAAGTGAAATATGTGGAAGTAAGGTGGTTGTTTCAGTTTATTGTAACAAAAGGTAGATTTATCCTAATGTCATAAAAATCAGTTGAATAAAGATTAACTTAAAGTTTCATACATATTTTGTCCTGTGAAGCAGTGTAGATGAGAAGCAGACAAGTGTTATTAGAAAAGAGAACTTGAATAGAGGTCTTACTTTACTTATGCAGTAAAACTTTAGAGTTCAATTTTTTTCAGTACTTCAGGGAAATACTATCAAAACATTTTTAAATTATACATTTCTTTAATGACAGATTTTACTTTATTTCACCTTCATAATTGCTTCTTAATAATGAGATACAATGTGTTTATACTCATCCTGTTATTAAGAATTGTATGGGAAATAGAATGGGCAGGCTGTGATTAGAACAAAATCAATAATTCTAAACATACTTGTACTGTTTGTGATACCTTTTTAAAGGAAGATCTTTTTTCAAAGAGATTTAGAGTCAACAGAATAGCCCTAGAAGTATCTTTTTAAGTAGTTTATAAACATCAGTACTTTAATAAAAAAAAACCTTATTTACAAATATTTTATTAGTATTATAATTCTAGTAGTTTGTGACACTGTTATCAAACATTTGATGCCATGCTTAGAAAATACTATTCTTATAAGTAAGATCAAGGACATCTCCTTTCTGAGTTTATAATTTTTTTAAGTATTGTACAAGGTTCTTAAGTAACTTTTGTGGTCTTCATATATTTTTCTGTTCAGTCAGCCTTATGCTACTCATACTAATTCCATTCATAGACTTTATTACCTCCAGAATATAAAGTGAACTTGCTTATTCATATAAAGTATATTATGCTTAAAGAGAGAAAAATGAACCCTACATTGCTAAGACTACAGACAAGCAAGAAAAGCTTATTATTTGTTTTGTCCTCTTTTTCTTCCCTGTCACATGGATGACATAAAACAAATAAGAGTTTTGCAATTTTATTGCAACAAACCAACCTCATTATTAAATGGAGGACCACCTAGTAAACTTCATTTGGCATTTGCTCTGAATTAAAAGAACAAAATGAATTTATTTCACTTAAGAATGTAGCCAGCTACATTTGGTCCTTTCTTTTATTTACCAAAAAATTTTAGTTTTATCAGAGCTTCATGGGAGTTGAGGGGCAAATGAGGTGGCAGATTTTCTTGCTGTTATAATTTAATGCCTCCTTCATAAAGGCATCTTAAATAGACTAAACAAGGACCTGGAGAGGAAGGTGGAAAGGCCAAATCTGAATGGTCAGCAGCCAGAAACTAAACATGAACCAGATCTAAGGGGCAAGATTCCAAGAGTAGACAAAGTATATAGGACAAGTCAACAAGAAAATCAAGAGCTAAAACCCATAATGATATCAGAGGCAGGAAAACCTTGGTCCCAGTAAAGATAAATAATCCTACTATGACAAAAGCCAATCTTGATTCTCTTTTCTGGTGTGCTAGATAGGACTAAGTTATTTTAAAGAAGATCCCTTCCCACAGAAGGAACATTGTTTCAAATCCTTACTCTTTCTTTTGAACTCAGGCAAGTCATTTAATCTCAAACTTGGTTTTTCTCATCTGTAAAATGAGAAGATGGGTGTAGGTAACCTAAAAGTTGCTTCTAGCTTTAAATCTATAATCCACTTGAACTGACATTACCAGAAATTAGTCAGAATCAATCAATCAATATCTCTCTCTCTCTGTCTCTCTCTGTCTCTCTCTGTCTCTCTCTGTCTCTCTCTCTCTGTCTCTCTCTCTCTCTCTCTCTCTCACACACACACACACACACACACACACACACACACACGTGAATATTCTGATAAGTATGAGACTTACCAGTATACATAAAAACCCACAGTGCATAAAATTGCCAAAAAATTATCCAGTGAATGATTTTTCCAGTTAAATACAAGTTTATACTAGAAAGCAGCTATTACAGAAATGGGTAGAACTATCCTCTATTGATTTGTGAATGTGACTTTTTATACAGTGTGTCTATATCTAATATTATGCTTAAGAATCATAACATCATCCTGGTAATCTCCATTTCTTAAGTTGTTATAAAATAGAAATACAAAACAAATAAAAGATAAAAATCCACTCCATAATATATATATATATATGTTTCTTTTTATTCATCTATAGAATAACAGATTTCTGATATTATATACAAAGTAGCATTGTTAAATGCAAATCAGTTTCTTCATAAAAGTGTTTAAGTACATTTTCTGCTATGTCTCCAGCACTGTGCATGGTACTGTAAGCCCAAAAAAAAAAAAAAAAACAACTGATGATATAGCATCTTCCCTCAGGTACCCAGCAATATTAACTGATATGAATATAAAAGTAGATAGCAATTCAAGGTGATGTAAGAAATAAATAAAATTAATTTTAAAATAAATTAAAAAGAAGAGAAATAATATGGAATTATTCTTTATGTTTAAAAACACATTATAACCCAATGAAATGAATACTGAAATTGAAGTCAGAGTCCATTATTTCAAATCCCTGTCTTTCTTTCTGAATGTTGGCATGTCACTTAATGTGAGTGAAGTGATTTATCTTTTCTTATTCCCAAACAGTGAAACCAAATGAATGTAAAACCATGACATGTCTCAAGCAATATGTCTTTCCACAGCAGTCATCAATGGAAGCCATTTTGGATTCTCCCTTTTGTCCACTATTCAGTATTGAAGGGTTATGATACTAAGGATTTTGACCTAACTGTTCTTTAAAGATGAGGAAAATGCACAAACTAAACTTTAAAAAAAAATTTCTAGGGATGAATTTTTTTAAAAGAGAAGACAAGATTGAATCTTAGGTAAAAGATTTTACATAAACACATCTGAATTTATTCAAATATATAGTATCTATCTTTTATCTTATCTATTTAATACCTCTATGTATGTATATATAAATGAAAGAAGGTAGAAAGAAGAGAAGTAATGGAGACAGAAAAGATTGGTCAGAAAAGGAAAAAGAGAATGATAAGAATTCAATGTGACAGAAAAGGAGTGAGGAAAAAGTAACAAGAAATAGACAATGATCAGGTATTGAATACAAGGCAAGGAAAAGGGAAAAGGAAAAACATTTGCTTTAATTATCTAATCTGTAATGATCTTGAACAGTACTGCTTCAAGGGAGTGGTGGTGACAGAAGGCAGATTATAGGAAGAGACACTTGAACAATGGGAGAAAAGAATGTACATTGAAAGAAATGATGAAAGGTGTTAGTAATTGAATTAATAAATCAAAACTTTTTTTAGGCTCCCTATTCAATAGTAAGTGAGATCAGGTGCTCAGATTTAAGGAGAAATAAATTAAATTAGGGACAAGAGAAGGGTAGAGATGAATTCTATACTTTCTCCTTTTTTCTTTGTTTTTTATGAAGGAGGTAATATACTGGCCTCTGGCCTTAGCCTTGGACCTAGAGGCAAGGAATAATAGACTTTTTTTTAGTAAGAGTATCAGACAGATAGTTCCTACTTATTTTATCCCTGTCAATAGTCAATAAACATTTATTAAATGCCTGTTATGTGGCACACATCAGGTATACAAAGTCTCTGTCCTCAAGGAGCTCATAATCTAATGGGGGAAGAAAACATATATAAAGAAGCTGAGGGTGGAGATGGGGAGAGAAAGAGAACTACCCAATGCAGGACATGAGGTTGTGCAACTTGGGTAGAAAATGATCTGGAGAGTGTAAGTTACACAGTTCATTTTGTCTTGAAGAATATTGGGTTTCTGGAGATCTCTAAATTCAGCCAGGAGCTTGTTCCAAAGTATGTTCCTAACATGTGGACAGTGTGGGGAGAGAGAAATGAAATATTTATCTCCAGCTAATGAGGGAAAGGAAAGGGGGAAACCCCATTTGTAGGCGCATAGAACCCATGAGGCGCGGTGTCCCCTGTAAAATGAATTTACAGGCCCAAAAACCTAGATTGATAAATAAAAGGTTTATTGTAGGAATTTGGAAGTAAAGCTCAGTTAGAAAGACACCGGGGCCAGAGGTGGCCGTTGGCGGGCAGGGACCCTTACATGGCTGGAAGGATACCATGTGTTGGCTGGGAGGGCTCCTGCAAAGAGGGTGCTCCAGCTTGTTTCTTTTATACCCAAAAGATGATGGGCGGTACCCAGTTCTGGCGGGCTTTTCAGTTACCTCAGATCAGGTGAGGGCTGGGGGAAGCTGAGCTGAGAGTGGGGGGCTGGGCCCGGATATTCAAAGGGTGCCTTTGACCAGCATTTGTGAATCAAGGTCAGTCATGGGTTGGGCAATTAGGAATCTTAAAGGGACCCCAACCCTCATCACAGCTACTAATGGTTCTAGATGTTTTTATTCTAGACCAGCAATTATGGACAGTGACTTATTGGAACAATCAAAATGAGTAAATATGCATGTGTAAACACATGTTGTATATATCACTGTATTCATTTAGTGTCCTGCCTGTGATAGAAAAATTTCCACTTCATTGATCACCACTAAATTTTCTGATGGGTACAGATACTAATATGGACCAAAATTGCAAAAAGGCAAGTAATAGAAAAGAGAATAGCAAGTAACTGATCCACCACATAATTATTATTCTTGGTTTTCAACTTATTCTTTTCACTTTAACAATAACAAAAAGCAACCTGGCATAAAGGAATAGAGAATATACCTCTCGGAGTTAAAAAGATTTGTCTACAAGGAACACTTAGTTTTTTTGTTTTTGTTATTGATTTAGTTTTAGTTTTTAGTAGTATTTTATTTTTCCAATCACATGTAAAGATATTTTGGGGGGCAACTAAATGGGATAATGGATAGAATACTGGCATTGAAGTCAGGAGGACCTGAATTTAAACCTAGCCTCAGACACTTGATACTTACTAGCTGTTTGACTCTGGGCAGTTATTTAATTCCAATTGCCTCAAAAAAAAAAAAATCAACATTCATTTTTTGAGTCCCAATTTTTCTTTCTCCCTCCTTCCCTTGCTTCCCTCTTTCCAAGACAGGAAATAGAGGTTATGCATATACAGTCACTTAAAACATATTTCCATATTAGTCAAGTTAAAGAAAAATCAGAACAAAAGGGAAAAATCATGAGAAAGAAAAAGCAAACAAAAAAGGTGAAAATAGTATGTTTTGACCAAATGCATGTTTTACAATACAATTTGATTGCCCTTCAGGCAGAGTTCCAAATTGCTCTCCAGAATGGCTGAATCAGTTCACAGTTCTGCAAACAATGCATTAGTGTCCCAGTTTTCACACATCCCACATTTATCATTCTCTTTTCCTTTCATTTTAGCCAATCTAAGAGTTATGAGATATGTGTGCTTGTATTTTAGGATTGTTTTAATTTTTATTTTTCTAATCAAAAGTGATTTACAGCATTTTTATATGACTTTAGATGACTTTCATTTCTTTATCAGAAAATTGTCTATTTATATCCTTTATCAAGGAATGCCTTCTATTCTTATAAATTTGACTCTGTTCTTTATGTTTTAGAAATGAAGCCTTTATCAGAAACACTGGCTGTAAAACATGTTTGCCAGCTTTCTGCTTCCTTTATAAACTTGGTTATATTTGTTTTGTTTGTGCAAAATCTTTTTAATTTAATGTAATCAAAATTATCCATTTTGAATTTCATAATTTTCTCAATTTCTTGTTTGATCATAAATTCCTCCCTTCTCCAAAGATCTGAAGATCATCTATCTCTTATTATCCTTATTTGCTTGTAGTATCACTCTTTATGTCTAAATCATGAACCCCATTTTTATTATTTTGGTATATAGTGTGAAGTTTTGATCTAAGCCTATTTTCTGCCATGCTATTTTTTCCAGTTTTCCCAGCAATTTTTGCATAATAGTGAGTTCTTATGCCAAAAGCTAGAGTCTTTGGATTTGTCAAACAGTAGATTCCTATAGTCATTGAATATGTGTCTTGGGTACCTAACCAATTCCATTGATCTATGACTATTTCTTAACCAATACCAAATGGTTTGATGACTGTTACTTTATAATATCATTTGTAGGTCTAGTACAGTTATGCCATAATCAAGGAACATTTTTCCCAAAATAAATAGTTTTAAGATCGTTTCAAACATTCAACTTTTCAAAACTTTGTGTCCCAAATTTTTTTCCTGCTCTTCCTCCATTCCCCTTCCTCTAAATAGTAAGCAATCCAATATAGGTTAAACATGTGCAACATGTGTGCAATATGTTCTAAACATGTTTCCATATTTGTCATGTTGCACGAGAAAAATCAGACCAAAGGGGGGGAAAAGACACAAGAAAGAGAATAAAACCAAGCAAAAGAAAAAAAGGTGAAAATACTATGCTTTGACCCACATTCAATCTTCATAGTTCTATCTCAGGATGCAGATGGCTCTTTCCATCTTTCCATCACACTTCATTGGAATTGCCTTTAATCACCTCATTGTTGGAAGGAGTCAAATCCATCACAGTTGGTCATTACTTGATTTTGTTGTTGCTATGTATGATGTTCTCTTGGTTCTACTCAGTTCTCATAGCATCAGTTCATGTAAGTGTTCCCAGGCTTTTCTGAAATCAGTCTGCTCATTACATTTATATACCATAACTTATACAGCCATTTTCCAACTGATGGGCATTCACTCAATTTCCAAAAGAGCATTCAAAATACACTAGCTGTGTGATATTAGGCAAATCATTTAACCTTTCAGTGTTGTAGACAACTCCCCAAGACAGCTCTTTTCAGGATATTAAAAGAAGTTTCCTCCCTTGGATTCCCAAATTAGTGAATACAGGTCTGGATGATGACTTTGATAGCAAACATTTAAAATAGTGCTTTAAGTTTTATAAAGTATTTTACATATGCTACTGCATTTATCCTCACAGCAATCCTGTAAGATCAGTGCTACTCTTGTTCCCTTTTCCACACATGAGAAAACTGAAAATCAGAGATTGTCACTTGTCCACTAAGTATCTGAGAGGGGACTCAAATCTAAATATTTCTGATTCCAGGGTCAGTATTCTATTTAGAATAACCAGATTTCTACTACCCTTCTTGACTTATGGCCCAAAAAAGGGTGATCATGGACAACCAACCAATATGGTTTCCAAAAACAAGTGGAAAAATTGTTTTTGTTGAAATGACCACTTATGGTGATGCATTTTGTTTCTGCCTTAAAGCTGGGAAAAGTTCAAGGATAGCTGTTATTTCCCAGT
The DNA here is from genome assembly GCF_048593235.1 of Sminthopsis crassicaudata. Lineage (NCBI taxonomy): Eukaryota > Metazoa > Chordata > Mammalia > Dasyuromorphia > Dasyuridae > Sminthopsis > Sminthopsis crassicaudata. The sequence continues at coordinate 172,246,552 of NC_133618.1, read as the reverse complement.
GAGGGGTGAACTAGCAAACCTGAAATATTTCCCTTGACTGTTTATAAGTATTGCCCAATCAAATTATAATTATACTTTAATGATAGTATTATTATTCTATCAATTCAAAACTCCTGAGTAACCTCAGTGGCTATAGCTTGAATAGTTCTAGAGGTAAGTTGTTCACCAAGCATTAATCATCAGCATTATTAAGACCTAGACAGGTAGACCAGTGTATCTGATTCAAGGTAGTCATAAAAATTACCACTAGGTTACTTGGAGACAGTATGATATAAAGAAAAGAGTACTAGACTTGCAATATAAAGACCTAATTCTGAATTCTGGCTCTGCCAATTATTTTCTGTGTGATGTTGGGCAAGTCATATGATGTCTCTTAGTCCCACTTTCTTTATATGTAAAATGAAGAAAGCTAAATACAATAGCTAAGATTCCTGCCAATTCTAAATCCTATGATCTATGATTAAACATGATCCCAGAGTTCAAAGATATGGGAGAAGGAGCTTTAACAGAAGAACTGCAGAGTACAGTAAGTGATTTTATTGCTGTTCCCCCTTTTCTTTCCCATAGAATCCTGAAAAATAAAATGCAGGTTTGTAAGGGTAAAGGATATGTGATCTTGAGTGCATCTTTGGACCTGAATTTCTTCATCTGTATAATGAATAAATTATCCCAGACAATGTTTTAAAGTTCCTTTTAGTTTTAAAATTCTGGGATTCTAAGAAATGAGGGCAGGCTTAATAGAAATCAACCCCTAGAGCTTCTATGAATATTAATACAATTGAAAATATTGAAATTCAGCTGTAATACAGGATGTTTTTAGATGGATGAGGGGGACTTGCTATGGATTAGAAACTCTTGAGAATTCTTGTTAGTATGGGAAGAAACCAGAGAAAGAGTATGGTGCTATGGGAAGAAAACTCCCTGATTATGTAAACAAAAAGCACCTGGTTTTGACTTCTGGCTCAGCTACTTTTGATACTGATTTTATACAAGCCTAAGTTTTCTCATCTATAAAATGAGGAGGTTGTATTACACTAGATGTTTTCAAAGGTCACTTTCAGTTTTAAATAGAGCAATTTGGAAGGCTAGGAGTAATTCTACAGGCCTAGCTACTTTTATGAGTTAAGGTCAGAGATCTAGAAGAGATTTGTTTTCTATCTACAAGAATATTTTCTTAAGTACTGCCTTGTTATTGGTGTGTGTGTATATACATACATACATACATACATACACATATATATATATATATATACCCACACATATATACACATACACATATATATATATACACACATACACTATATATATTTAATATAATATAAACTAAAGCATATGGGGGAGAGGTATTTATGTCAATATAATGTTTGAGGGCTAAGGAAGGTTTCCCTGATGTTTCATGATGTTCACGTTTTTGGAAGTTTCTGTCTGGAAGAGTTGATATTGTTTGAGTTTTGCTACAAAGTACAAATTTCCAAAGGGAAACTTTCTATTTAGTTTGAGAGAGGGGCAGGTTTAATTTCAATATATTGTCACAAGCCGTTTGGAAAGGTGTTTCACCACCTCCACCTCTTCATTATGCAGTCAGAGGTTAGAGAAATTCAGGAAATGTTTCTGTTTTTCAGTAAAGTATAACCTTGGGTTGAGAGTGGACACACAGTCAAGCAACAGAATTGATGTGACAGACAGTGCCAGATGCTTAGAGGTAACAAAAAGGGAATTGGTGAATGGCAAGAATTTTAACCAGCTTTCAGGCTTTGTGTACAGTATGTACCCCTCTGACATCATCCTTCCTCACCAGCCTCACACCTGCTGTGACTGAAAGATTTCTGTAGTTGAGGTGAATAACAATTTATTGAAAGGTCGGGTCATATTGGGTAGACAATGTAAATGAGCTTAGGTTGAATGAAGTGCTTTTTTGCTTTCTTCTACTGTTTGTTCTCCATGGAGTAAGATTTTTGTTTGTTTGGGTTGTTTTTTTTTTAATGAAGCCTTTAGTCAAAACCTTTAAAGACCATATTTCTTGCATGGGAAATTTATGATACTTCACAATATGACTATAATATCTGTATCTACACAACTATAAACTATTAAGAAAATTGAAATGCAAATATGTCACTTTCATAAGTTAAAACTAGCAAATGCATTGATTTCAATTCTACTTTAATAATAATATGCATACAATTAGACATTGTATTTTTTATTTATTAGTAATAATAGATTTTTTATTTTTTTTCAAAATATATGCAAAGATAGTTTTCAACATTCACCCTGCAAAACCTTATGTTTCGAATTTTTCTCTCTTCTTTCCCCCCATCCCCTCTCTTAAATAGCTAGCAACCCAATACAAGACATTATAGAGGGCACAGTTGAGTATACACACTCTCTACTAATAATCTTATTTATATGTACCCAAGATCATGTAGATAAAACTCCAGAACAAATACATAGGGAATATTATTTTCAGTTCTGAAAACTATGTCTTAGAAAGGATTTTAATAAAAGAGAGTATCCAGAGAAAACAAAAAAGATGGTAGAAACCTCAAGATCATGCCATATGATGGCTACTTAAAGAATATGAGAATGTTTAGCTTTGGGAGGAAAATATTTGTGGGTAGAGTTCAGGATGGGGGAAAATAACATTTTAAAGGTTAAGGGGAAGAATTTTTGGATTTGTTCTTCATGGCCCCAAAGAGAAGACTTGGAAGAAATGAGTAGAAGTCATAAGGAGGTGACTTCAACTTATAGTTAAGAACAATTTCTTAACAATGAGAGCTATCCAATAGAAGAATAGGCTCACTTAGGTAGTTATGTAGTTTTCCTTATTGAAGGTCTTTACCCAGGTCAGGATAATTACTTACCAGATGTGTTCTCTTCAAGTATAGTTGGGATGAAAGGACTTTGGATGTCCCTTCCAATAATGAGATATTGTGATGTGAAATGGACATTATATTTCAATACTGTGTTTATATACACCCTTTTTAAAAGTTATTTTTGATGGAGTTAATTAGTCACATTTAGAAAAGGTAAAGTCTTTTCCCTTTTAAAATCATATATTTCCATTCTTGAGAGTATAAGCATCAATTAAATTTTAGCTCTCTGGTCTTTTGGAATATTTGTCTTCTAAATGGATATCCTTTCACTAACTTGGAATGTTATCCACCTCTGCTTTTGGCTTCCTGACTTCCTAAATTTCTTTTAAGACTCAGTTGCAAGATACTTTTTCTGGTTCCCCACCTCATTCCCCATACCCTTCATGTGAGTTCTTTGAGGATATATGACTATATTTTTATACTTCTTTGTATTCCTGGCACTGAGCACAATGATTCCACATAGTAAATGTTTAATAAATATTTGTTGTTGACTAGTTTTCCTTCTTCTGTTTCTTCCTTCCTCTTCTTGTATTGATCATAGACATAGGCGTCTGATCTATGATTTCTTTGGTGGAAAGAGGAAAAAAAAAAAACTTCTTTAAGCAATACAAATTGATTCTTTCTCTGCAACTAATAATCTTAGAAATTTGACAGGATACTGAGAAATTAAAAACTTTTTCAGTGATATACAGCCAATAAAGATCAAAGACCAGAGTTAAATAAAGGTTTCCTTGAGGCCAAGGCCAGGTCTCTATTGTTCCAAGCTGCTTCTCTGCCATCGATTTATAGGGAATTTTAAAAAAATAAACATTGAAAATTGATTACATAAAAGACCATTGAAAAGACATGTTTCAATAGATCTGACCCTAGAATTTCCTGGACTGAATTCTCTCTCTTATGACTTAGAGAATTTGTCTATTCAGCTTTCTTGTAATCATAGTCCATACACATGTAGAAAAGCTATTTGTTTGAAAATGTGTCATGTTGTACACAAATAAGTTATTCATTCTTCAGAAGAAATTCTAGTCCTTTAAAAATAAATAGAATCTGTTTTATCATAACAACTTACAAGTATGTAGTGTTTTCAGTTCACAATGCACCATCCTTATAACCATCCTCCTGTAAGAGAGAGTGCTAATATTACTAGTCTTTACTTACACATGGGAATATTACACTCAGATGTGCTAAGTGACTGTCCATGGCCACACATCTAAGAAGTGACAATTGAGATGTGAATGTACATTTCCTGACTTTCAGGCCAGAAATTATGATTCATAGGAAATCATGCTGCCTTTCAGGATGAGTCAGAAGTTAGTTTGGGAAGTTAGTAAGCTGGCAATTTTGAAGCATCCAGGGGTTCTCAAACTACGGCCAGCAAGCCAAATGTGGACTGCTGAGGATGTTTATGCGGCCAGCCCGGTTATGGCAAATGGGCTGATGGGCAGAGACAGAGTGTGAGCTTTTGTTTTTACTGTAGTCTGGCCCTCCAACAGTCTGAGAGACAGTGAACTGGCCCCTATTTAAAAAGTTTGAGGACCACTGAAGATAATGTCACACCCTACTTAAAGATGTTAGCCAATGCATTGAGAAAAGCACCTAATTCTAGATATGATGATCTGAAGGAAGAAAAGACATCAAAAAGACTCAATAAGTCCAGAACCAGAGATGTATTGATTCTTCCAAATTTATAATTATAAAAATAATAGTTGGAGGCTTTTTATTTACAAAACTAATAAGGAGTGATAGAACTTAAAGATTCCTGATGATAAAGGAAGGGACATTAAATAAAATTAAAGCAAATCAGGATGGGTCATAATGACTAGAGGCTATTAAATGGAAGTTAATTCAGAATGGTTTTTTGAGGATAGCATCTTATATTTCCTTTAAAAAGAAACACAAAACCCCTTTTTAAAAAAAATACAAATAGACTTTTTTCCAGTTTTTTAATAAAAAGCTAATTATATAAATTATAAACTTCTACCTTATACCAGTATTAAAATAAACAACTTATTTTTCTGAGAAATCATATATTGCCCCATTTTTGGACATATAGGTAGATCCCAGCTTTCCAGAAAAAGTACAAGATCTGCACCGAAGGATCTTTTTTTTTTTAATCATATTTCAAAAGGCCTTTCCTCTCCCTAGCTATGCTAAGTGTAGATATGATAAGTTAAGGATAAATAAGCAATGGAAATGTGTAATGGAAAGAAGGTAAAAACCACTCAAGTCCTAAAAAATTTTTTTTTACTTTTATTTCTTTGTCTAGGAAAATGATTTTTAAATTTGCAAGTGTTGGGGAAAACAGTTCACAAGAAATTAGAAATTAAAACAGATTGGGATGTGACAAGAAAGTGCCTAGTTAGCCCCTAATGAATTCACATTAATAGATAAAAGTTCAGCAAGTTACTGAACAGAAATATGGGACTAAGTCAGTAGAGGATAACTAAGTAAGAGGATAACTAAGAAATGTAAATGCCAACAAGATAAATTTTAAGAATGAGATATTTAATTGAAAAGAGAGAATATTATATATGATAAATATTTTAAAATATTTAGAAGTATGTGCTGAAGAAGAGGACTCATACTTATTTTGCTTGATCCTGGAGCAGAGAACTAGGAGTCATAATTAAAATTTACAAAGTAATGCTCAATTTAATATGAGATTAAATCATTTAGGAGTTAGAACCGATCATAAGTGAAATGGACTATCCCTATTATAATTTGTATTTAGCATTAGGGGTCTGAACATTAACCTAGTCAGAGATATTATAGAGAAGATTCCCAAAAAGAAATTTTACAACCAAGAGATTCTGTGATTTTATCAGATATGTGAACTTTTCTAATAATATTTCCCAAAAAAGAAACACAGTATAATGCCTGGCTACGTAGCAAGTACTTAATAAAATTTTTCTTTATTAATTGTTTTATTGATTAATATCCAAGACTCCCAAGATGAACAAGAGAACCTAGTATCAACTCTTCATAGAAAGTGCAAATGGCAGAGAGGCTGTAGTTAGGGTATAAAGAATTAGATTTAAATTAGGGAAGATTTGGGGTTTAATCCCACTTCTGATACTTAATAATTACTTATGTGACCATGAGCAAGTTACAACCTGTCTGAATGAGGAAGATGAACTAGGTGTCTTTGGAGGACTTTTCCCAGCTACAAATCTCTGATCCTATAAATTCTGTGTCCTGAAGAGCCTTGATAGGGATTGGATTATCAGATAACTAAATAGAAAGTGATCAAATAACATAGGAACTTATAAAGATAACTAATTAAAAAACAGTCTTTGAAACTCTAAAATAAAAGGAATATTGAAGGTTTTGGAAGATACTGAAGCAATGGAATCTTCCAATGTATATTAATTAAATTAGCATTTAAGTTGAAGTCTGCTAGCAAAAGAATAACAGATTTATTTTACATACTGTATCTTTTCATAGGTGAATTCTTATGGTTTACATTCCCTTTTGCCACTAGTGTTAAATTTATGACACATGGAAACAACTTTCTTATATATGCCACAAAAGAAAATGAATACATTGCTTGCCAAGTATGTTGGGGCCTGTTTATTTAAAACAGCAATTGTTTTAGATTATAGGCATAGCTATGCTTTGGTTTTTCTCTTTGGCATCTAGTATATTTTAAAAATCATTATGTGTTTTTCATTTCAAAATATCTTGATGAATGGTCCCTTCCAGTCTTGTTGCTTTCAACTAGAACCATAATGGATCTGGAATCATCTTGTATTGTTTTTTTACATGTTAGTAAATGGGACAAATGGGACCAGTAAGATTTAAACTATCTGCAAGCAATGACTGTTGTGCATTCTATATTAGTGTGCTGTGAGTCTGAAATGTATATGGGGGGGGGGGAAATAGGTTGTCTTGGGAATATATTTATTATTAGAAATAGAAATTTACTCTGATTCACTTTTATGGCACTTGAAAAGTTATACCCTAATTATGAAGTTTGGTGGAAGCCTATACATAGTATTACTAACAATAGTTTGTTTATAAAGTGTTTTACTGTTAAAATATATGTATATATGTGTACACACATATATATATATATATATACATCCACATAATATATTCTATGTTATTAGCTTGAACACTCACAGCTATATAGTAAGCTTAGTAATTCAGTTAAATTTAAGAAGCATTTATTAAGTTCCTATCATGAGCAAAACTTTGTTCCAGACCAATTTTCAAACTTTTTGATCTCAGGTCTCTTTTACAAGTCTTAAAAATAACTGAGGACCCCAAAGGGTTTTTGTTCATATTGTTGAACAATTTTATTCAAATTGTTTAGTCAATTTTTAGTCATGTCCAATTCTTTGTGACATCTTCTGGGGATTTTCTTGTAAAGATACCAGAGTGCTTTGCCATTTCCTTTTCCAGCTCATTTTACAGTTGAAGAAATTGAAGCAAAGTAGGTTAAGTGACTTGCTCTGGATCACACAGCTTAGTAAGTGTCTAAGGGCACATTTGAAGTTAGGTCATCCTACTCTAGGCCTAGTACTCTATCCAGCGAATTACTTAGCTGTTTATTTATGATACATCCAATTAAATTTACCATTTTAAAAATATGTATTCATCATATGTTTACTTAATAAGTTCATTACACATTCATATACATAACATTTTTTTGGAAAATATTTCAAAACAAAAAAAATACTGAGTAATATTATTGATTTCCCCCTAAAATTTCTTAAATGTCTGACAACAAAAGATATCTGGATTTTTATACCTACTTCAGCATTCAATGTATTGTAATCTGCTATCTTGGTTGAGGTATATGAAGAAAATCCAGCCTCACATAGACATATAATTAGAAAACAGAAGTGAATTTTAATAGGCAAATAGTAAATACTATTTTGATGTTATTATGAAAAAACTTTTGATATCATAGATTCCCTTAAAGTATCTTTGGGGGCCTTCAGAGTTTCTCAGACTACACTCTGAGAACTGACATTCAAGATAGAAGATACAAAGAATTCATAAAAGAAAACACCACAAAACAGGCCCAAGGAAGCTCTTTCTAGTAAGAATCCCACATATGCTACATCTACATGGATAAATAAAGAAGAAAATTTTAATATACAGGTAGCATTAGCAACTAAAGAGAACAAGTTTCATATAGCATAAGATTAGCCTAAGAGAGGGAAATCCTGTAGCTCGCAAAATCACTTTAAAGTCTATTTTATCCCTGAATCTTTTGAGAGTTTTGAAAGGTCACAAAGGAAAATTGGAGACCAGATTTGAACTCAGAAGGATGAGTCTTCCTAAGATCTTTTGATCTTGGTCTTGGCATGCCAATAAAACTTGATCCACAAAATAACTATGGTTTTGTTATATATAAAGTAGGTTATTTAATAATAATTACCAGAATATAGATGACATATATTGCAAGGAATTGTTGCCTCAAAAATAAAATATAAATTTAGTTTAAATTGAATTACCAAGCATATTGACTATCAAAGAAATCATTAACTCAGTAATATAGTTGTCAAATCTTGTAGATTCTTTGGCCCTAACATCTCTTCCATCCACCCATCCTTATTTCCATTCACAAAGCCACCATCCTAGATTAGACCTTTATCACCTCTCATTAAGACTATTAGAATATCCTGATAATTGGACTGGTTTCTAATCTTTCCCCTCTCTAATCCAGCCTCTCCATATTTGCTAAATTGATATTCTTAAAGTATAGCTCTGACCTATCACTCATCTAGCCAAGAATTTGAGACAGTTCCTATTTTTTCTAGGATGAGGAATAAATTTCTCTCATCATTTAAAGTTTTTCAGTCTGACTGAAATCTACCTTTCTAGGCTTATTTATTATGTGACATTCAATTTCCTTCCTAATCTTATTTCTGTACATTCATATACCTCTTTTATCTTGCATGTGGTCATATTTGATTGCTCAAGTGGATAGCCTCTCAAGGAGACTAATATGAAAGACAAATCTTATTTGGTTATATTCATTCTATTAAAATAATAATCTTTATAATCACATACAATCAGCTTCTGACTCTTTGTGACCTCATTTGGAGTTTTCTTAACAAAGATAATGGAGTGGTCTGCTATTTCCTTCTCTAGCTCATTTTATAGATGAGAAGCCTCAGGCAAATAGGGTACTTACCAGGGTCACACGACAAAGGAAAATCTGAGACCAGATTGAACTCAGAAGGATGAGTCTTCTTCCTTTGAGTCTTCCTAACTCCAGCCCCAGATTGTGTGTACCACCTAGCACAGTGTTGTTACAGCAGTTATAGTTTATTATTATAAGGTTAAGTGAAAGTTCTGTGACTGAGACTGACTTTTGATTTGGTGCAATTTGGGTCAGACAAGACTGTAGCAGAGTTGAAACCAAAATTTACCACTATGAAGCAGATCATGATGAGACGTCAAAAAATGATGAACAAATTACTGCTACTCATGAATTTTAAAGAAAAGTATGTCTTATATAACAGTGAGGTAAAACAGTTGGTGCTGATCAAACCTCAACTCAAGAAGGAGGAAAAATAAGGAAGCAAATTTTTTAAAAAGCATTAATATTATTATGGGCCATAATAATTAATAAGCACCTATTAATAGCTTCTAATAAGAGAGGAAAAGTAATCAATCAATAAAGCAGATGTCCTTAGAAAAGCTTTAAAATAAGACTCATTGAAGGTCTAAAGATTCCCTCTAAAATTTACTAAAGAAACCCTTCTAACTACCATGACCCAAATGAATATTTTTCCCTTCTGATTTTTTTTAAATGAAAGACATGAATCTTAAATTAAGAGAAAAACTTTGTGTAGTTTACTACAGCAACTTAATTCAACAAATATTTGGATGTGATACCATAAATGCAATTTTGTGTGCTTGGTTATTTTGTTGTCTTATTTATGTATACTTTAGAAGTTTTGTGTGTTTTTTTTTAATTTTGTAGTAAGAACTAATCTTTTTTTGTGTTGTAAAACACAAGGCATAAAATTTAATAGAAGTTTTTAAAAGTATAAAATAAAATACATAGTATTACAAAATAAACAAATTTTATATTGGAAATGCCATTATCAAAATATGTATTTTTTAAAATGACATCAAAGACTAATTAAAAATCTCAGCTTTACTGGCATATCTTTTCATTTGTTAAATGTGGTATTTACAGACATTCTTTTTAAAATATTAGCAGATATTGTGGATTGATTACTTGACTCTGAATTAATCATTTCCAGGAACTACATTGTATTAAGCTGGCAATTTAAAGTCTACCTCTAGCTATACAATGATCATCATTAAAAATTAAAAAAAAAAAACACTAAAAATTCTACTTCAATATCTCCAGGTTCTATTATGTTATTGGTGAGAGTATAATTTCTAGCCACACATATTACAAACCCTTATACTTTACTAATATTTTTTGTAATTTGCTGTGATAAAAAACTTATTAAATTAATGGCCAATGCATTGGCATTGGACTTCCCATTTTTTTGAGTCTGTTCCTTAGAGGCAGACATTTGCCCTGTTTGTTGCCTGGATTATAATCAGAACCCTTCCAATTTGAGAAGGCCTGACAGAACTTCTGCTTCATTGGAATGACATTTAAGAACTCTTCATCGTTTGGATGCCACAATGAAACATCCATGAAGGACTGAGGCTGAGACACTAAAATGCTCTTGGACATAATTTGATCATTCCTAGATGATTCAAGAGATGCTTGAGGAAGTTGAAAGGTTCATTGTATTAGTTATATGATTATTTTATTATTTGAGGCATCTGAAATTTCCCTAGTATACCCCACTAATACAAATCATAATTTATTTAAAACAGAGTAGATGATCTTTTAGAGATGTTGTAAGCAAAAAATAAATAAATAAATAACACTATTTATCCAAAAGAGTGATAATCTTCTGTATACTTAATTATCCTGGTCCTCAGAAAGCAAAATTCCTTACTAGATTCATATTCAAAACCTTCCTACTTAGATAGAATCTGTCAAAGTTCTAACAAAATAAGAGTCCTGCTATGTCACAGTGATACATCAGAGTAGGGCTTTTATAGTACATATAAACTAAAATATTTTGATATTTATCACATCATGTCACACAGTCATCCAATTATCCAAGGGATATTTCTTAGAAAATTCAGAATGCTGATTAGTGTATTGGATCAATAAAAGGTGATACCCATCAGTTGGCCTATCATCTTATTTGGCTGATATGGTTAGTACTTCACTTTTCTAATAGGGATGGAAAAATCTAATGCACAGACTATCCCTATTGCATATGATTTAACCAAGAAACAAAATAACATTTTTAAATTCTAAGCTTCAAATTCTTGTATTTGGTATTAAGCAGCAGATTGTTGGGCCCATAAGTAGGTCACACATTGTGTTGAGTGATTGTGCTTCATCCTTTGCCATCTGGCAACATAAATCAATGTCAGCTGGATGCAAATATAACCCTGTAGAGGTGACCTTGGAAACAGTGTTGATATATGAGCACAGGCCACAGGATGGCTTCTTTTCCCCACAAGACTGTTTTTAGGCCAAAACTGAATATACAATATCACATGTTCTAATGCTTAAAACATGTAAAATGTGAGCCATCTCCTATACGTAATAGTTCACAAGTCTGTTATTTTTTATATTACATCCCTGATTTACATTAAACTCCACAACTACTTTACTCCATAGTTTCCAAACTAAATTTTATCCAATGCCCCCATTCATAGCTAGATTCAGAAGAAACAAGGAAATAAGGAAAGGGCCCATGGTAAACATTGCCAATATCTATAAACTGAGAGGAATGGGGGTTGAAAAGATAAAATTAAATCGAATTTTAGTTAATAATTACTTTTTACTGATACTTTTGAACTTTAGCAGTACAGTGATGCCTTACATTGATAGCTAACTTCAGCAGTACAATGATGCCTTATATTGATAGCTGAACCTTCATAATGATAATATCTTCATATATTTCATGTGTATATCCCATCTCCCCAATGATATTTCAAATTCTTTAGGATTATGTAATAGAGCTTAGGATAATGTTATAGACATATATGTATATATATATATATATATATATATATATATATATATATATATATATATACAGAGAGAGAGAGAGAGAGAGAGAGAGAGAAAGAGAAAGAGAGAGAGAGAGAGAGACTAATATCTAGTCCCCATAACATCAAATTTTAGACTTTCAATAGGTCCTTTCTTAGCACATTCTATATGTAGCCATTTCCCCAAACATTAGAAAATATTTAACTATTTTCTAAGTCATAGAGGAAATGCTTAGTATAGTCTGATTGTGGAGTGAATTTCATTGTACTCTCACTGAATGTTAGAATTCAAGTGCTTATGGTAACTACTTATCAGTATCAATTAATCATAACTGCTTTCAAAGGGTGCCTCATCCTTTTTCTCACAGAGAAAAGACTGACTGTACACAGGGACGGAAGGCTTTTGATTCTGAGGGTCCTGGGAATTCCTGCAACCAGCTTAGGTAGACTACCTTTATAAAAATCTGAGAGAGTAGAAGAAGAGCTATTGCTGGCATCAGAGGATCTGGTTTCAAGTCCCATTCTGACACTCATTATTGTATGACCTTGAGCAAAATCACTTCACCTATATGGATCTATTCCTCATTTTTAAAGCAAAAAAGTTGAACTAAAAGGCCTTCAAGGTCCTTTTCAGCTCTATATCAACAATTTTAAGATTCTAAAATAGTTCCACATTGCCCTTTACTCATTGTTTAAGGACTACCACATCCCCTTGAACAAAGAATTTTCTGGCATAGAGGATAACTTTTACAAAGTGGGAATGTAGAGGAAAAGGGTGACAGGGCATCATTTTATTTTACCATTAGCCTCACCTTCTTCCTCCTAGCTCTGTCTTTAAAATCAGACCATGGGCTCTTGTTTCCCACTCTAGCAATCGTCTCAGTAAAATATAAACGATTTCCTCAGTATCATAAATCTCAAAGTTTAGAAGTAGACAGTGAATGGTAAATGGTGACAGGAGATGTCTCACAACAACAAATAAAAAAGCTTAATGCATCTAAAAGCTGTCTTGTTACTGAGCCAATTTTTGTTGAATGAGGCCTTTTGGATATATCAACTGCTTTCTGCAACCAGAAACTTTGCCAGTAATTGGTTATGTCATAGTTTTATTCATGATTTGGTCTTTTGCTCCTTTCAAATAAGTTCATTGTTAGAGACACCTGGCAACTTCTAAGGCTTGACTTTGCATGACCTACACTGTGTTGTCATTTACTTCCTTGTAAATATTGAAATTGAATTAAAGTTTTAAAAAATTATCAAGTGTGTACTGTTAGCACAGTTCTATGTACTGGAGAAGATACAAATTTTTTATAAAAACTATAAGGACTTTATAACTTAACAAAGAGATATTATATATAACTGCAATTAAAAATAATATGCCAGGACATTAGAGATGTGTGGAATTAGTAAATAAGCATTTATTGAGTACCTACTATATGCCAGCCACTTTGAAAAATTCTAGGGATATAATGAAAGGCAAAATACAATTTCTTCTCTCAAGGAACCGAAAGTTCAATGAGGGAGACAAAGTGCTATGTAATAGTGGAGGTAAGAAGAAATTTGTCATTAATGAGGAGAATGAGGGAAGCCTTCATGGTGGAGGTTCCCTTAAGGGGAAAAGAGGAATTTCAATTATTTATATGAATATTTATATGAAATAATGGCATTCATACATGTATGCGTGCATTTTTTTATTCATGCATGTATCAATGAATATATGTATGCATGCAGAAAAAAAAATTATTTGCCAACTCTGTATCAGGCACTCTGGCACATGCTGGAGCTACAAATACACAAATGAGAGTTCCTGACCTCAAAGAACTTATCCTCTGATAGGGAAAAATCACACATGTAAGAAAAGAGTGAGAAAGGAAGGGAAATTTAATTTGGGAGGTCATAGAAATAGTGATTTAATCCATAGGGCAGTCAATTACTATGACCTCTCTGCAAGCAATGATAAGATGAGCACAAAAATAAATGTTTTCAGCAAGGGAAATGGTAAGATGATAACCAGGTAGATGGCTATCAAGTGCAAAACCATAATGTTACTCATCTGATGTATTATTCCTATGTACTAGCCAAACAAGTTTAATTAGTCTCCATGTTCATTTCCCACTCCTCTCATAACTACCATACTCTGTACTTTCATACCATCCATTCCTATAACTTTGTAATCTGTCCAGCTTCCATTACCTTTTTCTGCACCAGGAGCAAAATCACATTCTGAACTGAACCTCCACAATCCTTTCCCTGCTGCTGGGGCAGTTAATCCACTCCAGTCCCTGATTTGAGATGCCATTTTATTTAATTAAATGAATGACGACTCACTTAATCTACTAGCTAGACCTAGTCTGTGTTTTTGCATTAGCATTGTTATCATCCCCCTACTCCTGGATGCGCTCTCCTCTTTAAGTTTCCTTGCTGCTGTACTTTCCTGGTGCCCTTATGATCACCCATTCTTACTTTATGTCCTGCAGGTTCATCATCTATGTCTCATCTCTTCTGAAAGAATGCGTCCCAGAATTCTGTTCTCGTTCTTCTTCTCTTTATTATCTACATTATTTCTGATCTCAGGGAATGTCATGGCTTCAACTATTATTTTTCTAAAAATGACTATCAAAAATTTTCCAGTCACAGTCATTTTCCTGAGCTTTAACACAATATTTGGTAGACATCCCCAACTAGTATCTCCCATTCAATATATCTAAAATTTTATATTTCTTGAAGCTTGATCTGCTGCTAAATAATTAAAATTTTAATGCATCTATCTTCTAAGCCCTGCAAGTTTGTATGATACAATGGAAATAACACTTACCCTAGAGTGAAAGACCTAGGTTTAAATATTCAACACTTGTTTTACCAACTGTCTGCTCTCAACTCCCTTGTCAGTAAAATGAGAGGATTGGGCTAGATGACTTCTGAGGCCCCTTCTCATTTTAGATCAATAAGTTCAGTATCCTTAAACTCAACAACATGCCTAACTTCTTTATTTTCATTAAGAGTTTCATCATCATCTTTCAAGTCACCCAGGTTTACAAACTCAGTTTTCTTCTATTCTTCATTCTCTCCCTTCCTCCCTGCCCCACAGACCATATTTCCAAGCCTTTTCAGTTCTAACATCAAAACATCTTTGTTCTTTTTTATTCATGTGAACTCTATGAGGTTTTTGCCTGGCTCTTGCCTGGCTCCAATCTATCTTTCCAGGCTAATTATCAATTATTCCCATGAACACACTTTGTATTCTTGCTAAAGTGACCTATTTAATGTTTCCTGTATAAAATGGTCCATTTCCAATTTCCATGAATTTCTACAGATGTCCGTAATACCTTGAATGGTTTCTCTTCTCACATCTGCTAGTTAGTTTTCTTTCAGACTTAGCAAGAGATCAATCTCCTACAACAGATCTCCTAGATTCCCCTAGTTGTTACTGCTCTCCTTTCAACATCCCCTTACTTTTTAATTATTTCAAACATTTTATTAATACTAATTAACATATATATTTTTTAGTCCTGGAGAATATTGTTTATATAAATACTTAACAAATGACTACTGAATTGAATGGAGGGATGGAATGGGGGAGATTTCAATGAGGAACTTGGACTAGATAGCCTGCAAGGTCTCTAGCAATTCATATGATCCTATGACCTCTAATCACTCTGTGATTCAATAGTTATGCAACACATAGACAAATCACTTTCATTAACTGACCTTCCAAGTGTAAATAAGAAATTTTGAGCACATTATTAAGTATTTCAGTCTTGAAATCTTTTAATTCTAAATAACAATTCTCATGGAACCAAAAAAAAAAAAAAAAAAGAAGAAGAAGAAGGAGAAAGAAAGAAAAGAAATATTTTCAACACAACACTATATGAAAAAATTCTTTGTAAAGTTTAAATGGAGAGTTCAATTTTCAGTATTCGTTCATGGAACTTTGATAGTGGTTACATTCAAATAAAATGTTGCGTTGTGTCTGTTTTCTATGGGATATTTAACACTGAGAGATTAACTCTTGTAGACTAAACTAATGTAATTCATACAAACAGGACTTTATTGTGAGCTAGCATCCTAACAGTCAACATGTGAAAGGTTTTTTCCCCCTAAGTGCAAGCAAAAAAATAGAAGACTTTTTGATGGCAATTTAGATAAAGATTATAGAGAAGGCAAAGTAATGATGTTACATTTCACAGGAAATCTTTGAGATTTCTGACTTTCTTGTCAGAACTTAGCAAGTAACAAAAAACAAATGCTTTTCAGAGTGGAAATCATTTCAGATGAAAGACTGTAACCTTGATTGCTAGAGCACTGGCCTAGATTTTAAAATCTGATGATGGAATAAGATGAGAACTGACTGAAACTGTGAGTTTAGAATCTCTTGGGTGTCTAGAAAGCTTCTTTAGCCAGACTTGAACTTTCTTAGAGGCTCTTGCTATAATCCTTTTTAATACTCTCTAAAACCTGTTCCTCTCCCCAGTCTATCCATTGGTGAGAAAGCAAATTAACTTCTCAATAGTTTGAAAATAAAGAAGCAGGAAATTCATTTACCCTCTTGACAGCAATGCCAATTATCTTTTCAACCTTTTCTTAGACAAATGTCGAAGAACATGAAAAATCACTTTGCAGTAGGAACTGAGGAGAGAGCCAGCTTCATTCTTTTCTCATTACCACTGTATCTTACTGTCTCCTGAGGATCGGCAAGATAATAAGAATATGCAGTCCTTTAATGGACCAGGCTCAGACACATTAGAGAACTCCATTAAATTATCCCTATCAAAAATGTCCACAAAGCTGTTTTGACTTTCTGAAGATTTGGGATTATGTCTTCTTTTTCTTTGAAATACTTGTTACCATGTCATATAGCCTATAGGCTCTCAAAACATATTTGATAATGAGGATGACCTAAAAAAACTTCTCAAAAAAGAGAAAATTGTTTGCCCCAGCATCTTTATTTAGAATTATTTTGAAAAAGATGGAAAGGCCCACTTTATGCTTAGAAATTTCAAATACCAGAATGCACTAGAATTCCAGCATCCATACAGAAAAAAAAAAAGAGATTGGAAAGAAAAATTCTTGTTTTATTTCCTGTCAGTCCATAAACATCCCCCTAAGTCATGAAATACAACTTATACTCAAAATGCCAGCAAGATCTTATGACATAAAAGAATACTGTCCTCTGTGTTTTTGTTGTTATTGTTGTTTTTTAAGTCACATGAATAAATTCAGACAATGCATATTTGGAGGTTAGTGCTAGAATATATGTATCACATTTATGTGACATTTTAATTATTAATAAATATTAATAATTAATATAAAATGGACAGCATTTAACATTTATGTGGTGATTTAATTTTATAACATATAACAGTAGGTTATGTTTATGTTGTGCTTTATAGTTTATAAATTTGCTTCCTCAAGATGACTTTGAGGTTGGTTATATCTGTATTATTACAGACACAGAGGGACACTGGATTCTTTGAGAAGTTAAGAGACTTGATTAAGTTCTTATAGTTTACAAGTGGCAAAACTAGGGCCTGGTTTTCCAAATCCCAATCCCCAATCTCACTGTCATACTCCCGAGTCAGTTTTGTGTTAGCTCCTGCCATGAGTCATACATTATTAGCTTTCAGTGGACTACATCAGGTCGTATTAGTTCATTTTTGTACTTCTGAGGGCAAGACAATGGAAACTGCATGACATCATGTTACATCATAAAGACAACTGCTGGCATGTAGTGTCATACTCAAAAGAAATATATTCATGCTGCAAACGTTACTGACCCAAAATGTCTCTATTTATTACCATTGCCTTTTCATAAACTCCCACTGGATTCATTTATGACTCAGCTCTTTTTTTGAAACCAGAATGAGAGCACTCTTGAAGTATAGGCACTTATCAGAGTGTATTGTTTAGAATAGTCCAAGGATTGGTAGATTAGAGATATTTCTTTCATTTTTTTTATTCAAAGACCATTATTTTCATTATAAAGAGAAGATGAGTATCCCAGTGCCACATATCTGGCTTTACTAATCATGATTCATTTGCTTCCATTTATTAAAGAATTCTGTCAGAGTCTGCTGCTGAGACTTCACAAAGGAATAGCACTAGTCAGTAAGGGCGGACAGCTTGTTTAAGGGAAAATAATATGATTTAAATGAAGAATACTAAAGGAACTTCAGTTAGGGAAAACATGAAAAGTTACAAGGCTAATTCAGTCAATCAATCAATAAACATTTATTAAATTCTGATTATGTGTCAGGCATTGTGCAAATGACCTTTTTAAGATGAAACCACAACAAATATTGACAAAGCTGTACTAGTATGGGGCAAGGTTGTAATAGAACCAAATATTACCTTGGATTCTCTGTTAGGATGGTCTTTAGTCTATGAAAGGGAAAGGAAGGTCCCAGCATTTTAGGATTCCCACACTTTTGCTTTGGGTCAGTTTGTTCAGCTCTGAATACATAGTCATCCTTAAGCCAGGAAAAATAGCTCTTTTATAAAGAAGGAGGAAAACAATCCTACTTTAGAGGATCTGATGGGTTATATAACTCCAAGGTCAAAGAGATAATTAGTTAACCAATAAATATTTATTTAAATGTCTCCTGTGTTCCTCCTGCAAATAAAATTCATGAAATAACCCCTAACATTGTAACAAATATGACAAAAAGGGTCTATATCAATGTAGGCTGGTGCTCAATAATTTCTCTTTGTACATCAATCTAAAGGACAATTCTCTAGCAGGCCTAATAACAATCTGTGCCCCTCCATATTTTATTTAAAAAATTTATTTCTTCCTAATTGGATTTTGCCTTTTTTTTTAAAGATATCAGCATTCAAATGTTCATATGCAAAAGAGGCAGTGCATCATACCTTTTACCAGTTGATTTTCTCTTTTCTTTTTACACAACTTTTTAATCTTTCCCTTACTCTTTTAGTAACTAAACTGTTCTTATCAAAAAGGGAGAGTTCCTTATGTACATAAGTACAGAATAAATATAAAGTAAATTAATTGCAAGTAGGTAAGGAGGAAGGATACAACCCATTGAGAGGATTAGATTAGCAGGTATTGCTTGAAGAGGAAAAAGAATTCTATCATACTAAGTTAGACTATTGGGCAATAGCCAATATAAAGGAGATGGTATGTCTGCCAATGAGGCCAGAAAGGAAAGTCAATTTGACTAGATCATAGAGTGTAGGAAGGGAACAGACATATGATGAGACTGGAAAATAATGTGGGGACAGGCTATGAAGGACTTAAAAAGCTAACCAGAGAAATTTATGAAGGCAAACTAGCCCATCTTTTGCCTCAGTTCTTATTTATCCTTTGATTACTAAATAGGCATTATCTGAATTAAAATGAGACCTGGTAAACACTAAAAAAGGCCAATGTCTGCCCCTATATCTGGGGCCATCACCAGTCGTCTTAACCTAAATCTGTCACTGGAATTCTAATGACTTTGGAAGAGTGAGGCTGATAACTTTGCACAGTTCTGTCTTATTCATTTGCAGTTCCAGACATCACTCTCCTAATGATTGGAGGATATACACAGGAAGGGGTTTCTGTTGGTCCTCTTTGAGAATGGAGAATGAACAACAATAAAGAAATGTATGTTTGATTCTAGAGGCCATAAGACATCCCTGGAATTTATTGAGTGGAATTTAGCAATTCTGTAAAAACTAGACTAAAATATGAAGAAACTTTAACCAGGGACATAACTATGCAGCCTTTTCAATGATCTAGGCAAGAGACATGAGGGCTCAAATTAAGATGATAACTCAATGGAAAGAAGTCAAATATAAGAAATATTGTAAAGGTAAAATGGCACGATTTCATAACTGATTAGATATGTGGAATGAGGGAAAGTATGAGTTGGGGATAATACCACAGTTAGGAACCTAAAAGTATAGAAGAATGGTGCTTCTTTTGACAGACATAGAGAAGTTGGAAGGGGTATTTTAAGTGGGGAAAATAGTAAGAACTGTTTTTGACATGTGAAGTTTGAGATATCTCCATAACAGACAGTTTGAAATATCCAATTTATGACAAGCTCAAGGGAGAGAATAGAGCAGCAGAGATAACAATTAAACTCCTGGAAGTTAATGAGATAGTCAAGGGAAGGTCTAGGACAGAGTCCTTGGACCACCAAAAGGTAAAGAACAAGATATAAATGATGAATGAGCTAAGGATATTGAGAAAAGAAGAAACAATGGATTAAGAACCTGGAAATTTCTAGAGCAGAAGGGAAGGATGTAATTAAGGAATAGGGAAGCCAATTAGATAGATTGTTCTCTCCACTATGACCTCCATCCCATCACCCCAACCTAAAAAAAAAGAGGTTTGGTTTTTTTTTCCCCAGATAACAAATACCATTTTTAAAAAGTATATGTGTATGTGTGTGTATTTGTGCATGTAGCATTAAGGTTGGTTGGGAATGATAGAGATGAGGTTATGAAAATAGTTAATAAATATATAACCATTTATTGTGTTAAAGTGTGAGTAAGAATTTTTTTTCTCTTCCTTCTCTCCCCACTGCACCTAAACATCTAACCTAAGCTTCTCCTCATTAGTGCAAAGGATGATTCTTAATACTTTAGACTTCTGTGAGGGACAGAGTTGTCAAGAGCTTGAAAAAAGAGAGGTGCTTTCTCTGACTTGCAGTTTCAAGAAAAGATAACACTGATTTTGACTCTCCTCAGAAAGAGGCCCCAGAGGGAGAGAAAGACTTTATGGAAAAGTCAATATGTAGAGGAGCTAGTGTTAAGCATATCTTTGATTTCTGATTAGAGATCTTAAACAATTTACCTGATAGATAAACTGGGGACTCTCTCCTCTGAACTTAAATCTTTCTCCCAATGTGAGAGCTCATCTACTTAGTGTATTGTCTGTTATATTCTCATCTGTATAACTCTCTGATTTCTGTTTGCTATTGGTTTGAATAAGTAAGTTTATTTGCAACTCACAGTTATGCAATTGTATTTGTTTAATCAGCATTTAATGGAAAAGGAATCAAGCCTTTGGAAATAACTTTGGACTATTCTTTGCTGTAAAGGAAAAGCAACCAGGGAGTGATTTGAACTTAACATTTTCTTTAGATAGCAATATTTAGAAGACAGACATAATTTTGTTCCAGTATCACCTGTCTGAGAAGAGCAGAGCAGTCCAGCCCTCTAGTTCTGATTTCCTTCTCCCCTCCAGGAAGACATCAGTCTCCCTTGGAGAGGGGTGCTTAAGATTACAGAGATATCAGCTCATACTGATGAGGCATAGATTTTGAGTAACCAAATGAAATTAAGATCTAGTGGCAGGTTCGGGTTACAGGGAGTCAAATGGAGATCCCCTGCAATCCCTTTGGATTCGGCGCAAGGATAGGAAGTTAAATGAGGTCTAGTGGCAATGCAAGAGTCCCCTGTAAAGGAATTTACAGGCCCGAAAACCTAGATTGATAAAAGAAGTTTATTATGAGGTTTGGAAGTAAGGTTAAAGTTTAGTTAGTAAAATTGAGGGTAGAGATAAAGGGCACGGAAACCAGAGTTCCAGTGGGCAGAGATGCTTGGTATGCTAGACGCAAGGCTGAGATGTTTGGAACCTCTGCAAAGA
This sequence comes from Sminthopsis crassicaudata, assembly GCF_048593235.1. Classification (NCBI taxonomy): domain Eukaryota; kingdom Metazoa; phylum Chordata; class Mammalia; order Dasyuromorphia; family Dasyuridae; genus Sminthopsis; species Sminthopsis crassicaudata. The sequence continues at coordinate 172,225,024 of NC_133618.1, read as the reverse complement.
GAGGACTCTAGCTTGGCTCTTTTATGAGAGATTTAGCTAAAGGAGCCCCGTGGGTACAGTCCCAAGTTGGCTCTTCCATGCGTTTCAGTGAGGGCTAGAATTTGCTTGGTGGGGGTTGGGAAACCTGAGCAGATCATTAGAATGGGGAAGCTGTCTCAGATCCACTGGGGGCTGGGTCAAGGCAGGATCTCCTATTGGAATTCAAAGGAATGCTTTTGACCAGGATTTGGGAATCAGAAAGGAATAAATCAATCTGAAAGGATTAGTTTCTTAAAGGGACCACAACCCACACCTGCCTATGAGCCTCATTTAGACAAACTCATATATATATATATATATATATATATATATATATATATAAATAAACCTACTGTGTCATACCTACTCTATACCTGTCTTCAATAATCTTCTGATTCAGTAATTATAGTTCAAATTCCACACTGACTGGTCTGTCAGAGAATATTATGGATGACTAATATTTCTTTGATAACACTCATTTTTGTTGTTATAGTTTATGAATAATTCCATGACTTAAAAACAAACTATAGTACTAAGACTAGGACTAGGAAGTCAGTGGGCCAAGCTTGGAATAATGGGACCTGAATTCAAATCCCAATTCTTCTAATATGTGAACATGAATAAATCCCTTAAATTCTCTGAGCCTCATTTCCAACTATAAAATGAGAGGATTAGACTAGATGATGAGATTTGAAAACAGGCTTTCCAGATTATAAATCCAGCTCTGTAATCATCCTACCATCAGTGTACCAATATCAATATCAATGTTTTGCCACAGATACAGCAGTTGTCTTAAAATATCATAGAGTTGAAAGAGCATTTTATTGGACAACAAAAGACCAGGGTTCTAGGTCTGCTTTTGCTTCAAATCGTGGACAAGTTATTTGTTTGGTGTGTGTATGTGTGTGTGTGTGTGTGTGTGTGTGTGTATGTGTGTGTGTGTATACATGTTGATATAACTGCATGCTCACACATTTGGGCATGCATATATGTATATGTATTGTGTTGCATATACACGCACATATATAATTTTCTTGCTCAAAGTTAGATGATTAAAATAGATGATTTTGTGAAATACTTTGATATTAATGATGCTTCTACAGAAGGAGTTCAGAACCTTTTTTCTATATGTGTCATGGTCCCTTTATCATTCTGGTAAAATCTATGAGCATTTTTTCAGAATAATATTAAATTAAATAATATAATATATTTATATTTATGTAATATAAAATAAATAAAATTAAAATGCATAAAATGTAATGCAAAAGTTTATAAGGGAAAACAACTATTATAGTTATTAAAGTATCAAAAATGGTTCTCTGACTGCAGGTCAAAAACTCATGATCTATCATATAAGTAATTCTTTGTCACTTATGGGTTGGTTTATCTGGCTTCTAAGTTACCCTTCTCATTTTCAGATCCTATAATTTTATTTTGGTGCCATAGATTCCTCAAATGACTCATAAGTCGTTAGGAAAAGTCATTGCCTTCCATTAATTTAATATGTACTCTTCTCAGACTAAGTTCTACGTATACAGACAAACTAATTTATTTTAGGAGATTGAATTCACGTATTGAAACACTTGTTATTTTTTTTTAATAATTGCATTCATATGGATATAACCAATTATTTGAAAATGGCTGTTTGAATGTAACTTTCCCCTACTCCCAGAAAACAAGGGTAGGTATATTGACATAGTTTTAGAGTATGCCTCAAATTTTATTTTTAAATAAGCACTATTACTGATATTCATCAAATTCTGCCATTATGTACGCATATCCAAAAAAGTAGTAGTAACTGGTATGATTCTTCACCACAGGCAAGCACAGATAAGTTTCCCCCTAACTTTATCAACAAGATATGATAACTTAAAAATAGAAGAAAAAAAAAAGTACAATGCAGAATGAGGTATAAAATTTTAAACACGGAAAGCTTTTTGTCTGCTGTTTCTATGTACCAGACCAAATTCTATTTCTATGTAAATTTTTTTTAAAAAATTTTGATAGTGATATGAGAATCACTTAAACTATTAATATTTGTTGACCCAGGATAGGATGAGAGTTTAGCTCTCTGATTTCATTTGTAAGGGAACTCCTCCTCAATAGAAGTTAATCCCTCTACAAAGCAGATCAGCTTATTGTTTTAAATGTTTAGTTTTCGAGAATTGCCTGGAACACTGAGATGTTAAGTGACTTGCCAGGGTGACACAGCTATATGTCAAAAGTAGGACTTCAACCTAGCTATTCCTGGTTTTGTGATTTGTGCTCTACCCACCACACTAAGCTGCATACCTAAATCTAACAGCCAATTTTCATCTGTTAGATATGAGGTGGAAACCAGTTTAGAATTCAGTCAGATGGTATCTATCTCCCATGATTCCTTGAAGCAACTTATCCCCTCATAACTGTACTTTGACCTAGGGATATCTTCTGAATCTCTGTATCTACTCACATCTCTCATATTCAAAGCATCTCAAAGAAAAGCTGTCACTGATTGCCTTGACATGAAATTAAATAAACAGATTTCATTGTCACTTACATACACTTAAGCTCTCATACTCTATGGTCTCCAAGGAATGAAAAGTTCTGATTGCCTCCAGATTGTAGTTAAGTTTTCCAGAGAAAAATCTTTTCCCCCTTCTCCAACTTGTGGAATTTCTGAAAGGTATTAGTCTAGTCCTCTACCTCAGTAAATAAAATCTGGAGAACCTAATTCAATCTTTCCCTGAGAAATTGAGATTATATAGTGTCTTGGTGATTTTATTCTGAATAGCAATTGTTATCATTCAGTTACTTTAGTCAAAGGAGTTTTGCCCATTATTGTATCATGGCATTTTTGGCAGTCTAGTGAAGCTTATGAAACCTTTCTCAGAATAATGTTTTCAAATGTTTAAAATAAAACACATAGGATTACAAAGAAGTTCAATTATTTGAAATTTTTTTTTAAGTTCAAGGTCCCTAGATTAAGAACTTCTGCTATAAATATTAATGTCAGTGTTTGGAAGATTGGCAAATCTATCATAATATCATACACTTCGTGAATAATTTTTTTTTAAAAACAACAACTTGCTTTTTTAAAAAATCATTTTCATCTTCTTAGTAGGGCATTTGAAATCAATTAATGAAAGTGGTTTGAATCTAGTAAGTTATTTTTAGTGATATTCTTCCTGCTGTTGTTAGAAAAATATGATTGTTAAGTTTTTTGAAGATAAGCTTAACACAGTAGACAGAGAATGAGTCTTACAGTTAGAACAATCTAAGTTTAGGTTCTGACTTTGACCACCCTAACAGTGTGACCCTGGATAAGTCAAGTTACTTAGAGTCTAAATTCTCACTTGGCAGTGATGAACTGCTTTTAGCATAAATATTTAGCATAATTAACTCCCAAGAACTGGAAGGTTACCAAGCACTAAAGAGGGACACTAGGAGGAAGGGCATGGAAAATCTGGGGCCACGCCAATGAGTATGAGTATAGGATGACAAGTCAAGACCATCACGCCAGGTTAGTGGAGGACCAAGGGATTTGAAAGTAGAGAAGTTCTTAATTGTGAATTCATTATGATTGATGGAATCAGATGAAATCAAACCCTTCTTGAAGCTAAACCCAGTCACCTCAGTCAAGTTAAAGGAGGAACAATGGACTGAAGGGCTACAGCCCCAAATGCTGTGTGCCAAAGTATGAGACCATTAAGAAAGAAATTCATCATTTGCAACATCATGGAGGCCAAAACTGTCAGGGACATTCCCAAAGTCAACACATTCCACTCCTAAGAACTGCAGCACTACCCATGTGACCTTTCAAATTACCTACCTCTATAAGCTATAGGATCTCTGTGAGCAAGGGAGAGAGTATCTGATACTATGAGCCTTAAAAACATTGGATAGCTCCCCTTCACTTACCTATACTGCCCCAGACTTCTTTTAAAGTCTAAATGAAACTTTGATAAAAAGATATCCTTATAGAAGGAAATAATATGGGAAAGACAGGCAGAGGAAAGAAGACAGACACACAGACAGACAGAGACCAAGAGACACAAAGATAGACAGAAATAGAAAAGACCAAATTAAGTGATTAGATCAGGAATTTTGGCATTTTATTGGCATATGGAACATTTCAAGGAGTTCTTTTTTAGCTGAAGAGAAATTATGAGGTTATTATGAGCACGACTCAACTTTGGCATTTTTAAATATAAAGAGAATGCTATTTTTTATGCATATTTGAGGAAATATATATTTTATTATGGTTATCATTGATTATTTTTTTCAATTGTGTTTAACTCTTCATTACCCTTTTTAAAGTTTCTTGGCAAAGATGCCAGGGTAGTTTGCCATTTCCTTCTCTGGCTCATTTTACAGATGAGGAAACTGAAGCTAACAAAATGACTTGTTCAGGGTCATACAGCTAATAACTATCTGAGATCAGGTTTGAACTTGGGGAGATGAGAATTCCTGACTCCAGACCTGATACTCTATCTGCTGTGCCACTTAGTTGCCTAAATACAAATTTACATAGGAGATTTAAATAACTAGTGGAAACCATTTAAAAAGAATTTTTAAACACATTACATTTAATTAAAATGTGTTAGATTTTTTCTGAAGGTTAAAGGAAGTGGAAAATGCATAAATAAGATTATAGAGAATAGAACTGGAAGAACACAGAATCAATTTCTTTCTACAGGATAGGGGGAGGTGGAGCAAGTCAGCACACCATTGTGACCTACAAAACAGTCAATTATAACAAACTCTGACAAATCAATACATTTTGTCCAATTGTTTATGTGCAAAGTGCTGGATATTCTGTTTTTACAGATTAGAATATTTGCTATCTCTGGAGTTATTCCATATTAATTTCTATTCTCAACTTAGGAGAAACTTAAGAGAAAAAAAAAATAATAATGGAAGTGTTGACCCATAGAGATGCACCTCACTCAGGAAATGAAGGAGAGAAATCTTTCTAACTTCCCTTCAGTCAATGACTTTCTGAACAAAGATCTTTTCTTTTAACAAGTAGGTCTTTCCAATCAATGCTAGGTAGAGTCCTAGAATTCTCTGGAGGACTCTGGGCACAGTGTATAATTATTTGTCTACATATTATAGTGAGAAATGTCATAAACAAAGGACACTTTGAAGAAATAATAGCACCTTCAAATTTCTGCAAGCAACAGATAATGAATTTTATTCTTTACCTCTGGCTAGCTAACTAGACACCTCTTGAATACATACATACATACATATATATACACCTTTCCAGGTGGGGAATCTTCCCCATTGTCTCCCGGTCTTTCTTAATGAATTTCTCTAAGGAAGCCAAAACATCTTTCCTTTAATTCAGAAAATTCAATTCAATTCAAAAAGTATTAGTCACTTGCTGTGCCCACTTCTACATTCTGGAAAGGTACAAAATTTAGTCAAGTTACGATTATCACTTCTCATGACAGTTACAGTCTAACAGAAGTAATAAAAGTAAAAGTAACAACATACTGTATCAGATAAGACTACATGGCATAATCTGCTTAATTATGATAAGATATTGATCATTTTTACAGTTAACAATAAAAATAATAGTGTTATATTTAAAAACTAGTTCAATCAATCAATTTTAAAAAATTTAAGTTTAAATTGGCTGTCAAACAATATCAAGAAAGTTAAAGGAAAGCCTTCTGATACACTAATATGAAACTTGACATTCTTGGAGACATGGGCAAAAATATAGCATGAGCAATAATAAATGGATTGTAATATTAATTAAGGGAAAGAATACTCATAGTGATGAGATCAGCCATCCATCTATAAACTATGTAAGAATATCTACTCCAACTCTCACTTTTTTTTTTCATTTTTTTAATTTAATTTTTATTTTATTTTATAATTATAACTTTTTTTTGACAGTACATATGCATGGGTAATTTTTTACAACATTATCCCTTGCACTTACTTCTGTTCAGATTTTTTCCATTCCTCCCCCAACCCCCTCCCCCAGATGGCAGGCAGTCTTATACATGTTAACTATATTACAATATATTCTAGATACAATATATATGTGTAGAACCGAATTTCTTGTTGCACAGGAAGAATTGGATTCAGAAGGTAAAAATAACAGTTTACACTCATTTCCCAGTGTTCCTTTTCTGGATGTAGCTGATTCTGTCCATCATTAATCAATTGGAATTGGATTAGCTCTTCTCTATGTTGAAGATATCCACTTCCATCAGAATACATCCTCGTACAGTATCATTCCAACTCTCACTTTTACTAGTAAGACAGGTTCTCAGAATAACACTAAATATATCCCAAATCCACTCAGAGTTCTTGGTATAAAACCCAAGGAGTTATGAGTTTTTTCGTAATTATATCAATGAAAACTCCAACTCCAGTGTCGTCCCCTCAAAATTAACTCCCAGTTAATATCTCAGTAACATGAATACTATCGATTATTGATTGCCCAAAAAGCATTTAATTGATTAATATCAATGAACTTTAACAAAAAATTTTACTGAGAAGATACAGTAAGAACAGAAATACAAATGTTTCCTAGATTAGGGGAAGATTATCCCCTATACTAACTCAGTCACTGTGGAGAGTGGACTCAAGCTTAAAGCTTATTTTTGAATGCAGCAATCAATGGAAAAAATATTCACTTGTCTGTTTTACTTCTTGTCTTGGTTTTTTACTTCTCTGCTGAACTGAATCAACCAGGTACCTGGAGTCTGCCCTTCACCAAATCAGTTTTCCACAAACTCTGTCATGGACCCCAGTTCCTGAACACTTGATTCTTTCCTGATCCTTCAAAGTTCATAAGATCACAGCCTACTCCATTCCATTTCCAATACTCCTTCACTTAGGTAAGAAAGAACAGGAACAACAGGGAGAGAAGCAAGAGTAGGCCCATATGCTCATGGCTACCAGTTGATTGATATGAGCAAAGTAGTCTTGGACAGTCTCTCTACCCAGAGGTTTACCTCAACTACAGCCTGCTCACTCAGCCTAGACAGAGGAGATAATCCAAGTACTCTTCTTAGTACCTAAAATTTTTTGACAGTTGCCAACAAGCCATAACTTAGCACTTTGAAATATAAGCCTTCAAATGTGTTTCAGCTTCTGAGAAGTTGAAAAAAGAATTGGAAACTGAGGAATTAAGCATAAGGAAAATCAAAGAAGTGAGAAGGAGAATTTATAACTTGAGGTCAAGGTGAATAGGGAAGACATTGACTCTTCCACCGTAAAAGCTTTTTCTTACCTCATGGTAGATAAATTTGCACCATTCCATTTCTCCCTTTCTCTTTCTCTCAGTACATTCTTCTCTCTCCCCTTAATTTAATAATTTTTTAAAAAGATATTATCCCTTCATATTCAATTTACATTTGTGCCCTCTGTCTATATACACTCCTTCTAACTGCCATAATGAGAATGTTCTAATGTTACAAGTATTATTCTCCCATGTAGAAATGTAAACAGATAAACCTTATTAAGTCTCTTATGCTATCACTTTCCTGATTACATCCTTATGCTTCTCTCAGTTTCTGTATCTGAAAATCACATTTTCCATTTAGCTCTAGTCTTTTCATCACAAATGCTTGAAAATCCTCTATTTTATTAAATGACCACCATTTCCTCTGAAGAATTGCTGGGTAGATGATTGTTGGACATAATCCTAGCTCCACTACTCCCTAGAATATCATATTTCAAGTCCTCCTATCCTTTAATGTAGAAGCTGCTAAATCTTAAGTCGTTTTTCTGACTGTGTCTACACTATTCTTGAATTGAATCTTTCTGAATAATTGAAACATTTTCTCTTTGGCCTGAGAGTTCTGGAATTTGGCCATAATATTTCTGGGAGCTTTTGTTTTTAGTATCTCTTTCTGGAGGTGATTGGAGGATTATTTTTCTCATTCTAGAATATCAAGACAGTTTTCCTTAATAAATGAAAGATGATGTCCAGGCTCTTTTTTTGATCATGACTTTCAGGCAGATCAATAATTTTTAAAGTATCTCTTCTGGATGTATTTTCCAAGTTAGTTGTTTTTCCAATTAGATTTTTCACATTTTTCCCAATTTATTTTATTTAAAAAAATTTGCTTTATTGTATCTTGATTTCTTATAAAGTCATTAGCTTCCATTTGCTCAATTCTAATTTTTAATGAATTAAATCTGGCCTCAGCCACTTAGTAGCTAAATGACCCTAGGCAAGTCACTTAACCTGTTTGCCTCAGTTTCCTCATCTGTAAAATTATTGGAAAACCCCTCTAACATCTTCAGAAAAAACTCACATGAGATCAAAAAGAGTTTGGCACCACTGGAAACAATTGAACAGGAGCAAAATCAAAGTGTAAACAATATATGTAGAGAGCAATCTAATAATGAATAATTAATGATGTTCCGAGATATCTTCATCAACTAGAATGTTATAGGAAAATATCCGTGATTTCTATTAGTGACAGAATCTTAAACTAACACCACTGTGATTTATTATATACATTCATAATGGAAGGAAATGGTAAATTTCAGTCAAAGATAAGTGAAAAATAATCATTTTCCCTCCCATCTAAAATGCACAGATTAAGAATCCCTACTCTTGGGGGGGCAGCTAGGTAGCACAGTGATTAGAGCACCACCCCTGAAGTCAGGAGGACCTGAGTTCAAATCTGGCCTCAGACACTTAATACTTCCTAGCTGTGTGATCCTGGGCAAGTCATTTAACCCCAAATGCCTCAGCAAATAATATAATAATAATAATAATAATAATAATAAAAATCCCTTCTTTTTTAGTTGTTTCCTGTACATAGGACACCACAGCCTTAACTCTAAAATAAAACCAAAAACATTGGCCTAGCTAAATGTCATAAACAAAAATGATGAGCTCTAAACCATCCATTTAAAGTGAAGTGTCTGCATTAAATGATGTCATAATTTTTACACTTGGACCAAATTTATTCTGTTTTATGTGCAAGCTCAGCACTCATGCTAATTTTTAATAATAAAGGAAATATTCTTCTATCAGCAGTCTACTGAGCTCTCTTTCATTATGCAAAAGTAGTCTGGTGTTTTCTCCATAGGAGGTTTCCTTAATAAGTATGAATAATGGCTATTAGGTCATTTTAAAATAAATGATTTCTGAAACAATATTTTGTCATGATTAGATTAACTATCTAAGCGTAAGTACATAAATTTATGTTTTGTGTATGTGAACACATGTGTAATCCACATTAAAAAAAAAACTAAATAACTATGTATTGTGATTCTATAAATACAACAACCTAAAGGATCTTTCTTAGATAATCAAGGGTCCTTCCTCCCCTTCTCCCTCCCAAAAAACTTACAGATCCATAACTAAAAATAATTTAAATCAGCTATCTGGTTCTGAAACTTTGTAATCTAAGGCTCATTTTAATCCTTTTCTTCCTTTATGATTTTCTTTCATACTATACGCTAACTCTATTTGATTATTAGAATGCTGTAAGAAAACATTTTGAACTAAATATGTATATACAGCATAATTTATATAGTCTCTTTATAGTTCAAGATGACTAAGAGCAGAGGGATCATGGTAGTTCACATTGTAGAAAAGGTTACAGAATTTGAAATAATTCCTTTAGTTAAGTGGATTGCAAATCCACTTAGTGTCAAAGGCAGCTTCACTGCCAGTTCTGGGCTGATATCTCTACTATGTTGAGCTGTCTGATCTCAAGCTCTTATGTTCCTAGGGTATTTGATTTTGATGTATAAGAATATTGTCTGTTTTGAGTAGATTTTTAATAAGTGATCTTTAGATTGCTACAAAGGTTTAGCTGTTTGATGGAGTAGTGAGCTAATACTAGGAAAGAGGCTTAATGTTAGCCAGTGTCTACAGCGGCCAATAAGATTTGAAGATCATAGATTTGGAGCAGAGAGGGAAATTAGAGATCCTTTAATCCAATTCTTCCATTTTACAGATGAGGAAATTAAAACTCATAGACATTAAATGGCTTTCCCAAGGTCAGAAAAGTAGTACAGAATAGAAACAAGATTTGCACTTGGGTCCTTTGAGTATAAATCTGTTCTGCTTCTCTGTACCATTAAGCTGAGAGTTATGCTGTTTCAGACTTATAATCAGTTTTTAAAGATATCTAAACAAACAGGATTTATTTGTTTATTTATTTTCATTATTTTCATTTTAGCAAATTATCTCTGTATTAAAGAAAAAGTGTATAAGGTTTATAAATTATAAAGTGTATAAAGTCAAGAAAGTCTTACATAACTTCCATATCAGGATCCCCCACATGTTGCTCTACAAACATTAGGTACTTAATACTTTTTTACTGAATTTTAATTGACCTGAATTAATTTTTCCCCTGATAATATTGTTAGTCTCTGTTACTAATAGAGACAGCAAACTTTGATGGAGAAAGCATAGGCCTGAAGTAAGAATATCTCCAGTTCACATTCCATCTCTGACACTTAAGTCAGAACCTCCTCAGGCAACTTCTGAAGTCTTGTCTAATAGTCATGGCTTTTATTGAACCAAGAGTTCCCAAAACTGAGAAAATCATGGCTTCTACTAGAATTCCTACCTATATTCAGTACTTCAGAGCAGACTAAAATGGTTTGACTAATGTTTTAATGTAATTCATTTTCTTCTTTATATCAGTCAGTACCTTCCAACACATCCATCTCAAGCCACTCCATGAGAAATATATGTGCTCCTAAAACTTATCTTTCTATAAAGGAAAATACGTTGAATTTGGTTTAATTGAATTCATTTTTTAAAGTTTAATTTTGCCAAACCATTGCTTTAGATGACCTTGCTTCTTTGCACTGTTTTGTCTACATTAATGTCAGTTTTACTAGTTTTTTTTAATCACACATATACATGTGTGTACATGTATACATATATTTAGCTTGATATAAATATATATGTATGTATATATGTATATACACACATATTCAGATAGAAAGGCATATATGTATGCATATATATGTATATATAGATCTATATCTATATCTATATCTAGATATAGATATAGATCTATATATACATATATATATATAAAACTACCTGGAAATGATTCTGGAATCTAATCACAAATTTGCTAAATTTGCTGGTATTTAATTGGCTGCAAATATTCTTAGTGTAGGGATAACTAGATGGTACAATAAATAGAGCACCAAGCCTAAAGTCAGGAATACCTGAGTTTCAGCTTCACACACTTACTAGCTCTGTGATTCTAGACAAGTCAATTAACTCTGCCTCATTTTCCTCATCTGTAAAATGAACTGAAGAAAGAAGAAAGTATGGGAAAATCCCTCTTTTCCACCATACAAAATATTTCACAACAGATAACATTATGAATTCCATTCTTCATCTTCATAAACTTTGGATTAAGGGTACAGCAAGTTTCATTTATGGAATTAGTAGTAGAATCAGTTTGATGATAATGATGTGCAAAAATATACTACACAGAGAAAAAAGTATCTTTGGAATTGTGATTCTTATATGGATTAGTTATATGAATTTGAAATTTATCAATCAGTCCGAATTTGGGGGTGTCTATTTGAACTTAAAGGATGGCTAATGATGTTTTGACACTCATTTAGAAAAGGACTTAGAGAAACTCATGAAGATCTAATACTCTGCTAGAAAGAGGCTGAGTTGCTTTTGTGTTCTGAAGATACTGAATATTTATAATGTTCTTATTTCGTAGGTCAATTAAAAGATTATTAGCTGACTCCCCAATCTTCATGTTAATAGAATGAAAGACAACAACTATAAGTTGAGTAGGTCAGGCTACCAGGAATGCCATTTTCTCAAAGAATACATATCTAAAATCTTGGTGATTTTGAATATTATGGTGCTTCAGGACAAGGATGGGATGCCCCAGGTATATTCATAATTTATATTATCATATTGTTTCTAAACTTTAAAGCTATACTAGATGAACTCTGTTTCCTTCCAATTCTGGCATATGCATAAGGATGGAGAACAGTAATCAAGTGCTCAGAAAACCATAAATAAGCTAGTTTGGTGAAGTACAGTATATGAAGAAAAGTACAGGTAATAATATCAGAAAGGCTGGTTAGTGCTATTCTGCATAAGGTTTTGAATGACAAACTTCTAGAGGCAAAAGGGAATTACTAAAGTTTCTTGGACTGTAGAATGATATGGCTAGATTTGTACTCTAAGAATATTACTTTGGCAACTCTTGAAGATGGATTGGATTGGGAAGAGAATAGAAGGAAAGAACCCAATTAGGAGGTTATTGCAAAGGTCATGTTGAGAGGCAATTGCAGCTTGAGCTAAAGTTATAGTCCTATGGATGAAAGGAATATAAGAGAGATGTGTTATAGAATGATGATTTAAAAAAAAAAAAAAAAACTTGGTAACTGTTTGAACAGAGTAGGATGAGATCAACTCAAAAGTCAAGAATGATGATAATCTGTGTGAAGATGGCAATTTCCTCAACAAAAATGAAGATGTTTGAAGGACAGCTGAATTTAAGAAGAAGACAAAGCTTTTACCTCTAGGAACATAGAATTAGAGCAAGAAAGGAATTCTAGATTTCCTCTAATCCAGCCTTGTCATTTTGCAGATGAAAAAACTGAGGCCTAGAGAGATTAAGTGCCTTGCCTAAGATCACACAAGGACTGAATGTTAGAAAGATGATTCAAATTTGAGTTAGAAAAACTTGTGAGATAATTAGGTGGCAATGATAAATAGGCAGTTTGTGATATGAGACTGGAACTAGGAAGTAAAATTGAGGCTAGTTTTATGGATCAGAGAATAATCTGAATAGAAATTAAATTAGTATCTGTGGGAATTGATCTTTAGGTAAGGTCATGGAGAGAAAGGGAATATCTAAAAAGAAAAAAGGATTCAACAGAGCTTTGGGGGGAAACTTTTGTTAGGGGATGAGACATACATTGATAATGATTCAGCAAAAGATACTAGAAAAGGTCAGATACTGTGAAAATAATTTCAGTACTAGGGAATCTAAAACTTTGGAATCAGGAAGTTTTGGTACAGTACAGAACATTGCTTGCCATAGTAGGCATTTAACAATTATTTTTAACTTGGCTTAACTAGATTGGAAAAAACTCAGAAAGAGCAATTTCACAAAATCTCAGGAAGGAGGAGGAAGTCTGTAGGAGCAAAGGGGTATCAAAGGTGTCAGGATTTTCCTGAGGTTAAAAAAGAAGAAAACTGAGAAAAAATCATCAAATTTTACAAGTAAGCAATGACATAACCTTTAATTGACTAGTTTTCAAGTCCACTCTTTGGCCTGGCCTTCCTCACCTGAACACACTCCAACTTGCTTCTCCTATATCATTCCTATCTCTTCACAGTAAGAATATACTTTAAATCAGAATTTGGATGTCAGACTAGAGATTCTTTTATTTTTTTTAGGTATTTGATATGGGGAGATAAGAAGAGTAGAAAGGAAAATACTTAAGAATTTTTGAATTTGTTCTGAAAATGTTTTGCCACACAATTTAGAGGCAATTAATTAGCCGGCATAATATTTTCTTATAGTTGTCTCTCTTTGAGCCACATTATGTGTCTATGATAGGGTAGATAATGCATAACATAACTTAATGGGACTCTTTTTTTGTGTATTCTCCCCTCCTCCCCATTCCTCCACCCCAGGCCAGAAAAAATAAACCTTGCCTTGGGTTCAGTATTTTGAGACAAGTAAACTAAACTTCTGCTGTGTTTTCCTTTCCTAAAAATCAAACCCATTATAATGGATGCTGATTGTTCCCCCCAGGTCATAGCCAATCATTTTAGCATGCTTGGCAACTAAACTGAAACAAAGGGACTTATAAAAATCCCCAAATATGGCATTTCCTACCTGTGCAGCAGAAAAATAAGCAAGCTTTTCAAATAAAGGTGGGTACACATAGAAAATTCCTATCCAATTACATTTCAAACACATTCTTAAAACAAGGATGTACAGACATCTAGTAATGAGAAGAAAGGACTCAGTCTTAGATAATTAAAGGTTAGGAAAAATGAGGTTATTCTTATTTGTCTCATTGCAGCAGGCAAATAATTAAACTACCTACAATGATAGGAAGATAGATGTCATAACTTATTTCTTGATAATCAGAAATTTCTTTCTTGCACGCAACTGAAATTTCTACTGCTTTTATGGGATTATAAGATTTAGAGATGGATTTTAGATGTTAGAGATCATCTTGTCTAGCCATTTTTCTCTAAGATAAAAAGGATTCACTTTGGAGTTGAATTTTGTGAATTTCCAAAGCACTTTTTACTTTAAGGTAAAAAAAAAAAAAAAAAAAAAAAAATACAAGTATTATTATCAACACTATGCAGACAAAGAAACCCCCGATTCAAAAAGCCTAGTGTCAAGGTCACTCAGCTATTATGTGTCCCAGCCAGGCCTCAAATTTAGCTTGCCTTCCTGACTTCAGGCCCAGGTTCTAATTTCTAGTCTGTGTGATTCCTATGAGAAAAATGAGTCTCCCTTACTCAAGGTCAGGAAGTGTTCTTGAATGGATCTACAGATGAAGCAGCGTAGCTGGAATGTGAAACCAGGTTTTCTGACACCAAATTAGTGTTCTTACTACTATATATGGCATACCATCTGTAACTTAGGAGACAAGATTTAGGGAAGTGCCTTGAGGTAAAGAGGTTATGACTGAGCTCTGCTAATATAGACCTTTTCAAAGATGGGTTGATTTGAATTCACATCTTCCTGATTTCAAAGTTCTAAAGTGCCAGATTCCAAAGACTCCCTGGTATTAGAAGCATTATTCACTACAGTGAGCCTACTATCCCAATAATCATAAATGGGAATGTATTCAGAAATGAAGGTACCATATGTACATTCTTTGATCTTGTTTTTTAAAATTTTGCTTCCAGTTATCACTGGAAGAATATGCTGCTTTATCCCATTCTAACACCTTCCCTATCTATTCCATTGCTTACTATATAAGTCAACTTACTTTCATTCTTTCCTTTATATTTGAAATATGTCAGTATGTACCTGTATGAAGTAAATAGTAAAAATTTCTACTTTTCTTTTTAAATTATTTTCTATTTATCCTGTATATAGATTTCTTTGTATGTATTTGTTCACACATTCTCCTCCCCATTAGATTACAAACTCCTTTAGGGCAGGAACTTTCTTTTACCTCTTTTAGTATCTCTAGTATTTAGTACAGTCCTTAATTAATGTTTATCAATTGAATAAATAATTTCCCTCACTGTTAGAAACAACATATGATATCAAAAAATGCAGTTTCACATCCCACCTATGCTACATCAGCTGTTGTGCTTTTCAGAACACTACCTATGTGACACTGAACAAGGAACTAAAATAGCTTTAGGACAGTAGCAATCATCAGTATATAACAAACCCTGAATACTTATTCATTAAATGGTTGGTTTCATAACTGAAAGTTCCCAGAGGTACCAGAAACCACAGACATAAAATAACAATGATTCATATCATTTAATATTTATTAACCTACATTAATGTCTAGGCATTTTCTACTGAGACACCAAGCATAGATAACATTTTGAAAGAGAAATGGAGAAATTCTAAGCCTAGGAATAAAGAAATATGGGTTATTATCTTGGTTTTACTGTAATTAAGTCTGACATTTAGCCAATCCCTTAAACTCTCTTGTCCTCAGTTTCCCCATCTGTCAAAGAACTGTCAAAGTCTCTTCTTCTGTCAATTTGCTGTCACATGAAGAAGTGATCCCGGACTCTTAGAGGTTATACCAATAAAGTACAAGGCTGGGCAAGTTGCACCACACTAGTAAGATTTTTAATTCCAAGTCTAGCAATGGATTTCACCTATGATCTTGGAACTAATCTAAGTTTGGAGAGAATCATCAACAGATTGACAGCAAAGTGATATAAATTCAAGCCAGAAACTCTTAAAAATCATCTTTTAAGTCATAAATTGGTTCCCATCAACATTGTTGGAGGGAATACTTAATGTTATTGAAGATATCATAGATCACAGATCCTTGAATATTAAAGTAAGGGACTAGATGATCCTCAAAGATTTCCTGCCATTATCCCCAGGCTGAAGTGATGCAACTTTCTGAAAGTACCTGGCATAGACCGGTATGTGTCAGGGCTTTATAAGTATTATCTCATTTGATCCTTACCACAAGCCCAGAAAATAGGTGCTCTTGATATCCCTATTTTGCAAATGAGCAAACTGAGGCAGATAAAGATTATGTGAATTGTCCATGGTCACACAGTTAGTAAGTGCCTGAGGTTTGATTTGAATTCAGATCTTCCTGACTATAGGCCATCCACAGTAACACCTAGCTACTTACTTTGGCCCTTTATTGGTCACCTTTCATTTCAACACTAAAGGTTTATGTTTTATGCTATAAAAAAATCTAGGGACAATGACAACTTTTTTTTTCAGCTGTGCTGGCTTTTGGCACATGGCCACAGTAAATGATTGTCATTAATGCTGGCTATCAGTGACCTCTCCTAGGTTTCTTAAAGAGAAATTATTTTATCCATACCCCATAGATTACATTAGCAATGCATCATTTAGGAAAGGGAGAATCAAACTCAGTATTAGATGTTGGATAATAATGTATTTTAGAAAATAATGGTCTTATTACTCAGTTATCACTTCCTTCATGTGTAAAATTTATGAAGAATAAGGGAGGTCCTTACTTATGATTTCATCATTGAGGAAATTCCTTCCATTGATGCAAATCAGCAACTGGACTTTAGTTATAGTCTTATAGAATAAGCAAGAGTAAAATGATTCTTGAGTGATATTACACTGTTTGTATATCAGTTGTAGATCTTAAATCTTGGTGTTTCTGAGTTAAAAGCCAAACCTCTATCAAATATGCTTCCTTGTCTTTCACAATTTCAATATCAATCAGTCATTAAATATTTATTAAGTCTTTTTTCCATCCTTTCTTTTTGAGACCTCATGGTGAGGTGGGAGGTATTGGCTTTAGAATTAGAAAATGAGCTCATCTCCTCCTTATGTCACTTACTATCTTTGTGATTTGGGAAGTCACATAACTTTATGAACCTCCATTTCCTTATCTTTAAAACAAGGATAATGGAGGAGATGCATCCTTTCCAGCTTTAAATCTACACTCCCATTTAAAGGTAAGACCTTTAATAATAATCGCAATGTGCCTTATCAACACTAGAGGGGGTGAGTTTCCATAATCTGCTCAGCCAGACAACTGCGGTCAGAATTGTTTATCATATTGAGCATAAACAAGAATCTGGAGAAAAGTAGAACAGAGAAAGCTGTAAACAGCCACAGAAGTAAACATGAGCTTTCCCAGGAAGGGAGGGTGTGAAAAAATGTCACCCACAGAGACACTTGGAATGATACAATGTTAAGTCACCCTCATCCCCCTGCTACTCTTGATCCTGCCAGAAATGTTGCAAAGAAAAAACTTGTTTCTTTTCCTACACTATGTGCCGATTCTGCTTCTCTCTGCTATTAACACTGCCACTAAGCAATTGGAACAAACTGGGGTGCTGGTGAGTAAGGACATTAGACTGCCAGCAACAGCCCCACACAGAAGGCAAATATTTCAGCATGTCCTCCTAGAGCCTTTATTACAAAGAAAGCTTGAGAAAAGAGAGCATCATAAAGTCTCCACAAGCAGCAGGAGCACTGAGATAGAAACAGAGCATAATATGAATTCTCATTCCTGATGGATAATATTCTCTCCAGGAAAGCCATCTTAGCTTCCGGAAATGAAAGCAATGGTGGGGAGAAAGACTATTATGGTTTCTATCTTTCTTCTTCTCCCCTTTCCGTATGTCCTTCCTCCCTAATCCCCAACACATACATAACCTTATAGAGACTTGATGACTTTTTATGGAAAAAAAAGGTAGGGATGAATAAAATTAACTATGAAGACAGGTTGTTTTTATTTTATTTATAATAAGTTTCTATTTGGAAGACATTCAATTTCTGCCTCACCATGACCAAATACAGTAAGAATTCAAAAACTTAAATGCGTATGAATAAGAGCTTGCAGCTGGAGCAATCTGTTATAACATCTAACAGTGGCAAATGATAAACTAGAAAAGAGCCTCTTGTGTATTCAATGTCCCCATTATCTCCTTTTTCTTCTCTGAAGGGCTGAAGAAATCTTCCCCGTTAGCCAAGGCTCCTTAGTGCTTCAACTTAATTTTCATTGCATAATTTTAAATACAGATCATGTCTACAGTGCAGCAATTAATGGATAGCCTAAAGACTTATTATTTCAAACTAATTGATATGTAGGAGAAGTTTAAATAACATACTCTGGATAGGAAATTTTTAAAATGACTCCTGATATAGTGAATTCAGAATCTTATCTTCATTCTCTGTTAAGTAAATCAATAGAGGCTACTTTATTCTTTAATTGCATTGATTAGTTATATATTTGGCTATCTCATTTTCTGAATCTGTTTCAAAAATTCAGGTATTTGGATACTTAAAAGATTTGTTTTAGTTTGATGTTTCTGAGGGGAGGAGAATTTTGACTAGAATGGACAGGTTTTTTTCAGAGTTTCAATGCTTCCTTTAAATGTGGCAGTTATACTGCATTTCTTCCTCAGCAACCAGAAGTATTGAATGATGTAAGCCCTTGTGGCTGAACACCATTGCTGAAGCATCTCTGGGGAGAAAGCCTATGAAAGCTGAGCATGCATTTGAGAGCAAATTCATTCCAAATGATCAGCACTTCTTGGCCTCAGGTCCTCTCAGGACTCTCTGCATTACTTGTAGAGAATCCATCCTAAAGCCAGTTCCACTTTCCAGAGAGTCTCTGTAGGATCCAGAAGATCAAGCAGAGTAAAAATGAAAGGAAAGAAAATTTATCCTTTGCCCCTTCCCCCCAAAAAGGAGGGTCAATTTGAAATATATTTTAAATGATTTGGCTAATTTGTGTGTGTGTATATATATATATATATTTTTTTCAAACTAATAATTTGTAATGAAATGTAAATTTTAGATCAAGCATAAACCAAAGAGGAACGCTTCCTTTAAAATATATTTTTCATCTACTTAAAACTTAATCTAGAACAGTTAAGAAAAATATTTGTATGAACTTTGGTTTTTATTGTTGTTTTGTCCTTCATTTTCCAAGAGGACTATGACTCCTCAGGGAGGTGATGCCATGACATGCAAGTGAATTAGATTTAAGTGAGAGAGGGCTGTGCAAGGTTACCTGCCTCACTTTATATACAAGTGCCTTCTAGATCCAATAACCAGATAAAAATCTGGATGACTGGAGATGGCCTTGGATACAGTGGGAGAACTTGGCCTTTTTAAAGCTAAGATCTTTAACAAGTCAAAGTTTCACTGAGGTCACAATCATTTAGTGATTAAAGTCGAGTAGCAATTGAAGCAAAGAATGGCCTCTTTCACTTAGTCAAGAAAAATAAATCTAAATAAAAAATAAATAAACCTTCAGGATTTCTGGCCAAAACAGATATGACTGCTATTTGTATTCACTCTGAGTAAATCTAGATCCAAACAATGACCATTTACGCTTGGTCTAGGACCTATTTTTGATAGTTAGTGACATTTTCTAAACCTTAGTGAGCAAGATGAAGTGAATTCTCTCAAGACAGTTGTGAAAATTGAGTCAGGCTTCATCTACTTCAGAGCTGGAGTAGGTCTGAAGGTCCTTGAGCATTGACTCAAGGGCATACTTAAGTCCCCTTCCTGCTATCCTACCATAACATTGTTTTCTTCCTCCTTCACTCAAGTATAGTCAACTATGTACTTATTGGCCAAGTTCAATTTCTTGGGTAGTTCCCACATTTAGAATGTAAGACCCTCAGCCAATGAGGATAATGGTCAGTGGTGGGAAGGATGTTTGCTTTAGGGACTATTTAAAGTGTAAAACCTGTCCCAAAAGGTGCCTCCTCCTTTTGATTGCTTGCTGGACTAGAGTGACACTTGCTTCTAGGGATAATGTTCAATAAACTTTTATTTTACCCCTAGAGATCTCTGCTGCTTTTTATTAAATTGTGACCACCATTCTGAGCCACACAGTTTCTTTATTGATAAAGTGGCGGGTTTAAACTGTTATGATCTCTTAGTCTTCTTCTAACCCATTTTTCTTTGTATTAGCAATGTAAATCTGTATTTTGTCATTCTGATTGGCAATAAGAATCAAGGTTGCAAATGTGTTAAATATATTTTTTTACTTGTTTTAGAAAAAGAAACAAACTTAGCAGATAATATTAAATTTTCTTCTTTAAGAACTGTTTAGTAAATAGTTCTACCAGAATTGTTATAATTTTCATCTCTGAATGATAAAACACAGGCTTCACAGCATATTATATCTTCATGTAAGGATTAGTGGCCCAATATCATTGACAATCTCAGGTGCTTGCCATGTCTTCAGCAATATTATCTTGATCAGAGCTTTTCAATTATTAAACACTTATTTGACAATTCCAAAATCTTAGCAAGGGGAGATAAGTGAGAGACTTTTCTTTTCCTGATCATAAACCAACTTTATCCTTTGCACTTGTACTCCCACTTTTTTTCCCCTATTTTCTATTACTTAATCAACAAGCATTTATTAAGCACCTTCTGTGTCCTGGAAATTCCACAAAAAAGTAATAATAAATGAAACAATCTCTGCTCTCCAGGAGCCTATAATCCATTTCTAGATTCTTTATAAATAGATACAAATATATACAGAATCAGTTCAAGGTGATTTAAAACAATATAGGGGAAAGGGGGCACTAATAGTTGGTGAAAATCAATAATGACTTCTAGAAATGGGCACGTGAGTTGTGTCTTTGAAGAAGAGAAATATTGTATGAATTAGAGCTAAGGAGGGAATATATTCCAGGTATGGAGGATAGACTTTGTAGAGATAGGGCATAGAAGGTCCTATATAAAATTTAGAGAGAACAGTTTGACAGGATCCCAGAGTATTAGAGAGTAATATATTATAAGATGATACTAGAAAGATAATTTGGGATGTAAATGCCTTTAAAAGCCAGAAACATTATTATTGCACTCGAAAGACATTAGAGAGTTTTGAAATTTTTTGATTAAGGGAGTGATATGGTCAGATATGCACTTGAGAAAAATATATTTATTTATATAATATATAAACATATATATTATATGATTATCATCATATTTGCTATACCAAGCATTTATACAGCCCTTTTAAGTTTTGCAGCATACTTTATATATGTTATTTCATTTAATTCTCACAATAGTCCTAGATGAAGCAGGGTATTATTACTATTCCCATTTTACAGATGAGGAAAACTGAGATCAATAGAGCTTAAATGACTTGTCTACAATCAAACATATAGAAAGTGATCAAGACAAGATTTAAATTTAAGTCTTCCTGATTCCAACTCTACAATCCTACTCACCACATTACCTAGCTGCTTCTGAAAAGTGACTTTGGCATATATTTTAAGGATGTTTTGGAGTGGTGAAAGAAGAACATCTGGGACCTAATCGTAATCATTTAATCAGGAATTCATACACTCGAAGGTGTATGAAGACAGATAAAGTGTCAGATGAAAGACATGCTGTGGCAGGAAATCAGCAATTGATTGTATAAGTGGAGAGAGAAAGTTAGTAGTTGAAGATGACACCTAGGTCCGGAATCTGGGAAATGAGACTAGCAATGACTTTGACAGAAATAGGGAAGATTTGGGAGGAAAGATAATGAGTCCTGCTTTTTTGTCATGATGATTCTAAGATGTTTTGGGAACATCTAGTTCGATGTTTCCAATAGGTAGTTGATGATGAGAGATTGAAGCTCATGGGAGAATCAAAGCCTGGGTATATTGGTTTGGGAATGGTCTACATAGAGATGATAATTACTCCCTTGGGAACAGATGAAGTCACTAAAAAAAAAAAAAAAAAAAAAAAAAAAAAAAAAAAAAAAGGTTGTAGAGACAGAAGAGGAGTATGCCCAGTTCAGTAACTGTTCTTTGTCTTGTAATTTTTCTCCTCTTTGCCAAATGAAAGAGACTGAGACAAGAAATGAGGTATTTTTGTTTCTGTGTTGATCTCAAGCAGTGCTTATCTTTTTTCCGACCAAGAGGCCAGATATTAAATCCAAAGATCTATTGTTCTTTTAAGTTACACATATATTTCTGTTCATTTAGTCTAAATGAAGTCTGATCAATTAAACTGTTTCACTCATAATCTGTGTGCTTTATTTTTTATACACATAGAAGGGAAGTCAGAGAAAGGGAAATTCAACAGCCAGATTTTGTAGTTGAAAGTGAAAGAGATGGAAACTTATCTAAATTGCTGGGAACTACTTTTATAGGGCCTTATATTTTCAGATTTTAATAAACTCCCCAAACAAGGTAATAAACCTTGTGAACTCCAACTTCAGTCTTGCGGTTCCCCTACCCTTTCTTGGAACATAATTGAGTTAAAACTGTGACAGAAAAGGAAAAACACTTGTTAATGGGAGGGGAGGGGGAAAGGGAGCAGATTCACTTATTTTTTTCTATTTGGAGCTTCTTTGCTCCTGTGTAAGAGATGGATGGAGTTTTTGTCTAGGCAAAAGTCATGTCCCCAGGGTTGACTAGAGGAAGAAATTGGCAAAATGTTGCTTCCCTCACAAAAGATGGGAGCTATCTGAGAGTAGCTAGTTTTCAACTCCAAACCTACCCTCTGTTAAACAAGTAAAAAAATAAGTTCCATAGTAGACAAGTGGAGATATTGTGTGGGCTCAGAATGATGAGTGGTTTATTTTATTTATATTTATATTTATTTATATATATATTTATATAATTATATATATATTTATTATTTTATATAATATTATATATTATATATAATATAATAATATAATATTAAATATATTATATTTAATAAAAATTTGGAGAGAGCTATAAGAGCACAACAAAAAATTATTATACATTCTCCCAAGAAGTAGACATTCCTCCAGTGGAGCAAGCAATCTAAAGGAGGAGACACCTTTTAGGACAGGTTTTACACTTTAAATAATCCCTAATGCAAACACCCCTCCCACCATTGACTGTTGTGATACCGGAGCCACCTGCCAGTGGCTACTGGAGGTCTAACATACCTGTAGAATGGATCTCTTCATGTGAGAGGATGGTGATGATGCAAGGAGACTGAGAGGCAGTTGTTGTTCTCTGACCTCTCCACTGAGAGGCAGTTGCACTGTCTGACCTCTCTCCTTTTCCCTCTGCCTCCAATTTATTTCATTCTCAGTCCACAAGCAACACTTGTGTCAGTAAAGGCTGCTTTGCAACTCCTTCAGATTTTATGATTCACAGCTAGGGTGGTTCTTGGAGAATTGACCTGCCCTTTCACTTAGGCATTGTCCTTAACTGACCATCATCTTCATTGTCTGAGATTCTTAACATTCTAAATGTGGGAACTACCCAAGAAATTGAACTTGGCCAATAACTACATATTTGCCCGTATTTGAGCAAAGTATGGAGAAAATGATGTCATGGTGGGATAGCAGGCAGGGGATTTAGGTATGCCCTTGAATCAACCTCAAGGACCTTCAAGCCTACTTCCACTCTGAAGTAGATGAAACCTTACTCAATTTTCACAACTGTCTTAACATATCTCACCACACCTCGTTCAATATGTCTTAATTTTTACTTTCATAGGATCATATATTTAAAGCTTGGAGGGACTTCATTTGATCTCTCAACCACTTCATCTTATTTATTAGTAAACTGAAGCAAAGAGAAATTAAACAACTTGCCCAACTTTCTATGTAGAAGTTTGTAAACTGAGTCTATTTTGTGTAAAGCACTAGGGATAGAAAGACCAAAAAGTAAGTGTTCCTCCATCAAGATGGGTCTGAGCCAAACTGGTGAGGACTTTAAATTCCTTCTAGCAGTATCTACCCTTTTAAATAGGAAATAGATTTTTGAGTATTAGAGAGATAAGAGAGATTAGATTACTAGATAATATAGTCAGTTCTGCATTAGAAATAAGAGGTACTAGAGATAGGAAAGAGATAATACAGAAAATGAGGGCTTGAACCACAGCAATTGTAGTGGGGATGGAAAGGAGAAGTTTGACATGAGAGATACTGTGGAAAAAAAGAGTATGAGGGAGAGGAAGGACCTTGTCACAATTCTGATGGTGAATTAGGTGTATGTTATTTTATTAAAAGAAAAAGAGAAATTAAGAGAAACAAATTCAAGGAAGATGAGTTTGAGTTATAGATTTAACATTGAAGTAGAGATGTCTATCCAGTAGCTCAATTGAAATATTATAAAGTTTCTTAAAGTGGAGGTCAAGACTGAAGTTTCCTTCTTAGGAAATTGGTCGCTTATGTGATGTCAAAAAAGTAGCCCTAAATAAGTCAATTTAACTTTTTAAAGCATTCTTAACAATGTTTTCACAAATATTTAGCTTTTTTTTTTTTTTTTTTTTTTTTTTTTGGTTACTTTGAAACTACAAAACCAAACTATTTGAGAGGAATTTAAATCATCAAAACATTTGGAGTATTTTTTTCTACTTTTATTCTCCATCTGAATAAGTTGATCTCAGTGGTTATCTAGCCTATACTGTATATATTGAAAGAAAAAAAAAATGACCTCTACCATCAGGTTCTGTTCTTATGGGTAGGCATAAGTTGGAAAACAACAGGAAAGATTCCTGGATTGAAATGGATTCAAAGAGCATATTTATATCATTTTAATGTTTAATAGCCTCCTTTACAGAAAGTTATTTGGTTTCTGAAACTGGAAATAACATCAAACAATTCAAAACTTAAGTACAGAAAGCTAAAATAATGAGTTTTTATTTTTGAGGCTCAGAAGCAAATAAATAACAGTATATTAGGTATCTGATTCTAACCCCAGTAATTCATTAAAGTGAAATATTTTAGGTGTGCAAATCACTGAGACTTCATTGTCAGATTACCTAATCAGTTTAGCCAGGATTAGGCAGCAAGGTAAACATAGCTAGATCAGTCAATGATCCTAATGCAAGCACAGTCAGATATCAGATTGGTGCATCTTTTAACCTGGGCATTAATGTGTATTTTCCACTATACAGAAATCAAGACCTTGGGGAGTCAGATACTGATTTTCTAATTTCAGCACAGTGCCTTGAAAGTAAAAGTTCAGAATGTTTACATATTTTCCTTTTCACATTCCCCAATTATGAGAAATGACAAATTTCACACCCTTCATATATATATATATATATATGTATGTATATGTGTGTGAACAAACTTTAACTAATATTATCTATTATTATTATTTTAAAGATGTATATAATTGGCAGAATCTTTAACCCAACTTCCTTTATCTTAACATAACTCTTCTCCCAGGTACAAAAGTCACTAAGTTCTTGAATTAAGAATCAAGAAGCCTGCTGAATGACTATTCTGTATACAACCTATAAGCTTAATAAAAACAATGCCACTTTAAATGTTAAAAAAAAGATTTGTTTTGTTCATCTATTTATTTTTTATTCTTCTGTGAATCACACATTGACCACATAAGTCTTTCTTTCCTTATATGATCACAGTGTTTAGAAGAAAATGACTTAGAGATCATCTAGTTCAGCCTTCTCATTTTGGAGATGAGGAAACTGAAATAAATGGGTTGTTCAAGGTGAGAGGGATATTATTATCTAAGATCACTGCCTAAATCCAGTGCTTCCTTAATAACACTAACCCTGCCTCATTTTCTGAGTTTATTCACTAGAGGCACTATCTTAAGGCACTAGTATTCTACATTTACTCTTTGAAGAGAGTGCTAAGACAGACATGTTTAATCTTTTTTTTTTTGTCATAAATTCCCCTTAGTAGTCTGATAAAAATTATGCAATCATTCTTAGAATATTATTTTTAATATATTAAATCAAATGCAAAGAATTGCAAAAGAAAACAATTTTACCAAATATAGTTCTAAAAAAAAAATTAAACAAGTTCATATAAAGGTAAGAACTTTTCTGTTAGAGAGTAAAAGAGGCCCTTACTTTCATTAGATTTTTTAATACAATAGAAAGTTGGTGGATAATTTATGTGATGATTTGTGATAGTAATTTTACCTGCACTGACTTTTCCAACTTTATTCTAACAAAGTAAATTAGGATGATTTTCAAAAAACTCATTTTGAACAGTATTGAACTTGTATCCATTCAAATTATTATGTGAGCGACTTCTTTATCTTCCCATGCTCCCTTTCTTATCTCTCTTATCTCTCTTAATCCAGGGATACTGATGGAAGAAAGGATTTTTTTTTTTTTTACTTTTAAATACTTCTGTCCTCTTGTGAAATGAAAGCCATGACCGATTTAATGTAATAAAGCTCTCAGGCACCATAACAACAGTTCATTCTTTCTGCAACTATATAATACTATATAATATTCAAGAGTTGTAGTTAGCATTATGTTCTAATTTTGTTTCAAATTTTGAAGTATTATAAAAAGTATAAGAAACTTAAGAAGACATCTTTATAGTGCTAAATTTCATTAATAAAATGAATTATAAAAAGTGAAGTATATGTGATCACTATAAATGCATTTATATATTAGTTTCCAGACTACATTGAAGTTTACCTGTAGTCATACACCAAGGATTATTATACACACACACACACACACACACACACACACACACACACACACACATACACACACATACACACATACTTACCTCATCCAGGATAACTAATAAACTACCAAATCCAAAAATCACCTTATGTTTAAGTTACATTTTTTCTTTTTTTTCCCTCAATCTTTTTTATTTTAAAAGTTTTTTCTTGAGTCATTGTGTGGCACAGTAAACAGAGAACAAGACTTGGAGTCAAGATGAGTTGAATTCAAATCTTGCCTTAGATTTGAATGTCACTCATCGAAAAGAGAATTAAAATTAGGCCCCCATGGTGTGTGAACTCTAATTGTACCTCACAGAGTTTCCTGAAAGTCATTAAAATCATATTCCTTAGAAACCCAGCAACAGGATATGATGGAATTAGAGACCTTGGACTTAGAAAAGCTGTTCTTGGCTATCATAGGATGAAATTTGATAATAGTAGCATTGAGTCTCTTATTTATCTCCATGATAGCATGAGACAATGCAAAAAGTAATTATTTAATTATTTTTATTTGTATCATTAGTACCTGACACAGTGCTTGGCAGGTAGAAGCACCTAATAAATATTTGTTAATTGAATGACGACAGAGATTTAATAGAACTTCTTAGATTAAATCATCTCCTCATTCCATCAGGAAATACTTTAATAGAATCACCCATACTATGTTGAGCCATCACCACTTGTCTTGTCTTGATTTTTGTCTTGCCCCTGAAATTTGATGAATTTGGAAGAAAAAGTGATCCTGACAATTTTGCACAAGTCTGCCTCACTTCATTCCAATTCACAAAGCCATCACCTGTGATATGATTAGGCCTCTTCAAAAATGAAGATCCAACAGCAGCAATATGAAAAGATTTCTACAAAAATAGCTTCTGATGGATGACTAATTCATCATTCTTTTCTCAAATCACATAAACTCGAATTGCAACTTGTTTTCCTTCACTTTATACATGAAGAAATTGAAAAATAGGGAGATCCACCATATTGTGCAGTATGCCATCCCAGAGTTGCATGTCTTATCCTACATCCTTTTGATATACAAACTGTCATATAGGAAAACTTAAGGCATGAATAAATTATCATCAGCTTCCCTGTGTTACACAGATGTTTTATTTTGAGCTGTCCAAATGAACTTCAGTCTCTATTTCACTTCAGATTATAGATATGGTAATTATAACTAGACTTCTTCAAATACTATAAGTTCTTGGGAACAGATTGCTGATCTCCTTTGAAGGGGATGTAAGTAAAACAGCATAGTGAACATCAAATAGTAGATTTCCAACTTGAACACAGAATGATTTTAATGGAGAAACATAAACATGATCTTTGGAAGTATTCATTAAAATAAGTAATAATATATATTGCCTATTTCTAAACATCTCAATAAATTATCCTGAGCAACTTCCAGTGCCAATATGACAGAGTAAGAAATCAGCCCTTTGAAGCCTTCCCAAATTACTTTTCAAAGAAATAGAAAATCACCTCTAAAGTGAAGTGAAACAATTTTCCAATACAGGAGGAAAAGTATATCTCCCACAGATGGGAAGCGAGTAAAGTTCAAGACCAACAGTAGCAGTCAGCCTCAAAGTAGCAAGACCTGCAGCAAGCTTCAAGCCTGGGACAATCCACCAGACAGTTCCTCCCTCCTACAAGCTAGCAGCCGCCTAGTCCATAACAGTGCACAGTGAGACCCTACTCCAGTAACCCACTCCCAAGACAAGCAACAAGTGAGGTTTTGATCCCACTGCTGACCAATAATGAAGTCAATGAGTATGGTAGCGATGGTAGGACCTACCAGAAGAGAGACCCTTTTTCATAGCAAACCAGCAGCAGGGCTCCAACCCTGGGGTAGACTAGCAACAAGATCCCCTCCTCAAATGCAAGCCACAGAAAGACTCAGTCATCATAGCAACCCAGCAGCAGGGCCCTACCTTTGGAGAACACCATCAGCTAAAGTCTTTACCTAGGGTAGGCCATCAGGGAAGGCCTATGTAGCCCTCCAGTACAACCCAAAAGAGAAGGCTACCCTTCAGAGAAAGCAAGCAACTAAACCCTGAAGCACAGTGAAAGCCAGCAATAAGACCTTAAGACCCAGTACAAAAAGCGTAAGACATTGTAGGACCAGAGCCCAACTCCCTCATAAAAACAAAACACCAAGGGCAGAGAAATGAGAAAAAAAAAAAATTCACTACAGAAAGTTACTATGGTGATGATAAAAAGGATCAGTGCATAAATGTAGAAGATAAGTGTCAAAACTGCTTCATGTGAAGCCTCCAAATAAAGAAATGTAATTTTGTCTCAGACCTCTGAAAAATTCCTAGAAGAGCTTAAAAAGGAAATAAAGTGGTACAAGAAAATCACAAAAATAGAGTCAATAGCATAAGAAAAGATATGCAAAAAATTTACCAAAGAAAATAATGCCCTAAAAAATTAGCATTGACCAAATGGAAAAGGAAGTACAAATGCTCAATAAAGAAAATCATTCCTTAAAATTGGGAATTGAACAAGGGGAAACTAATGACTTAAGGAGATGACAATATATGATAGAAACAAAATTTAAAGAAGTAAAAAAATTGTAGGAAATATGAAATTTCTCACTGGGAAAACAACTGATACAGGAGAAATAAAATAAGTCATTGAACTACCTGAAAGCTATGATCAAAAAAAAAAAATTCTTATACAATATCTTTCAAGAAATTATCCAAAAAACCTGTCAGAATCAGAAAACAAAATAGATATTGAAAGAATTCACCAATCATCATTTGAAAGAGATCCAAAAATGAAAACTCCCAGGAGTATTATAGTCAAATATCAGAGCTCACAGATCAAGGCAAAAACAGGCAAAAATAATAATAAATAATTCAAATATCTTGAAGCTACTGTCAGAATTACATAGGATTTGGAAGCACATTAAAGTATCAGAAGACTTGGAACATGATATACTGGAAGGCAAAAGAATAAAGATTGCAACCAAGAATAACCACCCAGCAAAATTGAATATAATTTTTCAGTGGAAAAAAATGGTCATTTAATGAAATAGAGAATTTTCAAGCATTTCTAATGAAAAGAACAGAGCTGAATTTAAAAAGTGATTCCCAAAGTCCCACTTTATATAAAGGTAAAAATTAAACAAGAAACAGAAAACATAAGAAATTAAATAAGATTAAACTGTTTGTATTTCTATATGGTAAGATAATATTTATAACTTTTAACAACTTTAGAAGAGCAATTAGGAATACAAGTAGACAATGAATGTGGATATAAGATGTTTTTGATGAAAAGATACCCCCCCCAAACAAAATAAACAGTTAAGAGAATTTTATACTGGAAAAATGTGGTGAATTATTTCAAACAAAGCTTGAAAGTGCTATTATTATAGACAAGATGATGGGGTGGGAGTTGGTGGGCAAAGCTTAAATCTTACTGTCTGTCATCAAAAGTGTCTCAAAGAAGGAATGACATACACAATTGAATATAGAAATCTATCTTACCTTATAAAGTAAAAGGGGATAATAGAAAGGGAAGAGAGGAACTGATAAAATGAGTTATATTGGGGAAGGTGGTGATCAGAACTAAAAAGCTTGTGAAATGGGAAACAGAGGGGAGGTAAGAGAAAGAATCCAACAAGAGAAAAAGTACACAGTTAGTTATCATGACTGTCAAGGTGAATGGAATGAATTTACTCATAAAATGGAAGTGGATAGCAGAACTGATTACAAATCAGAAACCTACAATATATTGTTTATAAGAAACACATTTGAAGCAGAGAGATACACACTGATAAAGGTAAGGGGCTAGAGCAGAATCTATTATTCTTCAGCTGAAGAAAAGAAAGCAGGAATAGCACTCATGGTCTCAGTCAAAAACTATCAAAAGCTATGTACTCAAAGGATCTAAGTAGGGAAACTGTAGCTTGCTGAGTGGCACCACAGACAATGAATAATATTATTACTGAATATATATATATACATATATATATATATATATATATATATGTATATATATATATAATACATGACTGTATAAGGACATAAAAACTAAATTCAGAAGAGAAGAAATAGTAAAGATATAATTTTCAGATCATAATGCAAAGAAAATTACATTCAATAATGGACAATGAAAAAGATTACAAATTAATTGCAAATGAAATGATCTAATCTTAAGCTACAACAAGCCATTAAGGAAAATAACAGTGAAACAATAGGACAGAATTTATGGGATGCAGTCAAAGCGGAAAACTTATATCTCTAATTGCTATCTCTAATATCAATAACAGAGAAAAAGTAGATCAATGAAGTAGGCATGCAACTAAAAAAACAAGAAAAAGACCAAATGAAAAATATCTAATTAAACACCAAACTGAAAATCCTGAAAATCAAAGGAGAGATTAATAAAATTTAAAGTAATAAAACTATTGAACTAATAAAAACAGAAGCTGATTTTATGAGGAAAAAAACATAATAAATAAACCATTGGTTAATTAAAAAGGGAAAGAAGAAAACAACATTACTAGCATCAAAAATGAAATAGATGAATTAACCACTAATGAAGAGAAAATTAAGACAATTATTTGAAATTATTTTATTCAATTATATACCAATAAATTTGAAAATCTAAATGAAATGGATAAATGCCTACAAAAATATAAATTATACAGATTAACAGAAGAAATAAAGTACTTAACCCCATCTTAGAAAAAGAAATTGAACAAACTATCAATGAATTTCCTAAGAACAAAACAAATTCTACCAAAGATTTCAAGGACAATTAATTCCAATATTATATAAACTATTTGGTAAAGAAGGTGAAGGAGTCCTACCAAATTCTTTTCACAATACGTATATGGTACTGATACACAAACCAGGAAAAGCCGCAATACAGAACAAGAATTATTGATCAATTTCCCTAGTGAATATTCAAGTAAACATTTAAACAAAATAATAGCAAAGAAATTACAGCAATATATCACAAGGGTCATATACTATGACCGGGTGAGAATTATACCAAGAATGCAGAAATGGTTCAATATGAGGAAAACTATCAGCATAATTTACCATATCAATAACAAAAATAACATTAATCATAAAGCTACAAAAAAAAGCCTTTGACAAAAATGCAACACCCATTTCTATTAAAACACTCAGAAGTATAGGAATAAATGGAGCTCATCTTAAAATGATAAATAATGTCTCTACAATGATCAGCAATCATTATTTGAAATTGGTATAAGCTAGAAACTTTCCTACTACAATCAGGGTTCATGAAGCAAGAATGGCCATTTTACTTCTATTTAATATTTAATTTTAATATTGTTCTAGAAATGTTGGCTATAGCATTAAGAAATTAGAATAAACAATGATGAAACAAAAATTATCATCTTTGCAGATCATATACTTAGAGAATCCTAGAGATCAACTAAAAAACTTCTTGAAATTATTAATTTTAGCAAAGTTGCAGGATTTAAAATAAGCCCAAATAAATTATCAACATTTAGTGGTCTCATTTTTCAAAATATATAGAAAATCGCTTTAACATATTTAACATATATTGGTCAACCTGCTATCTGGGGAAGGGGGTGGGGGGAAGGAAGGGAAAATTGTCAGTGCTATAAAATTACCCATGCATATATCTGGTAAATAAAAATATAATTAAATATATATATATATAGAAAATAAAATCAAATTTATAAAAATGCAGGTCATTCTCCAAATGATAAATGGCCAAAGGATATGAACAGTTAACTTTCAGGCAAAGAAATCAAAACTATTCATAATCATGTGAAAAAAAAATGCTCTAAATCAGGATTTATCAGAGAAATTAAAATTAAAACAACTCTGAGATAGTACCTCACATCTTTCAGAATGGGTAGTTGACCAAAAAGAAGACAAATGTTGAATGTTGAAGGGGATGTGGGAAAAATGGGGCACTTGCATTTTTGTGGGGTTGTGAACTGATCCAACCATTCTGAAGAGTAATTTGTAGCTATGCCCAAAGGCCTATAAAACTGTGGATCCTTTGATCCAACAATACCAATTATCCTAGGTCTTACTTGTTTTTGTTTTTTGTTTTTTGTAGTACCTAGAACCACTAACCATTCTTGAACTCTTCCTTCTGATTATTTCTTCTCTTTTCTCTCTCTCCCCTCCCTTCCTCTCCCCTCTCCTCCCCTCTCTCTCTCTCCTTCCTTCCTCTCCCCTTCCCTCCCCTCCCCTCTCTCCTCCCTCTCTCTCTCTCTCCTCTCAACACATACAACCTTTTCCTTACACAACACATATTTTAATGCACACAACATATCCATTGAGATATGTATATGTATACGTACATGCACATAAATAAAAAAAGACATAAGGTAAATGTGAAGTGAAAAGGAAATAACAAAGGGAATTCACATAGAGAATAGTTGTAACTTGGACTTTTGGTTTAATTCTACCCTGCATACTTGTTAAGGATGGATAAATATTTTAAGAGTTCAGAATGAAGCTAAGAATTCATATGAGTAACTAAATATCTATATGAACAAAAGCCCAAATATCTAAATAGAAATGAGAGTTATAGGAGAATAAGCTTTCTGATAACATATCTGTCATAATTATAGTCACTCCCAACTATAAGGTCTTTTAGAATAGTTATTTTAACACTCTGTACTTTGTCAAGTGCTACAGCTATTTCCTCTATATGTGTAACCTTCTCACATACAATGTTTTCATTGATTTGAGACTTTTTATTGATGTGTTAAAGTTCTTTGTGCTAAAAAGGAGGGAACTATTATGTCATTCCCTTTTTTAGTCTCTAAGGAGGGAGTAGGGAAGAGCACACAACAAATCATCCTTTAGTAAACTGTGGGTTTCTTATTCCCCTGATCATTCATATAATACAGTTTTTTGTTTTATCTCATGTTGCTCTATGAAGTATTTGCCATCCTGTGGATAGATATATTTTGTATAGACTTTTTGGTTTACTTAGTGGTTTTCACATGGAATACCACTTCAGAGTGTTTCATTTCTTTTCTTGTGAAATTTTTGGACGCTTGGAAGAAGGTGAAATTGATAACAATAGATAAGAAATTAGCCACCTGGCCAAATAAAAGTATTCTAAAATAAAAAATAATGTAGTTATGGGAGTGAAGGAAGTAAAAAATTCTTCTAGCATATACTGTCATAAATTGAAAAGTATGACATAAAAGTCAAAAAAGGTAGAAACTACTTGGAATGAATGTAGTTGTGGAAAAGAGAGAAAGTATGGAACTTGAGCTCCTAAGGATTTCAATCTATGATTCCTCTCTCCACATTGTATACATTGCAAAATTACTAAGGATATTATGCAGAGTGGGAACCAAGCAATATTGTTCAACAGAAATACTTTACATTAATAGGTGCTTTTTAGCCATTTTGTGGAAGCTAAGAGGGAATTTACAAAAACTGAGACTCCTTATTCCTTCTGCTGCAAATTAACTAATTATAAATATAATTTTATAACAAAAAAATTGACTATGATAATGCAAAAGGAACATTGGATTATCAGTCAGGAGTCCAGGATTCAATGACTAGCTAGTTGTCTCACCTTAATAGTATTAGCTCTAAAATGAAGAAGTTTGATTATTTTTCCAATTCTTCCAAAGTTAAAAAAAAATTGTTCCACTAATAGTTCTCTTGGATCAGAGATATAGTGGGAATTTCTGAGTCCTACATTAATGTTTAGAATTCAAAATAATATAATCTCTTTCATTGTGTATGAGGATTGCAATTAAACATCTAAATATTATATCAAAATAGATTTCTTTCTCTTGATCTAAACTATTAATTCATCACCTTCTGCTCCCAGAGAATGATCTTCATGAACTTCTTATGTAAGATTCAGTAGAAATCATTTTTGTCCTAAAAGCATTGATTATATTTCTTTAAAAAGTAGAACTTTTAAGGGCAGCTAGGTGATATAGTGGATAGAGCACCAGCCCTGAAGTTAGGAGGACCTTAGTTCAAATCTGATTTCAGACACTTAACACTTCCTAGTTGTGTGACTCTGAGCAAGTTATTTAACCCCAATTGCCTCAGGAAAAAAAAAAATAGAATTTTTCAGGGAAATAGATGGAACCTCTGCTCTATTTGCTCCTTTTTGTCAATAAAATCAGCATTTTCTTAATCTCCAATCTTATCATGAATCCATGACTATAAGACATCAGCATCAGAAAAATTAGAATTTTTCTAAATACCAGATGTAAGAAATCCTAGGTTTAAAATATATATATTCTTGGAAAAGGTCAAGAGATAATAAAAAAGCTCCTTGGGAGTCAGTGGATATGACTGTAGCAGAGTAAACTCTAAGTTGCTTTCTGACTTTATGTTTCTGTGACCTTGCACAACTGAGAAGTTATATTTGAATGTTATAGGATTTTGTACATTTTCTAAGTTAGACTGTTTGGTGATTGCTCCTTTTGACAATTACAACTGTAGGTAGCAAGACTTTCTATTGTATAAAGAGATAAGTAGGGAAATTCTCATATGGCTATTTCTCTGAATCAGTGAATTGAGAAAATCAATTGCTAATATTCCTATTGTACAGCACATCTAAATTAAAGAAAGACACCTTAAAAAATGGCATCTAGAACCATATGATCCATGTTTTCAAAGCCAAATGAAATAGATCTTCCTATATTTATTCTGAGTGTCTTACCATGATATTCTAGTATTTACATTATGTTAAAATACTTTCTGTTTAGATTTAGGGTTTCCCTATCATCATCTAAAATATCTGTGGAGAAAACTGTGGAACGCTCATTCAACTACATGTTTTATAAATAGAAAGCTCTGTGAGAGTCTGAGTTTTATCTTTGATTATATTTAATTGAGAATAGACATGTGATTATATGAAACATTTTTAAAACTTTCACTTTTTTTAAAACAGGGAACTGAGGTCTGTAAGTATAGTTCTTAGCTTACAGGAAATTTTCTGACTTTGAAAATAAGATTGTAGCTGTCAAATATATTATAGAGGCCAAGTCTAATCCTCTCATTTTGCTGATAAGGAAACTAAGGCATGGAGAGGTAAAGTGACCTGACCAGGGTTATATACCTAGTAAGTGTCTGATATGGAGATTTGAGTCAGATCTTCCTGAACAAATTTTCCAGCTTTCTAATCTGTAAAATCATCATCATGCTTATAATCTCCCATATGATTGCCACTGAATGGAATTAAACACATGAATATATATGGGTGTATATAAATATATACATATATATATATATACATATGGATGTATATAAATATATACATATGTATGTATATATAAATATATTTATAATAATACTGTGCAAATTCTTTTTTTTCTTTCTTTTCTCATCTCTTTCTTTTTTTTATTTTAATAGTTTTTATTTACCAGATATATGCATGGGTAATTTTACAACATTGACAATTGCCAAACCTTTTGTTCTAATTTTTCCCCTCTTTCCCCCACCCCCCAGATGGCAGATTGACTAATATATGTTCAATATGTTAAAGTATAAATTAAATACAATATTAGTACACATGTCCAAACAGCCGTTTTGCTGTACAAAAAGAATCGGACTTTGAAATAGTGTACAATTAGCCTGTGAAAGAAATCCAAAAATACAGGCAGACAAAATTAGAGGGATTGGGAATTCTATGTAGTGGCTCATAGTCATCTCCCAGAGTTCTTTTTCTGGGTGTAGCTGGTTCAGTTCATTACTGCTCTATTGGAACTGATTTGGTTCACCTCATTGTTGGAGAGGGCCACGTCCATCAGAACTGATCATCATATAGTATTGTTGTTGAAGTATATAATGATCTTCCTGGTCCTGCTCATTTCACTCAGCATCAGTTCATATAAGTCTCTCCAGGCCTTTGTGAAATCATCCTGTTGGTCGTTTCTTAAAGAATAATAATATTCCATAGTATTCATATACCACAATTTATTCAGCCATTCTCCAATTGATGGGCATCCACGTAGTTTCCAGTTTCTGGCCACTACAAAGCGGGCTGTCACAGACATTCTTGCACATACAGGTCCCTTTCCCTTCTTTAAGATCTCTTTGGGATATAAGCCTAGTAGTAACACTGCTGGGTCAAAGGGTATGCACAGTTTGATAACTTTTTGAGAATAGTTCCAAATTGTTCTCCAGAATGGCTGGATGTATTCACAATTCCACCAACAATGTATCAGTGTCCCAGTTTTCCCACATCCCTTCCAACATTCTGCATTATCTTTCCCTGTCATTGTAGCCAATCTGGCAGGTGTGTAGTGGCTGTGCAAATTTTTACAGCAGAATATATAGGTACTATTATTATTACTCTGCATAAAAGGTAGATTTGTCAAATCAGTCTATGATGTCTATTATTTATGAACTGTTTTTCTGACAGCCTGAGATGTATGCTTTTTTAGGTGATCCATTTAGAGAAAAGCAACATTTTTCTCGAATATGTGTACATTATAAACATCACAGTCAAAGCAGAGTAACAAAAAAAATAAGCACAGTAGTGTCCAGGGAGAGAAGGAAAGAACCTCCAGAAATCACTTTGTTATTTTCCTGCTCAGCAAGTAGAAGGGAAAGCTACATTTATTTTGCATTACCAGTAAATATTTCTTAGTAAGAAACTGACTGCAAAATGGAGAAAGATCAAAAATCCTAGTGTTGCTTTTGCAGTGCTGCTGACTCAGAAAAGACTCAAGACTGCTGAGAAGGATTCGAACCATATCTCTGATGAAACAAATATCATACAAAGCACAATTCCAGACTAATTCCACCAGACCATTGATATATCCACGACTATCAAACTTACCTCTCGTATGAACAGGACAATGCTTCAGACTGGAGCATAATCTATCATAGGACCAGTCCTAGGCTATTCAAGGACATTCTTAATATTTCAGATTTGGCTATTGGTAGAAAAGTTATTCTCATCCAATGAGATAACAAACATAGGCACAGAAAAAGAGGAAACATATATATATACAGCTCCCTTGAGCTTTCCAAGGATGCAACATGCTAGAAGAGACACACAGTTCAATAACATCTTCCAGGAAACCCAGTTGTATATGCCTTCTTTCCAGACACTAAAGACTCAACTTAAAGACTAGAATGTTCCACCCAATTATTCCCTATTAAATCTACCTTCACTATTCTATTATGGCACTGAAATGCAGCTCAGCTTCAAGGGTTTTGACACTGGCATTTTCAAAATGCTTCACCTCTGATTGATTGTCTTGACCAAAGTACATACAGCCACCAATAATATAAAGCTGCTTCAGCAGTATGCTATTTCTTTCTTCCAAGATTTTCTTCCAATTCCTTTCTTGGCTAATGTCATTGTTTTCAGAAGCTTTCCATTAATATTTTAAGCCCACATGAATAGCATGACTATTTTCTTTCACATATCTGTTTGTTAATGTATTTCCAGTTGAGAGTAAAATAGGAATAACTTGGATTTTTTTCTAGAATCTAGTATCTTCTACCACAAAAGCCATGTGCAATATGAAAGAGAGCTTGATTGAATTTGAACCTGAGTTCTGTTTCTTCTGACCTATGTGATCATGAACAATTCACTTCATCTCTCTGGTTATTAATTTCCCATCTACAAAAGAACGAGTTTGTACTAGATAATTACCAATTTCCCTTTTTTCCTAAAATTATGATATTCTAGGGTACCTTGGTTAAGACAATGAGATCCATCTGATGTAACAAGCACAGACAGGAGAAATCATTCAACTTCTCATGGCTTCTTTTTGGTGTTGATTCTCCTTCACATTTAACTTGTAAAGAGTCGCCTAATATGCCCAAAGCCTTCCTTTTATATATTTTCTGTTTACTTGAGTGGCTGCAAAGATATAAAAGTCTGGGAGTAAGGTTGAAAATATTCTCAAATTCTAAGTAATCATAGTTCTAGATACAGATGATAAACCATGCTCTACCTGCTGATAGAAAGATGATGGATACAAAACACAGAATGAAATATACATTAATATGCACATTTGTTATGAAAAATTTCCCCCTTTTTTAAAGCTGGGATGATAGAGAGAGAGAAAATAAGTGCTTAGTTATTGAAAATAATTTTTAAAACTTAAAAATATTCCTGAGAATTTTAAGAGAAGTCTTAAATTTTTTTAAGAATCCCCAAACTGAAAAAAAAATGAAAAAATGTTAATTTAAGTATAATCCCTCATAATACAATATCGTTCTATGCAAAGAAAATATTTAAATTATGTACTTGTGTGTAAAAAAATTTTTTTCACTTATCTTTCTACGAGTGCCCTAAGTCTGCTTTAGTTTGCTAAGGCGCTCTACCTTATTATGCAAGCTCCTATAGAGGAACTGAGCAGCCTGGACTTTGGCCTTACAAATTAAGATTGTTCTCAGCTAAATTCCTATCCAATCTAGCCATTTGGATTACTCAGTACATAGTCCTCAAATTCCTGAATAATTTTCTCTGCATGAATTTCCTGGTTCCCCTTTAAAGTGCTATTTTAGAAAACTACAATTGCTATCCATTCTTTTGCGAAATTTTATTTGGAAGGCCATGATAAATACCCTATTAGCTTGGGATGTCCTTGTTGAGTAACAAGAATTGTATGAAATAATTGATTGTTTCTAGATAACAAGTCATAATAATAACTTAAATGAGTGTAGTCATCTGTCAAAGACTTTGTAAACTGGCAATAGTTTTAATTTTTACATCCCTAAACATTTTTATTCCATATTCCATATTCTATATTCCAGACCCGATTGATAAAAATTTCAGTTGCTTGAAGAAAGCTTTTAAAAATATTTTTCTTTATATAAATTCTATTTGCATCATTCATCATAGCAAAAAAAATCAGAAAATATATATTTTTCAGGATTCTCCTATCAAATAAAATAAAATCAAGAATGAGAGTGATTATAATCCCTCTATGCTCTATCCTGCTTATATTATATCTGTAACATTGTGTCTAGCTTCTGGGAACTTGAATTTATGAAGGACATTGAAAAACTGAAACATGTCCAAAAGAGAGGCCATGATGGCAAGGGGGTTAAAAAAAATCATACTGTAATTAAAGTCATTATTTTGTTGGGTCTGGAGATGAAATATTTAAAACGAACATGTTAATTGTCTTGAAATCTTCAAAAAGCTGTTGTTTAAAAGAAGGATTATATGTGCTTTAAATGGTAACAAACATAACAAAATAAATGGAAATTACAAAAAGAGGTTTTGGTGCAATATAAATTTAAAGGTGGGAATCACTGGAGCAAATTAATCAAATCATGTCATTCCCATTTAATACTAGCAGTGTCTTAATAATGTGAGAATATATCTCCATTAATAAATTTAAAATGTTAGACTAATTGCAAAGGAGTTCCTAATCAACTGAATTGAAGTTGCACAAAAAGAAAAGAAAGGGAAAGAAAGAAATAAAAGAAGTTTCCTTTATCTTCCCTTGCCAATCCAACTCACAATTTTTAGCATTCCTGACACTACTGTTAGAGAACTTTGTCATGCTTCTCTATATGTGAGCACATTATTAATGAGATGGTTAGTGAGCATCTAGAAAATGAAAGTGATCACAAAGAGACAACATGACTTTATCATGAAGAAGCTATATCACATTAATTGAATTATTTTTTTAAAGCAGTATTACTGAGCTGGTAGATGAGGAGAATATGATAGATATAGGTCCCCTAGATTTACTGAAGAATTTGATAAGACATTTTCAATCTGTCCTTATATGTAAAAAAAAAAAAAAAAAGAAAAAGAAAAAGGAGAGATATGAGTTAGAAGACTATGAAATTAGATTAATTTGGAACTATATAAAAAAAAAAGAAAAAAGAGAGATATGACTTAGAAGACTGTGAAATTAGATTAATTTGGAACTAATTAGATTAATTTGGAAATAATGCTATAATAGAATATTGGAAGGAGATATCCATTAGAGTGGCCCAGGAAACTCTTCTTTACTTGTGCTATTTTATACTTTTATCAATGCCTTACTTAAAGATTTAGATAACATATTTATAAAATTTTCAAGTAATGCCAAACTGCTAACATACTTTGTGTTAAAGGAAGGATTCAAAAAATCCACTTCATAAATATAAAATAAGTGAAACATGATTAGGAACAATTCATTTAAAGAAAAAAATGCAGGACTTTGATCATATATTAAGCTTTACATTACAGTTCTGTGACAAGACAAACAGAAAAAAACAGGACTTGCTGCAGTACTTTTCAGTGATGATATCTAGAATTTTTATGTTCAGTGTTGTCCATATTTTAGGAAATCATGAACTATTT
The DNA here is from genome assembly GCF_048593235.1 of Sminthopsis crassicaudata. Classification (NCBI taxonomy): domain Eukaryota; kingdom Metazoa; phylum Chordata; class Mammalia; order Dasyuromorphia; family Dasyuridae; genus Sminthopsis; species Sminthopsis crassicaudata. The sequence goes on along the minus strand of NC_133618.1, from coordinate 172,184,175 downwards.
GAACTTTCCAAAGGGTAGGGTGGAGGCACAAAAGGTTAGTGAGTGCTTTAAATCTCCATCACATGAAAATTACCTGCAGGAAATGGAAATATTTAGCCTATGCAAGAGAAGACTCCTGGGGCCTTGAAAACTGTCTTCAAATACCCAAATAATTTCCATTGGAAGAAGGATTAGATTTTCTTTGTTTGGTCTCATAGGTTAATAATAATAAGAAATACAATTTATGTACTATTTATGGTTTGTAAAGCATTTTAAAAATAAGATCTCATTTTATTCTCGCAATAACTCTAGGAGATAAGTGCTATTACTGACTATTTAACAGATAGGAAACTACTGTGACTAATAGAGGGTAACTTGGTCAAGGTCACCCTATTAGTAAATATCTGAAAGCAAATTTGAACTCAAGTCTTCCTCAGGTCCAGTGTTCTATGTGCTGTGTCACCTAGCTCTCCTTAAAGTAGGAGCAAGGAGTGACAGTAGTAAAGAGAAAAGGAAAAACTTTCTAAAAATTAGAATTTTTCAAAAGTGGAATGAGGCATTTTAGAAGGTAGAAAGCTTCAAACATAGACTGGGTAACCATTCAACAGATGCATTTCAGTCTTCTTTTTAATGGTATATATTAGAAGGAACCAAGGTTACTTATAACCATGAAATTCTATGATTCTCATTCTGATTATAAATGAGCCTGAACATAACAATCTCTCCAAAATGTGGGGAGACTTTTATCATGTGATTATATCATGTTTCCAGATGAGCAATTTCACGAAATGCATAGGAAATACTGCGTGATACTTGTCTGTGAACTTGCCTATTACTTTCTATTAAGTTATAAGCTGTTTCTAAGATAGTTAAGTACATTAATAGTAGCCATCTTTCAAAACCAAGCTGAAGTCTTACTTTTCCTAAGATATTTTTAACTGCTCCAATCCAGAACTTTCATGATACTTTCCTTTCTTTTTATACTTACGTTTTACATTTTTACATTATTAATTATTTCTTCATATTTATGTTTTCTCTCTCTGATTAGGTTGTAAGATACTTGGAACACAAACTGAGTCTGAGACTTCTTTATATGCCCCACAGTACCTAATATATAACATTCAAGAAATGTTTGTGATTTCCTTAATGGGATGTCAGTAGAAAGGGTGGATGTAGAAAAATGAACAATGTACTAGAAATCAAAAGATGTGGCTTTGAATCATTGTTCTACCACCTACTTGTATCATCTTCAGAATGTAATTTCAATGTAGTGGAGAAACAATATGGTATAGTAGAAACAGTGTCTGATTTGAAGTACAGGAACCTGACCTGAAATCTCTATTCTGAAACATTTTTTGTATAATCAGGGGTAAAGAACTTCCTCCTTTCTGGCAGAAGTTTCTTTATCTGTAAAACAAAGGATTTGGGCTAGGTGCAATTCTAGATTTTGCAATGCTATGACCTTTCAATCTCAATTTCCTCATCTGTAAAATGAAGATAATAAAACATACTACATATACTTCTCCATGAATCTATTTTGCATAGATTTTATATTATTTATATATGTACACATTGTTTTGTCCCAACAAAATGTAAGCTCTTATTATTTGTATATTTTCACATTGTTTTGTCCCAATAGAATGTAAACTCTGTGGACAGGGATTGTTTCATTTTTGTCTTTCTATACCTAGTGCTTTGTATAGTGTCTGGCACAGAATAGCTAATTAATGAATATTTATTGAACTGAATTGAATTGGAGAACTTGTTAAATCTCAATATAAATATGCATTATTGCTATTTTAACTATTTCTATTATTGATACTGGGGGATGTTGCTAATACTCCCAATACCACACACTCAGGTGTACGTTTCTTTAGTTATATTCCTTGAATTTGTCCTGCAATTATTCTAGACCCAAGTAAAGTGTCCACCTTCACAGGAAATAAAATGACTCCCATGGAAGCAGAGAATATTTGCTGCCCTAGAAAAGATACAAAGATAGTTTATTAAACAGTGGCTGAGATGTTTTTATTCCTCCCACGTGAAAGCCTTGTGATTCTGATTATAGTGAACCCTCAGTTTTCCATGGATGGTTTATTGAGTTTTTTTCTCAGTGGCAAAAATTCAACCCCCCTCATCCCCAGATGATGTTTCTTCCTGCTATGGAGCACAGTTCTAGGCTGCCTATTCCAACAATCGCTAATTATGGGTTCAGTATTATCTGAAAGGGAATCTGATAGGCTAAATATCCTCAAACTATCCCCTCAAAAAAAATTTTTAATTCCACACTAAGAAGAAGTTACTGGGAAAAGGGAATGTTATTTCCTCATTTTGGATTAGCCCAATTGCTTCTTTTCTCGACACTGGGGTGTAAGGGGCAATTGCACTAGTTTGGAGGACTTTTGTGAGAACTATCTATTTTAAAGAAACACATAGAGGAATCACAATTTCTATTCATTTCTTTTAAGTTTTCAGTTATCCAGCATAATCAAAAATCAATACAAAGAACCAACATAATACTCAAGGAACTCTTGTTCTCTCTTTGTATCCCTCATCAAAAATGTGAGCAATAGAAAATCAAAATATTTGGGGTGGTCCCAGACTTCTGCTTGCTGATTTCAAGCAGTCCTCTGCATAGATTGTGATTCTCTCAGTAGCCCTGCTGACAGCATTCAGTGATTTTCATATGATCCTGTTATTTTTGTTATTTGTAGAAGTAAAAATTCATTAGATCATTCTAAAAATATGCCAAGGCCTTTCAGGGTTGCTCAGGATAACTTTGAAACCATAATTTCTATTTCTGGGCTTATTTAATGCTTTAGCCACTATTTTTAATACCCTTAACAGATGTTAGCTTTTACAGTGACATTAGGGCATAAATATATAGGACCATTGGGGATTCTTTACCAGCTTTCCCTTGCATGTCAGCTGTATTTGGTCACCATTCTGGAGAGAGGGGCTTCATTTGGGAGAGGCAAGGGAAAAGCTCCCTTCTGATCCTTTGAATTTGAAATCTTATGTTGAAACACCAACTCAATTCTTTAAAAAAAAAAAAAAAAAATTTAGAGAGACCTAGGGAGTTTTTTGGAACATCAAAGAAAGTAAAATTTCTCTGATGGTTTTCTTATTGAGAGGAAAGAAGAAAAGGATTGAGTTTGAATGTAAGTGATTTTTCTCCCTTTGGGTATTTATTCCCCTTCTTATGTCTTTTCCTGACCAAAAAGTATTAGTTTAATTGCCAGTAATGGAAAAAATGAATATTTGCAAGTGTTACATTCTTAAGTGAACTAAAAGTTTCCCTTACATGGATTTATTTGGAAGTTAATTATAACTTAAATTTTGGTACTGGACAATCAAATTCTTCACACTATTTTCAGTGTTTAAAAAACCAAAAAAACTTAGACAAATATCTGTCTTTGTTTTCCTCATTAGTATTGAAGGAAATATAGTTTGTCTTAACAGAAAAGAATACCTTTCCACCCCTTTATTTTCCTAAGAATTCTATAGTGGTTTTTGAGTTCTCTTTATATGGCATCACTGTGGTTTGTGTTTTTCCTGGTTTCAGTTGGCTTTGTTGGAAAACTAGTTTAGATTGTATCTGGTACATAACTCATTGTTCTTTCACATGTACTGTGGCCTATTTCAGATTTTAGCCACATTTATATAATTCTGAAGTTCTACTTCTTTGCAAAAATGGAAAAATCCTATTTTCTCCACTTTAGCTATATCCTAAATGAATGACTTTGCTTTCTCTTTGATAATCAAAGTCAATATATTTAAAGGACATCATTACTGTCATTAAACATCATGGGACAGTGGGAAGGAGGGCTGGGTTTAAAATCAAATTGCATAGATTAGAATTCTCTTACCTTTCATTGATGTAACTTAGACAATTCAATTTAGTCTCTCTAAGACTTAATTTCTTCATCAATAAAATGGTGTGTGTGGGGGTGGTGGTGTGTGTTTGTGTGTGAAATATGTGAACTTCTGAGGTCACTTCCAAAACTAACTCTATGATCCTAGAAGGCAATCACAAAAGTCTTCCATGTGGCAAGCATGGATGATCTTTGACAAAAATTTTCAGGGTTAAACATAAGTTATGCTCGTTTTATTTTCATTATAATCAAGATTTAGTCACAGAAACTGTCTTCTGAATGCCAAATTAGCTTATGAATTGAACCTGATTACTTAGAAATCAGGGAGGAACTATTAAGCACTGTTCACAGGACACTTGTACTAGTGGTAGACAATTGATATTTAGTGATTTAATGTTTGAAGAGCACTTTGCAAAATTTAACAAGATAGCCCCCAAAACATGAGTTCAAATCCACCCTCAAACATTTACTAGGTATGTGACCATGAGCAAATCATTTTACCCTTGTCTGCCTCAGCTTCCTCATCTATAAAATGAAAATAATAATAGCACCTCCCTTCTATGGTTATTGTGAGGATGAAATGAAATAGTTTCAAAGTGTTTTATAAATCTTCAATTATCACATAAATTCTATCTTATTATTTGATCTTCACAAAAAATTTATGAAGTGCTATAGATTATTATTATTTTACAGATGAGGAAACTGAGGGTGACAATAATCAAGTGACTTGCCTAAGATTGCCCAGCTAGTGAGGCATTCATTCTTACGTCTTCCTGATACCAAGTCCAGTAATTTTGCTCCACATGCAACATTAACTAAAGGGTTATCCTTCAAAAACTATGTAATTTTCAGTTTGTGATATTATTTCTTAAAATCTTATGATTTTTTAAATTACATTTATCTGGATCCTCATTGTTTGGTATCTAAATGTTCTAAAACTATAATATATAATCTGAATGAAAATGGCATTTTTAACTAATATTGGATAAAAGATCTTTAGCCCATTTTTAAGTCTCATAGATTTATCATGTGGTAAATAAGTGATTGGTAAGTAAAATTAGTCAATATAGATGTGAAAGATATCTTGGAGGTCATCTTGTCTCACACATTTAGTAATGAAGAAAATAGCCCTTAAGCTCTTGCCCAAGGTCATTTAAATGTTGAGCTGAAGAGCCAGAATTCAAACCAAGTTCAAGAACAAGTCCAAAGTTCCCTTTGTATTATACCTTGCTGCCAGTAGGGAGTTTCAAAAAGTTGATCATCAGGTGGTATTTTTATCATGATAGATTTGGGAAGTGAATTGTTGAACAGAAAAAGATCAGATGAAGAAATCTGGCTATTTATATGTACCAAGGAGATAGTAGAGAAAAGTAACTGTAGCAGAGAGAGAATATCAGTTGAAGCATCCAATAATTTTAAGAGGCAAAATCTAGGAAAAGTCAGTAATACAACTGTGATATCAGATATCTATGCACAAATATAACAAATTTATGGAATGGAATCCCTAACACAAGAAGACAAATCCAACCTCAGTTAATTAAATATGGCAGGATAAGTAAGACTCACAATGGGAATATGGCTTGAAAAGAGCCTATAGACTGTTCAAAAGTAGCAAAATGACAAAATAGTGCTTGGGAAAAGGATGGATCTAAATAACATTATATATTAAGGTATACTAATATGAAGAAATCCAGAAACCAATAGGGGAATATAGTGGAAAATATTTCTGTGAAGTTTAGTGGAGGGAGAAACAGAAGTAATATTGTGATTGCAGTAGACTACAAACTACCTAGTCAAAAGAAAGAAATTGATGAGAAATTTTATGAATCACACAACTATAAAATGATGCATTATATGTTGAATGATCCATGTGATATGAAAATCAAGAAACCTAATGAAATCTTGGGCAACAGTAAAAGAGATAGGAAGATGATGATCCAGCTATACTCTATCCTGTTTAGACTACATCTTGAATGAATATTGTGTTTAGTTCTCAATGTCATTTATTAGGGAGGACATTGATAAACTGCAAATTAACCGGAAGAAAGTGGCCAAGATGATGAAAGGCCTGGAGTTCTTACCATTTGAAGACTGAGAAACAAGGAATTTAAAAATTGTTTTATGGTTAACTTTAGTTTTATAATAAAAATTAATCTACAAATATCTCCTTTGCTGATACCCAGAGAGTGATCCTTTAAACAGAGAATAAAAGATAAAAAATTAAAAACAGTTCAGCATAACTAACCAACTTTTCAAATGAGTGTGATAAGTATTCAAAAGTCTCCCATTTCTTCAGTAAAGTGGGGGGGAAGTATTCTTTCACCACTTCTTTTGAATCAAGATTGAATAATAACTAGACGGTATTCAGTTTCATCTTTCTTTTGTTTCTATTTGTTTCTATTCTTTTCCTTTTTTTCCCACTCACTCTGAGTCAGTTTCTTATGAGTATTTCTATGCCTTTTTATATTTTTTATAGTCAACTTTTCCATTATGTCCATGTAACATCATGTGTCTATCCATTCCACAATTATTGGGAATCTCCTTTGTTTTTAGGGGTGTTTAATGTGGAGGAGAAAAAGCTTTCAATACTTGAAGAGCATGAATCAGAAAAATAACTTTTGTTCCCAGTAGAAATAATTAGATATAAGTGGTAAAAAAGCAAAAATAGGTTTGATATAAGTAACACTTTCTAATAATTTGTTATTTTAAAAATGGATTATATTGCTGTAGGAGGCAATGGAGTTTTCTTACTAGAAATTCTCCACTATAATTTTATCAATATAGTCTGATGATCACTAAACCAACAAGAATTACACTATGATAATAGCTCCAAATAAGCACATCATAATAATAGATCCCCAAAGCACTATTTTTTTGAATGAATAATGTATGACTCTTAGCTTTGGCCCATATCTCTTAATATGTCATGCAACACCACCATAGAATGCCTGCCATGTCCTTTATTTATCAAGAAAATTAGAACTACTTTTCAGAGATACCATTTTATTCCTTGAGCTCTAAATAAAAATCATGTTTTATGCATCATTTTAAGTGAAATATTCACAAGTTAACAAAACAGAAGGACTTAAATATACTGTTTGATGGAAAAATTGAAAAAAACTAGAAGGACAAATTTGCTAGAATTGTAATTTAATTTGGGTCATTGATAAGGATTTTTAAGATAAAGTTTCATTCTAATCACAGAGAATTGCTGGATATATTTTCATAAATCATTTTTTACTTTCAAACCAATTGTTGCAATAATATAGCAACAACATAGGAATGGGAACTCTAAACAGTCAAAACTACCCCAAACAATCAATAGCTAGATTGAAATATCCATCTCAGTGAGCTACAATAGAATTCTGTCATGCTGTTCTCTAGCTTAAATTTTACTTTCAGATATCTTATATGCAACTGGCTCCTATTTCCTAAGAGAACCTAACTTTTCTCTCATTCTGTCTTCTACAGAGAAGTTTTAATCCTGTGATACATAATTAAAAATTGAAGAACAGTTCACTGTAATGATGAAAGAAAGTAGAACCTGTCAAACAATGGGGAGAATTTTTACTCAAGCAAAGGACTGTGAAATTGCTAAGCTTCTACTTCAAATGAAATTGTTACAAAATCAAGAGATAAATTGGCTATTTTACTATCTTGTTATTGAGCTCCATTGATTACCATTTGTCCAGTTTTATAGATGAATTTGTTTTGGTTTTGTGCTTTTGCATCATCATTATCTTGTAGTCATCACAATGAAAATTGTTTTCTTCAGCAGAATATGAAAATTAGTAAAAACCTATTTATAAGTATCTCAACTTTTCAATGTTGGAGATATTCATTACCTTGATATTTGCTTCTTTTTTCTTGAGGGAATAAAAACAAGAGGAATTTATTAGACTGGAAAGGACAAAGACCAGCACTACAGACCCTAGCTCCAAACCCTTTTAGTACTTCAAAGAAAGAGCCTGAAGTCCAGTAGAAAGTTCTCACAACCTGAACTGGGTTCTCAATGCTATATATCATCAGTTTATGATTAAAATTTTATCAATCTCTCCACAATTAAGTTGTTTTTTCCTACTCTGTATCATGATGATAATTATGAGCTGAAGTCTACTAATAGTAGAGTGGTATTTGTGGTTATTTATACCTAGCAAGGAATTGTGAGCCTTCTATCCAAAAATTAGTCTCACTGGTAGCTACTATTATTCTCCAAAGCATTTTCATATCTATTATCTCTCTATATGACCCTGTCAATGTTTGTAGGGTAGGGTTTCCAAATCTCTCTACATATTTGAAGATGTGGTTCAAGACCCAATTTGCAAGACGTTGGGTAACTTATTCTAGTCCTTCATTTCTTCATAGTTAAAATTAGCAGCTCAGAATGGATCATTTAAAAGATTTCTTTGCACTCTGATGATTTACATAGATCTTCTCAGATTGTTCTTTCAAATTTCAGATTTCAGCCCTGCTATAGTGTTCAATATTTGTATCTGTTTTAATTGAAAAGATCAGTCATTCATCATGAGTTCTCTACTTCCTACTCCAATACCTTAAAACTTTTTAATCAGTTTTCAACAAAGCATAGATTCATCCTGAAGGTGAATGGGATTGAAGATACCACATAGGCCTAGTTCAACATTGCTAACAATTGGTCATACAATCCTCACTTTAATATTTTCAGTGATATGGAATTCACTACTTCCCTGTGATAATTCTTTCTCTTCAGGGACATTTTCAAACATTAAATATTCTGGCTATATAATTTAGATCTTTGGCTTTCCAATGTCCCACCTAAAATGTAATATCCTTTATTGTGTGTGACACCCTACATCATCTGACCAGTTCAAAGTAGAAAAGGGTTATTCTTTCTTCCTTCTGAGTACAAGTTATAGGGTCAATTGAGTGAAAATGTTGTAGCAAAGTACATTAAATTATATTGGGTTATTAGATTAGATTAGGTAAAACATTTTTGAATGCTTATTATACTGATAAGTGCTAAAAATACAAATATACTGCCCTCATTAGCTTGTGAATTCCCCAAGGACAAGAAATCTTTTTGTCTTTCTTCATATCCTTCTTGCTTAGACAGTCGTTAGCATATAACAGGTGTATAATTAATGCTTATTGACTGATTTAGGAATCTATAAATTAAATTATCCTAAATAGACATAAACTTCAATATTTCAGAAGATACATATATATATATGCTAAGAAATATAGTAGATTTTAAAGTCAAAACAATTGATTGGATTTATTTTTACAAACAAGGACACGGAGAGTTACTTTTACTAGTACAGGCATTTTGTTGTCCATTTATTTTTTTCAGAGGTCCTCAAAGCATATATGTTTAAGATAGGTCATGTATCACCTACATGCATGTATGTATGTATATAGTATGTACACACACGTATAGAAGTACGTGCATATTCTATAACCATTTTGCTGTTCTAAACTATTAGACTGATAGTATTATCTTTAAGCACAAATGTAATTGAAATCTTTGACAATCTTTTCAATGTTTTCAACCTATCCAGCATTTTAGTTTTGGGATCCATGTGGATCCTCAAAGAACTTATTTCTTCCCTTGTTAACACTTCATCATTTATTGTTTGTTTGTGGTTTGAGTGTTCATGATTATAGAAACCCGAACACCTAGAATGGACTTTTCTCTTTTGTTTTCCAGATGCAGGTGGAACTTGACCAGGAATATCAAGACAAGTTCAAAAGGCTCCCCCTGGAAATTCTGGAGTTTGTACAGGAAGCCATGAAAGGAAAGATCAGTGAAGAAGGCAATCACAGTTCAGTCTCTTCTTCCCTTACTTCAGATAGCAGCAAAGTGAACCACAAGTCTCCCCCAAATGAGGAAGAACTGGAAGAAGACAATGCAGAAAAAGTGTTTGATACACCCCTTTAACTTGCCCCCATGATCCATAAGCAGGAGCCATGTCTTCCCAAAGCTTGGTCTTTCCCCCTCTTTCTTATAGTGAACATGGAGCAGAGCAGCTGCTAGTATCAAGAGGCTTTGCAAATTACATATTGTATCAGAAGATACAATGCATATCACTTGAAGGAATCTGTCTAGCAAAGTGATTTGCAGAGTTCTTCATTCTCATTCTTCAGTTAATCATGCCGACACATAGTACAAGTCTAATGAGGAAGATAATGTGTATACCATAGAGATATAGGCATAGATATTTACTTTCTTTTTAACTAAGTCAGATTGGCCCACGTGCACCATTGGGAATACTTAACAAAGAAAACCATTTGCTGGTTTCTGTTTGAAATCAAAGTATTCTAAACCAATATAGAAAGTGACAGAAATGTGCAATGCTATTTAATGCCTTGTAACAGCCATATTTGAGCTTTTATTTTAACTGCCTGTCAATAGCCATATCATCAATTTAATATTTGCTTTAAATTGTTTTATCTTCTTCGCTTCTGCAAGCACTGGTGGCTTGCTATTTTGATATTATGTTTATCATAGAGGTAAAATTGTATTTGCTGCTGAAAATTTCACCACAAGAAATGGTGGTGACTTTTTTAAAAGTTTTTTTTCTTTAAATTGAAAAAGCATAACTTGCTTACATCCAGATGCAGCCAGAACAATGGCTTAAAACAGTAAAACATATCAGGATAGTTTGTTAGGGACTATTTTAGGATTCAACCAAGATAGCCACATAGCTAGGTAGACTATGGTATCTTCAGAGATTTTGAGTTTGATCTGACCATTTAGATTCACAGGTCGTGTACTCACTAGCTATAAGACTAAAGGTATTGATGAAATAGTTGGCAAATAATTGGCCTATGAATCAAAAGGGTAAAGCCACCTTGAATATGTAGACACAGCCATAGCAAACAGACTGTAGTGAGTCATATTGACTATAGACTAGTTCTCACATTCTATAGTCCTTTTATTTTGGGGTATAGAAATAAAGATTGAATATTTATCTAGAGAATACACACAGACCCATATATAAATATATATATATAAATATATCTCGTATCCATACAAACATATGCACATAGAACAACATGTGTGTATTTATACACATTCCTATATATGTGGGTATATTTGTTATTTGGCAGTGAACACAACCTCATGTATAATAAAATAAATGAAATTCAGATTTAAGTGGGTAAGGAAAGCAAGTTTCTGATATCTAGTTTATGTAGATGTTAAATTATATTAAAATATTAAGAAAATCTTGTTTTGGCACTGGTGGTATAAAGCAAAGTTTGTTAGAACATAAAACACTCACATATTTTGCAGGCTTTAAATAATTGGTTTCAAGGATTAGTTTTTAAGGGTCTATCTGCATGTTTAAAGAGGGTAGAACTTAACAGAAAAGAGATTGACAATATTGGAAATATTTTATTTTCCACAGCTATCTTTTGCCCTAATTAAAATTCAATTTTACTAAGGTTTGAAACTGAAGCCCATTTTTTGAATGCTATAAATGTATTTTGAATGCACTTAATCCACTGAATCACATTTTAATGTAGTTGAAAATTGACAGTCATCTGTATTTATATAATGTTAAACTACAAACAGCAAATCAATCACATGGTATAGACCAAACAGATTATTATATTTGAAAGTTTTGATCAAGTTAAAATCAGCATAACTGCTTTTATTGTTGCTGTTCCAGATCTGTGATTTCATTGGCATGAGGGAACACTTGGTAGGAAAATTCCCTCCACTGATCAGCAAATTTTCAGTAATGTATATAGTACTTTAAGCACTGAGAGACTAGGTGACTTGTCCAGGATTACAAAGCTAATATGTATAAAAAGACAGGGCTCAAACTCAGGTCTTTCTGCCTCCAAGGCCAAACAAAGCTCTAGTCAGTATAACACACTGCCATTCCATAGATATAATATTTATATTTAGCTTTAAATCTATAGGAGATGTTCCCATTATCTTTTATTGAAATTAAAACAATTATCTTTGACAGGAGCAAAGCAAAGCAATCTAATATCAGAAAACTTTTATGCTCCTTAACTTGTATTCCCTCAGGAGTTTAATATTTCTGTGCACCTTATATTATTTACATTTAAGCAATAACTACAAGTTAATTTTCAGTTTCAATCAAGATCAAGCTTAGGTTCAAACATTAAAGAATAATTTTTTTTAAACAACTTTAGTAAAATATGGGGGAGTCACCTGATCTTTCAAGATGATTGTATTTTGAAGTAAACTACTTTGATTCACTGAATAAAGCTTCCACTTAGAAAAAGGGAAATCCTTTAAAAATCTTTCTATTTGGCACTTTGAAGATAAAGACAGTGATCATAAAGAAGCTATAATGGTCTCCATTGAATGCTCCATTTTATAACAGAATTCCAGATTAACTGAATGATGGATAAACTAATAAGGATATTCATAACTCCACAGCATTGTAATGAATACAGTAGATAGTGCTGAATTTTAGTCTGGAAATAGAATAAGGCTGAGTAATTTTTGATTTATACAAAAACAGTTCAGTTATACAAAACAATTCAGTTAGTTGGTTTTCCATATCTTAACCACTGTAGCTATTTTGCAATATGTTTGTATTTGACCATTTACTGTAATCACATTTTTTATATCTGTACAGTGATACTTTTTGCAGTTGTAGGGTAGTGTGTAACACTGTATATCTTGCATTGTTGAAACTATAACAGTGATACAAATATCATTTAATAATATTAATATTACTTGAAATAGGCTAAGATGAAAAAGGGGGGTCTTTATGATGTGAGGTCTTGTGCCTTTATGTATTTGCCTTGTTCTGTGTTGAATGTATGAAATTCTGTACTGTGGATGTTTCTCTAATAGACAGTATAGCCTTGCATTTACCTAGATTGTGCTCTTCAGCTATCTCTTTATACTACTGAAAATAGTGTGGTTTTGGCAGCGTGAACAGAATTTTCAAAGTTCTAATGAAATGCCAGATATTTTGGAATTTAATTGTTTCATTATTGCCATATATTAATTAATACATGTGTATTAGTTAAGCAATCATTGGATGATTTCTAAAGGAACGTTGCTTGCGTTTCTTTGATTTTAATGTTGCTCTTGTACATTATATTAATATTGTCTTGATGGATTGGACTTTGTGATTTTTGCCTTTTAAGAAAAAAGATAGGACAAACTATTTGAGCTATTAAAATGTACATATTTTGGTTTATCAACCTCAAATTGTTTAAAATGCATAATTCACATTTTTGTAATAATTCTATGCAATTTTGTGGCATGATGTTTCTTCCACTTGTAATTTTATGTGCTTTCATCAACAGTTCCAAAGGAAAAAATAAAAAAAAAATTTCTTAACACAAGATAACTGCTATTTTTCAGTGTTCTTCCAGAAATCACAGCTCCCCTTACAGCAGCAAGAATGATACATTTTCCTTGAAAGCCCTCAATATTACAAAGAGAATAAGAATCCTATGTAAAGTATCTTTGACAAATAGTTATCTAGTCTTTCATTGAAAATTTTCAAGGAAATAGTATTCACTTCCTCATGAGTTAGTCCATTCAACTTTGGGGTAGCTCTGGCTATTATTTCTTTACTGCTTATGTCAACCTTAAATCTTTTTTCCTCTTCCACCCATTACTCCCACGTGAATCATCTTACACATGTGTTTAAATCTTTATAGATTTTATTCATCAGATTTTTGCTAGTGAAATTTAATACAAATATTATCCAAATGCATATTTACTAGTTTACTAGTTCAAGGGAGTTCACTAGGAGTCAGCAGGAGATCAGATAGGAGATCACTAGGATGTAAACACGTGGAATAAAGACCTTGAGCTTGCATGCAGCTGTCGTTGGGGCTCTGTTGAACGTGAGAACCACTGCTCAGTGAGATGGTGGCCAGTGATCTCTGACGACTTTTGATTGAGATAAGATAGGTAAAGAACTACTGTAGGAGACAGTGGCCAGAGATCATCTGAAGGCCTGGGAATTAGATGTGACTGATAATGATAGCATCTGGGTGAGAGGAGCTACAATAAAAGGAGAAAGTAAAGGAACAAGAGATCATCAATGCTACTAATCTCTGTTTTTTTTTTTTCATCTATAAAATTTTTTATATAAAAATATAAACAGTTATTGAAGGGATTCCTAAGAAGTCTATGAGTAGGGAAGAAGTAGACTATTGCAAGCAATATTCCCTATAGATTACATCTTTATATAATTGACTTATTTGTAGAATACAAGATCCCAGTATGCTTATTTGTTCTTGACTATACAATAGCATTTGGTATAATAGAGTGAGTTGCTCTGTTTTAAGGCCAGATTTCAACAAGGATTCATTAATGATTTTTTTTTAAACTTCCAAGATTCTTTGTATAAGATTCCATTTTAGCTCTGATGTCTTCACTATGTGAAAACATGATCAATCAATCAAACAAAAATATGAAATTTGAATGCCATTGGATGAAGCCAAAATAATGCCAGATAGAAAGGAAGTTTCTTCCTTTTAGCTGGAATACTTGGACAATCCTTTAAGAATTATCTGTAAAGTATCAAGCATGATGAGAAATGAAAGGAATACTAGCAATGAGAATGTGTGTTTTTCTATAATTCTTCTAGGAAGGAATTTCTTGGGATTGGGAGAATTATAACTTCAGGCGTCGATCAGATCTTCCCTCCTTCTTCCATTTAAACAGAGGAAGACCTTCAGCTTTGAAGAATCTGGAGTATGTTAAATTTCTTATCTTTCGAGTAATTTCTTTCCATCATAATTACACAGGTTTCCATATGGCTATCAGTGTCCTTGAAGTGTCCCCATATCAGCTAATGATAATTTCTGTATCTTTAAGAACCAAGAATGTATTAGATTAGTAGCTCTTTAAGGAGCTTAGTAAATTAAACTGTACCATACTTAATGGGAACTTCTTGAAGATCCAATGAGAGAAAAGGATTTCTAATAATCATGAACTATGAATTTCCTCTTTATTGTGAGTTCTCTATGTTATAGTATATCACACATTTCAGAGGATATTCTGTACAAACTATTCTTATTGTATAACAGTAAATATCCTTTTCTAAAAAGTACTAAAACTGGCTGTCTAAATGAATCTCTTATGATAATCTGGGGAAGAAACATATGGGTGACAGTTTGAAGCAGTTGCTTCAAAAATCACCTCTGACCTTACAGAGGTACTTCTAAGACATTGGTGGAGGAATATAGCTATTCAAGCTCTGGATATCTCCTAACTTAACTGTGGAAGTAAGAATTTGGATAAAAGAAATTTTAGAATTCACATGGCCTTCATTTGCAAATAAGAATACAGTCAATTGTGGTTGATATTTCCCTGATTATTATGATATCATATGTCATATTGATATGAAATAGAAAGATGTATAGTCAAAAAAGGAACTCACTCTTTTCTTGGAAGAAATCTAATATGAAATTCAAATGTGAAAAGATATTCTCTTTAGATGGTGAGGTTCTCCAGAAACTCCTATTTAGGAATAACATTGTATTAGTTACACAAAGTTGTAGTTCATTTCAAGGACCAAGGGACAAAATTCACAAACAATCAAAAGTACCTAAAAATAAATAAAGTAGATTTCAGTGAATTCAGAATTAGTGTCAAGGATTAAAATACTACAATATACATCAACTGATGAGGGTTGGGAGTTATTTAAGATGGAAAATCTAAAGACAATGAGATTCTGACAATCATCTTAAGAGAGAGATGGCTACACAGGGAACTCCAAAACTTAATTTTTTTAGAAGGAACACATAAAAGATAGAAGCAAGGAAAGAAACTTATTGGAGATAGAAACAAGGACAATTAACCAAAAATGAAGACAAGCAATATCCTCCTAGTGGATAGAGTGCAGACCAGGGGTCACAAAATCCTGATTTCAAATCCAGGCCCAGATATTTACTGTGTGTCTCTGGTCAAGTCATTTAACTCTATTTGCTTCAGTTTCCTCATCTGTAAAATAAGCTGAAATAGGAAATGTCAAGCCACTCTAGTATCTTTTCCAAGAAAACCCCAAATAAGGTCACAAAGAGTAGGACATAACTGAATAGCAATTTTAAAGCATCCTCAATTAGTTTCCTGGAATCTAATATTTTCTCTCTCTAATACATCTTCCATTAAATTGTCATAACTGATCATGTCATGTTACTTCCTTGTTCAAGTCTCCCAAAGACTTTAGAATAAAATATAAACTTCTCTATTTGTTATTTTAAAATCCTGAACATAGCCAAAATGCTTTTCTCTTCTGAAACTCTAATTTTCAGTTGACAACAATAAATAAAACTTTACCTATATCTTCAAAGTCTTAAGTTTCTTTCCAAGGACTTTATAATAATTAGGAAAGCTTTCTAGAAATATACCAGCATTATTTTTTTCCTACATAAGATTCCTGTTTTGGGTATTAGTTTTTGGGTTGACAACCTCTGAAATTCTCTCTGCAATCTCCCAGAAATTTCTTCAGAAGTACAGTATGCCTCTTTATTGTTAATGTTAGGCTTAGAAATGCCCTTCCACATAGTCCTGAACATGAAATCCCCAATCACCACTATTTGTCTTCTTCTGATTGCTACTTGATGGCCTTTCTCCTATTGCCACTTACATAGTAATAGAACCAATCTCCTTCCCCCATGAAGTTTTCACTTCTCCCTTCTACCAAGAGATCCCTAAATGTATCATTAAACCTCAAATATCTTTCTTCTATTATCTTCTGTGTTACTTTCATCCATATATATTATTCTGAAAATGAGTCAAGATGAACCTCTGACTTTTCAAATTCATTTTCTCCTTTTTTTTAAAGTTGAAGTATTTTTAAAATTTATTCTTAGAACACTAAAGATAAGTGGTGGTGTTTTCTTCCAATCTTTCTAAGAGAATTAGAGTACTTACATGGTCCTTTCTTCAAAAAATCTATTATTTGGCAGTGGTTTTGTTGAGGGGCGAGATATCCTAACAGTGTTTGGGGATCCCCAGGCCAGTGCCACGGGTTTTGCAAAAGAATTCACAATCCCAATCTCCAAGTGAGCCGGAGTCAAGAAGATTCATCTTCCTGAGTTGAAATTTGGTTTCTTCACATACTTATTAGTTGTGTGAAGTGGGCAAATCACTTAACCCTGTTTGCTTGTTTTCTTATCTGAAAAAGTGACTCAGAGAAGGAAATGGCAAACCACTTCAATATCATTGCCAAGAAAATCCCAAATGGGATGACAAAGAACTGTGAAGTACATGAAAAAAGAGCAACAAAAATATACATATTATGTATGTATATAGACATGTATGTATTGAGTGTATAGATATAGATATAAATATGTAATCTGTTTTGTATTGGCAATACATGAAGTTATAGCCTGTTATAAGTGATTGAGTCAGAAGGAAACATGCTACTTTCCAACTTTGACCACCAAATCAACACCTAGTGGAACAGGAAATATAAACAGATGCAATAAAGAAGTCAAAACTCTGGATAATTAGGATACTTAACATACTTAATTTTTTAGATCACCTAAGATTTTTGATTACTTAAGATTCTCTGACTTTGAACCTTTCTCCTCCAGTTCTTTTACATTTATTGGATATCAGCCTTCAATAAAAACCCTGAAGCAATAATTAATAGTAACCCTGAAGTCCTAGCCCTGACTTTTCTGTAACATTGGACCTCCTCTCAATTAGGACTCAGTCTCTTTTGCCCCTGAAGGAATTGCCAGAGGGTTTTTCTTAATTGTTATCACATGTTGGCTCTACCTCTGAAAGGAAACAACATTTTTCAAGACATCTGCTTGTATCTGGAATTATGCACAAAAAGTTATCAAACTGTGCATACCCTTTGACCCAGCAGCGCTACTACTGGGATTATATCCCAAAGAAATACTAAAGAGCGGAAAGAGACATATATGTGCCAAAATGTTTGTGGCAGCTCTTTTTGTTGTAGCTAGAAACTGGAGGATGAATGGATGTCCATCAGTTGGAGAATGGTTGGGTAAATTGTGGTATATGAAGGTTATGGAATATTATTGCTCGGTAAGAAATGACCAGCAGGAGGAATATAGAGAGGCCTGGAGAGACTTAAATCAACTGATGCTGAGTGAAATGAGCAGAACCAGAAGATCACTGTACACTTCAACAACAATGCTGTATGAGGATGTATTCTGATGGAAGTGGAAATCTTCAACATAAAGAAGATCCAACTCACTTCCAGTTGATCAATGATGGACAGAGGTAGCTGCACCCAGAGAAGAAACACTGGGAGGGGAATGAAAATTGTTAGCACTAATATCTGTCTGCCCAGGTTGCATGTACCTTCGGATTCTAATGTTTATTGTGCAACAAGAAAGTGATATTCGCACACATGTATTGTACCTAGACTATATTGTAACACATGTAAAATGTATGGTATTGCCTGTCGTCGGGGGGAGGGAATAGAGGGAGGGGGGGTAAATTGGAAAAATGAATACAAGGGATAATATTATAAAATATATATATATATATAAAAAAAAAAAAAAAAAAAAGACATCTGCTTGTCTGAGGGGAAATTTTTTTAAAAAGATGATTTTTACTGTTGTTACTTTTACTATGTCAAAATTCTAAGATCAAGTAGGACTATTGATTTCAGTAGAATGGAAAAAAAAAAAACAATAATGTAAACTACTCATACACAAAAAAATCAAATTTGTTTAAAATGAAGATTCTTATTCTGGATTCCATAGACCTTTTTCCCCCTTCCAAAGGAGCTGTGGGTAGATTTCAGAGGGTCCATAAACTTGTATGTGTAATGCAGGAGAAACTGAGGCAAGATAGAGATTAGAGAGTTTTTAATAATTTATTTGAAAGGGAGAGATTGTGCTGGAGGCATGCTGCCCCCAGAGCTGATGTCCAAAGCATCCAGCAACCAATGTGAGTTCTCAATGACATAAATATGCAGGTGGCTCAACTACAGGGGTAAACCTAGGCAGGGGTGGAGTCAGAGTATTGAGAGTAGGAACAGACTATCAATCCGGTTCTGACAGGATGGGGGGAGGCACTGGACATTCTGGTAAGTTGGGAATAAAGAAGAACAATGATAGATGGGGTGTAGGACCATAAATTCTTGATAACAGGAGGAATTAAGATCCAGGAAGTATAAACTCCCCCTTATCTTGAATTTACACATTGACAATTTATAACCTTAGAGCAAGTAGCCCTGAGTAGTCTTAATGAACCAGAGGGGGAGAGTGTAACTAAGGTAGGCGGGTGTAACTAAAGGAACTGAGGCATAACAATTAGGAAAACTGAGTCAGAACAATAAAAGGGAACTTGTGGCACAACATATGGAGAAAGAATATTTTTCCCCAATTCACTTTTTAAAAGTATCTTTAATGAATATCTATTATTCACATGGCACTGTGCTAGGAAGTGGTGACTTAAAGATAAAAATGAAATAGCTCCTGCATATAAGAAACTTACATTCTAATTGAAGAACAATAGCATATATCCATTAAAATATCCTTTATATTCAAACTAAACATCCATAATTCATTTTAAAAAATTAGAATTAATAAGTTATAAGTAAAGATTGGAATTTGTATCTTCCTGAATACAAATTCAGTGTTTTTTCTACCATGACTCTGTAATCTAATATGATATCCCTGCCAGGTTGTCATCATCTTTCTAAAAATATGGTACTCAGAACGAGGGGCAGCTAGGTGGCATAGTAGATAGAATGCTGGACCTCGAGTCAAGAAGATTCATTTTCCTGAGTTCAAATTTGGCCTCACATACTTGCTAGCTGTGTGACCCCAGGCAAGTCACTTACCCCCTTTTGCTTCAGTTTTTCATCTATAAAATGAGCAGAAAAAAAAATGGAGAGAAAATTAACTTTGCCATGAAAACCCCAAATGGGAGCTAGAGTCTTCTGTAGTAGGATTACCTTCACAAAGAAAATAAGGTGAGTATTTCATCTTCTAATTCTGAATCCATTTACTGTTGTAAGCATGGTGCTTCTATCATTTGTCTTGTTCTCTATCTCCAAAAAAAGTCTTTTTTTTTAAAAAAAAATATAATTCCATCTCTTTAACATTTAGTTTTATTAAATTATATTAATTACAGCTTGTCCACATCTGATTTATAGAATCTGTGGATAGTTTTATATTTTTATCTTTGTAAGACCATTTTGTGCCTCTTAATTAATGCCTAGTTAATGACTAGTTGGGATTTTGTTTTTATTCTTGGTAATTTATTTTTCCTTTCTCTCTTTTTGATCATAGTAGCTAATGTTTTATTTGTTTATACTTTACAGAAAACCATTTCCCTATTTCCATTTTTAAAGAACTTATTTTATTTTCTATTAATTGTTTTATCAGAAACTACATTGAACATCAATTCAAACATCTAAACTTACTCAAATTTGCATTTAAATGAATTCCTTTCAATGTCTAGTGTATAATAATACTGTTTTCTGCTGCTCTGCTATTAAGATTCTTTATTCATGTAATCTCATTTAGTTTTCTTCATGGTAGTTGTATATATACCATTTTTAATTATGTTTTTATATTATTCTTTATGTTTCTTATACTTGTTGGTTTCTATTTATATATGAAAGTATACTTAATATTTTCATATATAAAAGATATATACAAGTATATATCTATATTTGTATACTATATATTGATATGTTAATATTTATCATTTATCTAGCATTGATATACCACAATTTAACCTTTCACCTGTTGTTGAACATCTAGGTTGCTTCAGTTTTCATTGCTTGTCTTAAAATGCTACTATGAAAATTTTTAACAGATAATTGTTATTCCATTTTTTTATAAATTTCATATATGATAGTTCAATAATATAATTATTGAATCAGAGGTATTTTAATAACTCACATTGCATTACAAAAGATAACTCTCCAAAAATTCTACAATTTAACAAAACACTAGTATCAAATGAGTATACCTAGTTTCCATAGATTCACATCGAGTTTCATTGTTTTTAACTATTTTTTTTCATCCATTTAGGTGGGTATTACAGTTATTAATATTTGTACCTCTTTGATAATTGAAGGAACGGGAAAATTCTTACTAAACATTATGTGTTAACTGCTGGGAATACAAACAGAAAAATGAGACAGTCTCTTCTCCCAAGGGTTACTTATGATTGAGGCTAAGCATTTTAAACTGATTATTAACAATTTATGCTTCCTTGTTGAAAAGTGTCTGGTCATAACCTTTCACTATTTATCTCGATATTAATGGGAGTTACCACTTGGACTTTTTTGCATTTCCTCAGATATTTAAGATGTCTAATTGGTATCTACTACATTTTCCTAAAATTAGTTTTTCATTTACTTTAATTACATTATCCCTCAGATTTTTAAATGTATTAAAGTCCAAAAGTTTTGCATCCAAGCATTTGAATGCAATTCAATTTGAATTTCATTCCATTCTCTTCCTTAGTTTATAGAGTTACTTTCCTTTTTTATGCTTAAGTTTTTTATATGGTTAGAATTCATTGAGAGTCTACAATGTAAAGTATGGGTTCAAATCTCAAACATACTAATTTAACTCTAGCCTCTCTTCTAAAATCCAGCTTCAATCTCTAAATGCCTATTAGACATCTACATCTAAATATTCCAAACTCAACATGTCCAAAATTGGATTTATCTTTGCCTAGAAATAAACTTTCATAACTTTCTAATTACTATTAAAAGCATCACCTTTTTCTCAGTCACCCAGACTCAGAACCTAGGTGCCATGTTGAGCCCCTCATTCACTGTCACCCTCCATATCTAATCTGTTGCCAAATCTTGTTGATTCTATCTTCATAATGTCTCTCATATAAATCCCTTTCTCCCCTTTGACATTGCTACCATTCTGGTACAGTATCTCCTTCCCTGAGTATAAGCCAAGTATAATGGCTGGTTTCCCTGCTAAAAGTCTCTCCTCACTCCAGTCTATCCATCTTACAACTAACCAAAGAACACAAGCCTATGGTCCTCTTCTTACTCCTCATTTAATGACTTCTGATGTCTTCATTTTATCTCTAGGATCAAAATAGGACATGGCACATAAAGCCTTGTTGGCTTGAATTGACTTTGATGTCAATGTGTGGTTTCCAATCTCTTTTAGAACTGCATGTGTTCCACAATCTCATTTGAGACCAGATATGCCTTCTGAGAGGAAAAACTCATTTTCCTCAGTTTTCTTTACTTAATTGTCATTGGGTTGGGACAAGTCTTTCCATACACCAAGACAAATGGTAACCTCTGCATATTTCATTTTACATATATATATATATATATATATATATATATATATATATATATATATATGTATATATATATATATATATATATATATATATATATATGTATATATATATATATGTCTACTTATAAGATGAGTTGTTTCAATCTTAAACAACTCTTGATGCTATTTGGACTTTTGTTGGCAAAGCTCTTGGAATAGTTTTCCTTCTCCAACTCATTTTATAGATGAGGAATGGAAGCAAACAATGATCTTCCTGGGCTGAAAACTGAACAATGAAGCTTACTTTCCTCTCCTCCCCACCTTTAGATTTCCTTTCTGAATTATCTTCCCCTATTAGAATGTGAGCTGCATAAAAAGAGGGACTGCAATTCTTCCTCTCTCCCTCCCTCCCTCCTTCCTTCCCTTCCTCCTTCTCTCCCTCCCTCCCTCCCTCCTTTCCTTCCTTCCTTCCTTCCTTCCTTCCTTCCTTCCTTCCTTCCTTCCTTCCTTCCTTCCTTCCTTCCTTCCTTCCTTCCCTTTCTTTTTAATCTTAAAAAAAAAAAAAGAAAAACAGAAGAGGAAAATAAGACAAAACAGAACAGGACAGAACATTGTTATGTGCCCAGCAGAACATCAGGGAGGATTCAAAATATATAATAATAAATTACCAGTTGAAGAAAGGATATATAATAGTAGAAGAAATTATATTCGTGAGTGTCCAACTTTTCTTTGCTTCCTTGTAAGTTATTTTTTGTTCCCTGATACACATTTTTTTAAATTTTATTCTTTTTTTCCTTTTTCATCCCTTCCACCTCCCCCAAGCAGGCTATAGTTAAGCACAGATATATATATATATACACACATATACATTCACAGCCATCCACACACTATAGATCTATATACACACATGTCCAATGCAACATATATATACATATCTATACATATTCAGACATATATATACATACACATTTACCCATGTGTAAACATGTATCTAAAGCAATATTACTATGACTGACATATAATGTAGATTACTCTCTTGATTGAATCTTTAAATTTAACTTTTTCTAAGATGAACGATTACCAACTATACTTTTTTTTTCTAATAAATTCTACTCCTGATCCTTGTTGTAATGTTTTTGTATATTTCTTATTTCCTATCCCTTCTAACTCTTCTATTTTAATTCTCCTCCTTAACTTGCCTTGTTATTACTTAACCTACCCTCCCACCCATGTATCAATCTCTTGTCTTCTTCCCCCATCCTTTATTTCTCCCTTCCCCCATCCCCTTTCTCCTAATTTCTTCATAGATTTTGAAGGATGCTATACCCTTTAACCCATTCCTGGATATGAGCAAGTTTTCAGAACTACAAGCCTTTCTCCCCCCTCTAATGCATCTGTGTCTATTCTTTCTCTGTACCTCATTTGTATAACATATGCATAACATACAACACAAAAACTTTATCTTTTCTTACGTGATTTTTGCTAAATTCAGATCAGATACTCAACTCTGCCCCAATCTTTCTTTTAAGACATCCAATTGCTGATGTCAGTCTTAAACATATGGCATACATTTCCACATAAAAAACATAAACAATTTTCCCATACTAAGTTCCTTGAAAATGATCTTTGATATTTGTTCTTATGTGTTACTTTTTCTATTAAGTTCAGGTATAGTTGAAAGAAAGTCCTGAAAATTTGCAAGTTTATTGAACGTCCTTTTTTCATTCAATATTATGGATAATTTTGCTGGATATGATATTTTTAGCAGCAGATCTAGTTATTTTCATGGCTATTATATATGATTCCAAGACTTGAGGTCTTTAATTGTAGCTGGTGATGTCTTGTACAATTCTAATTTGTAACTCCAGCATGTTAGAAATGTGTTTTTTTTTTTCCTTTTTTCTTGCAAAATTTTCTCTTTGATCTGGGTAGTGATCAGCATGTTTTTTCTATTTCTACTTTCCCCTCCCCTATCACTCCAGTACAATTTTCTTTGATTATTTCTTTGTTTTATTTTTTCTAAATAATATTTTGTTTTTCTAAATACATGTAAAGATTGTTTTCAATGTTATTTTTCTATTATGTCAAATGTTTTTTGTCATCCCAGCTTTCCTGTAGTCCAGTTATTCTTATATTTTCTCTTCCTGATCTATTCTCCAGATGTTTTTCTTATAAGCTGTTTCACATTCTATTTTATTTTTTCACTCTTCATATTCTGCTTTGTTTTTTCTTGTTCTCATATCTTCATTGGTTTCCCCCTTGCCCAGTTCTAGTTTTCAAAGAGATTTTCAACTTTTAAGACTCTGTATCTCCTTTTTTAGTTGGTTAACCTTTTCCCCCATAATCTTGTTTTTCTTGGATTTTTTTTGTTTTTTGTTTTTTAATTTTTTCCTCAGGGTCTCTCATTTGATTTTTAAATTCTTTGTGTTCTGAAAGTTCTCTCTGGGCAAGGAGCCATCTAACTTTGCTCTTTGGAATAGAAGAAGCTTTTTTTTTTTTTTTTTTTTTAACTTTAGACCCCCAAACTCCTGTATATAATCCCTAGAAATAAAAGTTTCGGTGATTCCTGTTGAAGCTGCTGTCAAACCCAATTAGCCCAGGGCTCCCCTCTTAATGTCTCTGTGGAACTAGCCTGGAAGTGTTTGTACTTCACACTAGTTAATCCCTGGCCTGAGGCCTTTCTTCTGATCTTCTAGGCTTGTACAGGAAGCGCCCCAGTTCTGCCCCAAGTACTCTTGATTTTTCACCAGTCTATGCTCCTCCTCAGGCACAAATTCTTCTATTTATGAAGAAAATCTGGAGAGCTTGAAATTTATTGCCCTATTCTGCCATCTTCCCAGAATGCTCCTAGAACTGTCTTTCTTTCTATTTGTATTTCAGTGCTTAGCACATATCTGACAGATAAGCATTTAATAAATGCTTATGAACTAAATGAATCCTGAGTATAACGTATCCTTTGGTCAACAGAAAACACTTCAGTTCCTTATGAATAACTTTCCCCTTTTCCTCCTCACACACTGTATTTGTGATCTCCATTTGGCCTTCTTATGGCTCTCTTTTACCCCCAGTTCAGTACAGCTCTTGATATATTATCTTGAAAATGCTCAAAATTGTAAATTCCTGTCAACTCTATTTATTAAGAGTCCACTTCTCCCAGTTAGTCTGAGTAGAAGACAAATCAAAAATTCCTGGACACTTTTTAAATCTCAAGAAATTACCTCAATTAGCTCTGAGGAAAATGAAAGCTGGAGTTCTACTCCAGGTACTTCTACTTCACAGCATGTTAGTATCTCCAGTCACTACTGAAATAGATCATGAAGGGCTTTGAACATTAAACAGATAATTTTGTATTTACTTCTGAAGGGAATAGGAAGTCACTGGAGTTTATTGAGTAGAACTATATTTTTGGAAAATTACTTTAGTAGCTAAATGGAAATGATTGTAATATAAAAATCAAAATAGTATTAATTTTTTTATTATATCATTGATTTTTAAAAATTCAATCTTTTCCTCTTTTTTCAGAATTTTTGCTAACTTATTGATTTTCTAGTTTTTATTTTAAGCTATTTTCCTTCTGTTATTTTTATTAACATAAATATGGATTCCATTTAATATAATAAAATTGTTATTTAATTTTACTAAAGCTATCTTTTAAATCTTGTATTAGATTTTTGGATCATTCTATAGACTCTTGTAGCCACAGCATTGTCATTTTTTAAAATTCTAATTATACATATTAAAGAAATTTTCTTTTTGGAGATTTATTCTGGCATTCTCTTACCCTATAGTCTTTTTTTGTTGGTCTTCAATACTACTCTTGCTTTCTTATTCTTTCACTATCTTTCTTCTCCTAAATTTCACATAATTGCAAAACTTTAGAGAGGGAAATTTCTTGTGAGGATTATTTCCCTTATCTCTCTTTTAGTAGCTGACATATATATATATATATATATTTCTTGTTGTTTTGAAACATAACAAGGGAACTGGACTTTGACAAACTCATTGACCATCTTGCTAAAATTCTTATCATTTTTTCATTGTTTGAATGAATCAGGACTCTATGACTTGACATCTCAATCATCTTTCTGTCTTATTTTTTTATCTATAGTATTTTATTTTTCCAAATACATGTAAAGATAGTTTTCAACATTTATTTTTGCAGGATTTTGTGTTTCAATTTTTTTTTCCATCTTTCCCTTACCTTTCCCCTCCTCAAAGTGATCAGATATAGGTTCTACATGTATTTCTAAATATATTTCCATATTTGTAGTGTTGTACAAAAAAAAAAAAAAAAAAATCAAATCAAAATGGGAAAAAAAAAAAACAGAAAAGAAAGAAAAGGAAACAAAAAAGTGAAAGTACTGTGGTTAGATACACATTCGTTCTCCATAGTTCTCTCTCTGGATGCCCATCACATTTTACATCCCAAGTCTTTTAGAATTGTCTTCAACTGTATTGATGAAAAAAGCTAAGTCTAGCATAGTTGATCATCATATATTCTTGCTGTTATTGTGTATATATTCGCCTGGTTTTACTTACCTCACTTACCATCAGTTCTTATAAGTCTTTCTAGACTTTTATAAAAATTAGCCTTCTTGTGATTCCTTTTGGAACAATAATTCAATCATCTTTTTAAAAATGTATAGTTGTGTAGGTTATGGATGGCTCTTTATAATCTAAGACTATCATTCTCTATCTTTGGTCAAAATTAACTTATCAAAGTATCAAAAACAAGTGACTTATCACTTAGGAAAACTCCATAACCCATGTCATCCTTTTCAGCTTAAGGAGCAATATTTAGCATATTGTAGACAAAGGAACCTAAATAAGAGTATATGATTAGCAGAATGGTCAAGATTAAAAAAATATAATAATAAAATAAAAACCTTTCTGGAACTGATACCATTGAGGTTATCATGCATTTGCATAATGTCTCTGTCAGCTAAATTTAGCATTTAAATCTCTTTTTTTTCTCTTTGAAGTGTGTAAAAACTCATCTAGCCTGACAGCTCCCTGTTGACAACACCTCTGAGAAGCCAATTATTCCTTCCAAAGTCAATTGTAATTTACGCATCCAAAATTGCTGTTCAATTTCTCATGTGTTCTCTATTTAAAAAAAAATAAATTATTATTTTTTTTCTTTTGAGCCATGACATGAAGCCTGGTCTCTAAATTATGGGCTAAGAGCTTCCTGAATATCCACCCATAGTCAAACATTAATTCATCAGAATGTTTAGTCAAAGGGAAATATTGATTACTCAAATTTTTTGGATAATTAAGAGCTAAACAGAAATCTCATTTAGTTGTTAACTTTTGTGACAAATAAATGTACTAGAAAATTACTCTGGAGTTAGAATTAGGAGTCCTAGTTTTGTCAGTATCGGTGTAACTTTGGCAAATTTCACTGTATATTTTATTATTGATCAAAATGGCATATGTCTAAAGATGCTAAAAAATGATAAAATTCGCTAGCAGTAACATCATGAACATGCATGATACTTTGAAGGAGTTTTTGTTGCCTATGTAATTCTATGAAAGCTTTTTACAAAGTGTTCAATCCACCCTTCTTAAAGGAAGATGAAAATAGAAAAGAGATAATTAATGAAATTATACACATGTGTATATTTGTACATATGTTTAGTTATATATGTGTATATCAAATATGAGAGTTGTACATGTCTTGCATGCTTTCCATATGTTATATAAACACATTGATATATACACGTACACAGTCACATACAGAGATCTGTGTGGGAAAGAATAATAAACAGAGCAAGGATCACACTATTAGACCCAGTCTCAAGAGCAAGGAGAATGTTGCAATGACCTCAACAGAATCTATAATGTTATATTTTTGCTACAGTCAAATGATTTTTCTTCATACCCAAAATACAGTCTTATCTCCCTTCCTGAAAAGAAAGTAAAAGGACTTCGAGAATTACTTGCTACTTTCTAAGTTCTTGGGAAAAGTGAAATATTTCTCAAAATAATGTTAAAAACCAGACTGTGTAGGTATGCCCTAAATAAAAAATTTTATGTACATGAAGTGGAAGTGATGAATAGATTTAAGATAATAGATATGGTAGTTAGAGTACCTGAAGAACTATAGACAGAAATTCAAAATATTGTACAGGAGGCATTTTTTTTTTCCAATCACAAAGGTGACGGGTCTATTGCCAAGCTCTTTTAATGACCATCCTTCCAATGAAATCAAAAGTTCATCTTTTTCATACCAAAATAATGTTGTTGATGATGATAAGTAGGGCTAGCATTTATAGAGTGCTTTAAAGTTTGTTAGACTGAGAGGCAGACTAGAGTACTAGCAAGAGTATCCTGCTGGTACTGTCCAATATCAAGGGAAAACAAGGAAGGCTTCTAGCACATTGGGTGAAACCAAGTGGTGACTTTATGGAAGTTCTTGGACAAGAGTCAAACAGGATAGGCAAGCACAGTTAGGCTGTAATTTGCATCATTGTGGGAACTTCAAAATTGATAAGATTATGATTTCATATCATTTTTGGATGAGTAGAGGTGAATTTGTAAGGTGAATAATAGGGGGATGGTAGGAGATCAACTGAAAGGCTAATACAACTGAAAGGCAAGGTGTAATGTAAAGATGGATTTTGGGTAGTTGTATAAGAAAAGGAAATAGAATTGATACTAAGGGAGTTGATTTTACAAAAGTTAGTATTTTATTCACTATTAGATGGGAGCAAATAAAGATAATGAAGATTCAAAGATAACACAACTTAAACACCTAGGAGTCTGGAAGGCCAGTAATGCCGTAGATAGAAATCAAGAATTTGGGAGAAGTGTTTGGAGAAAGGGGGAGGGAAGGATAAGGTATTTAAAAAATAAAGAATAAATCAGTTTTCATGACTTGGCAACTTTCCTGGTAAGAAAATGTTATCAGGATCATGACATAAAATGTAAACTTAGCATCCTCATTTAATTATTTTTTGTAGCCCTATTCAATTTGCTTTCAATGGGAATTATATATCTAATATATATATATATATATATATATATATATATATATATATACTAAAGACAGATATGGGCCCTGGAAATTAGATATCTTACAAGAGCTTTAAATTAAGGTTATCAGCTGACCAATGAAAAATATGAAATTCTGAGTGCTGTATGGTTCCTAGAGGCTACCAATAACATTTTATATCTTTAAATGATAAATAATACTTAGGAATAAACAGTATTCATCAGGCAAACCTACCCGTTGCTCAATAAGACAAGATAAAACTTTTTTTCATAGGTCTGGAGTGAGTACTCAGTTTAAAACACCTAAATAGCTATAAATCATGCCAAACTTGGAGTTCTTTCAGTTTGATGTGAGGACCCCTGAAACTGTCTCTCTCTGACTGTGGGGGTAAGCCATGAGGTAAAGCTTGGGAAGCTCCTTAAAGGAGAGATTCTCCTTGAACCCAGGCTCTGCAAAAGACTCACCCCAAGGAATTAAGATAAAATGCTTTCATTCTGTTGTCTTGGTGGGACTAGGACCACTCCTATTTAGCTGCTGGAGATCAAGATTTCTATTAACCTCTATTGAGCTGAAAATTGGTTCCACCACTCCCAGTAAACTGGAGTCCCATTCTACTGGAAATCTAGGCCTGAGGTCAGTAATCTCATTCAATTGAAACTTCTATTCAATTTGAAGATTTCAGTCTGATTTCAACTCAAATTGCACCCAGCCCCTAGCCAAATTTCAAATTCCTTCTAAAAAGGGGATCGTTGGTGCACTTCTTTGCAGTGGACCAAAAGCAGGACATGCCATGTCCTGTCTCTCTCCTTGGTATAACTGCCTTCAAGGACCCTCTGCCTGCTGAGAAGACATTCTCTTTTCAGCGTTAACCCCTCTTTATCTTTCTGTCAGGACTCCGCTGCTAGACCTTTACTTCTCTGTTAGGACCTTGCCACTAAGGAAGTCAGCCTCTTAGCAAAAACTGACTTCCCAGGGCCAATAAACTTCTTTTTGCCAGTCTTACTTTTCAGGTTGATAAATTCTTTTACAAAGGACTGAGCCAACTAGAAGGGGATTCCAACTCTCTGCCCTGTGCTGAACCTCATCAAGTTCAAATCTGGCCTCAGAGACTTACTAGCTGTGTGACCCTAGTAAAGTCAACTTAACCCTATTTAACTCAATTTTTTTTTTTTTTTTATCTGAGACAATTTGGATTAAGTGACTTGCCCAGAGTCACACACCTAGGACATGTTAAGTGTCTGAGACCAGACTTTAGGGCTGGTGTTCTATCCACTCTACCACCTAGCTACGCCCCCCTCCCTCCTCAATTCTTAATTGTAAAATGAACTGGAGAAGGAAATGGTGAACAATCCAGTATCTTTGCCCAAAAAAACCCAAAACAACCCACATGGGATCACAAAGGCAGGACTGAAAATAACTGAACAACAATTTACCATGAATTAGATTTCAGTGGATTGCTGTTATTTCTTCATTTCACTTTTGAAGTTAAGAATTTTCTAACTGAAAAGACAAAATTATGTAAATGAAGTTTCAAATATATGCAAAAGGCATATGGAAATAAGTAGCTGTCCCTCAGTAGATGGAAAGGAGGAGGGAGAGGTGAGCCTTCCAATAATCCACAGGAACAACTCTACCCTCAGGCTTTGCCGATTTGGCTTTGCACACTGATTTAGTAACTTTACCAGGGTGGACTTTGGCCTATTGAGGATTGCAAGCAATGTGGAAGCTAAAATGAAACTGGCTCCCACTCACTCAGACTTGGAACCTTTTGAGAAAACTGTTCTAAATTAGGAATAAAAACATTCCATGGGGTACGTCAAAACTTTAAAAATAAACCTTTGCACTGTAAGCTAATGACCTCACTGATCCAAAAGGCTTCATCCCCAATGGCCAAGACATTATTTGATAGCAGTTTCCATAAAATTTTTCTATTTCATTTGATCATTGCAATTGACAGTTCTCCTCCTCAGTTTTTCTCTTCCCTTTTTTCAGGAAAGACTGTGTCTCATAAAATGAAGGATACTGAGATCGATTCCTAAGTTGTAAATCATGTACTGTTCCTCGTGGGACATAGATAAGATGATAGTGAATAACCCTGGAAAAAAAAAAAGGCACTCCAATAAATTCTAGCTTTGTACAAGAAAATTCAGAATAAATTAATGGATTTCTTGATGTGGTAGAGAATTTGTGCATTATTTAGTCTGACAACTCCATTTTACCAGATAAATATTTAAACAACTTGCACATGGTAGATCATACAGCTGGGACTTGGCTCCAGGTTTCCTGACTCCCTGTCCTTTGTACCACAAGACTCCACATCACACAGTAAGTGTTGTGCAATTAATATAGTTTATTTCTATTTTTATGTTTGTTGAATTCTAATGTGAAAAAACCCATATTACCTCCCAGAGCATACTGTTTAAATCTAAGACTATATCATCTTTGTTGAAAATCGCATCTTGGTAGATGCATAGTAGAAAGAGCCTTCAACTTAAAGCAAGAAGACCATCTTATGTTGGTCCAACAAGTCCTTTATGGATAACAGTAAGTACCTATAACATAGCTGATCCAAAGAACAAGCCATGGTCATCTACATCTGATCTGGGCAAGAAGAATCAGGAAAATATCTGATCTAAGAACCTGATTAACACTGATCAAGTGTAGGATTTATAATCAACTAGAATCAGAAACCACTTCAAGAAAGCAAAAGTGAATCCCCATGGGTCAGATCATTGGCTGGAACTTGTGAAGTCAGGTCCAAGTTTTTAAGGTAAGCAGGACATCTAGGGCTCAGAGAGTTATCATATAATGCAGGTAGAATTTGACATCGAGGAGCCATTATTGCCTCCTAACCTCTTTTGAAAAAGCATGATGTAATTCATAGGACTTATGTGTTTCTGGGATATATTCTACATATTTAAGTCTTTAATTTCATTCCCTCCACTCGTTTAAATACACTTGCACAGATATGATTACTACTCTCTACCTTTCTTTCTCCATCTAAAGTGGTAATGAGAACCTCTGTCCCCTGACATCTGTCCCTGAAAATATCCTATACATTGTTGAAACACTCATCTAATTGTCTTGGTATTATTCCAAGCCTATTTCCTTCTCTATATGGGAATGTCATAAACACCACTTGATTATTCAGCTGAGAAGGTGAAGGACATGCTTTCTTTGTCAGAGGACAATTACTATTATTTGTGCAAGATCTGTGCAAGATCTAATAACTACTTCCCAAACTTCTTACATTGACAAAAAAAAAAAAAACAAACATAAGTAATGGTCAAAAGACCATTAAGTAAAGGTACATAGAAAAAGAGAAACACATATGCCATTTGGGAAAAAAAAATTGGTGTTCTCACAAAATCCATTTTGGCAGTTTGTCTACTGTTTGCTGTTGCTGTCAAAGTTCATTCTGTTAAACACTTTAACAAAACAGGAGTTTTGACTTCCTATCTTTCCTCCAGATGTGCCAGTCACCCTGCTCCATCAAGGAAGCAACCTTCTGCTGAAGGAATGTGCTACTGAGGATGGGAAATATTTGGGTTTTTTTTCCTTCTTTCTTTCTTTCAATAGTAGGGCTGTCAAAAGTGTCAAGAAAATTTGTCAGGTCAATAAATTTTCGTTATGGAAGTTTAGAATAACTCTAAAAGATTATATTCATCTTGGGAAAAAAGAAAATGGGCAAAATTATCTATTTTCATTCTTTAAAGTTTCTCTACATACTTCCCTCCCCCTCCAACCCCTGCACAGTTCAATAGGAGGTATTTATTATCAATGAAAGCAATAAATTTTCTGGTTACTCAGGAATACTGACCCAATACAACAACTAATATATTATTTAGATACTAATATCCTGCTTTAAAAGAGGTTTACATAAATAGTGAAGAGATTTGACACCAGAGCTAAAATCCATTGTCCCAATTGATTTAAAAAAAAAAAAAAAAAAGAATGAAGGTTTTTATTTCACAGAAATGTGGACAGATGGTCTGACCAGCTGGGATTGACCTTTGGCCAAATTGTGAATTAGGCAAGTATTTGACTCCAATTACCTCCTCTTGATATCTTTTCTCTCTTCAGCCTTCAAGGGTCTCTCCCCATCAGGTATCTAATACTTCAGCTGTCTAATTCTGTCAGAGAGAAAGATTTGATAGATTCATTCACACATAAGATGTTAAGACAATTTGTTGGTCTTGCTACCACTCTGGGCAATATAGAAATAGCCCTGAATTTGAAATCACAAAACTTCTATTTGTTTAAATTCAGATTATAAAAAAATAAAAAGTTATCAATATAACCATAGGCATGTGGCTTTACTTGGCTAGTCCTCAGTTTACCTATTTGTATAATGATATAATGGATCATAGATTTTGGAGTACAAGAGATCTCAGAAATCATCTATTCTAATCCCCTAAATTTGCATATAAAGAACCAAGGCCTAAAGAGATGGTGATTGGAGGACACTAATGTAATAGGGGGGGGCTGATGCTTCTTCAGCCC
Source organism: Sminthopsis crassicaudata (assembly GCF_048593235.1). Lineage (NCBI taxonomy): Eukaryota > Metazoa > Chordata > Mammalia > Dasyuromorphia > Dasyuridae > Sminthopsis > Sminthopsis crassicaudata. Next base: position 172,150,620 of record NC_133618.1, on the reverse strand, counting down.
AAGGGCTTTTAGTGTTTCTTGCATCACTCACCAACAAGAAATAAAAAGAAAGTCCTGTCAGTGTGAGTTTTTTCTATGTACATTCAGTTCTGGGTAAGAAGCTAGTTAAATAGCTTATATTACTATATAGTAAGCATTTAAGAAACTGCCAAAGGCTAGCTATATTCCATTTGAAAAAGGGATGGAAAGGATCATTCTATCATAAATTTCTGGAAACATGTGAACTCATCAAGTTTCTACATTGGTTAGTATCACATAAGAGCATACTGTGTATTCTCTAAAGAATTTCAGAACTTACTATTGCCTCTTATCAGAAATCATAAAAGGTTTCAATCTAAGCCTTGAAAGAATTTAACATAGGAAGAGACAGAGAAAAAGTAAGAACATTCTAGCTATGGAGAAGTAGCCTTTGCAAAAGCTAAAAGTGAAATCTGAAATGTCATAAATGGATAACAGTAAGTACATATGGACCAGTCTGAATGGAGTTAGAGACCTTGGAGAAGGCAATGTGAAATCAGTTTAGAAGATAGTTGAGAGTCAGATTATGAAGGACTATTAGCACTAAATTGAGATTTTGAATTTCTTCTAGAGAATAATGACATTTATTGAACAAGGGAGTTGCATGGACATACCTGTGCTTTAGGAATAACAACTTGGAAGGTATGTGGCAGGTGGATTGGTGAGAGGATAGGAAATCATTTAGAAGTCTGGACAATAGTCCAGAGGAAAAAAATAACAAGAGCTTAATTTGTAATAGTGGTTCTGTATCTAGAAAAAGATGATGGTTCTTATAGATATAAATCTCAACATTCATAGAGCCTTCAGTATGTAGGATACTCTGTATATGTTACTGCATAATTAAAGAGAATGATGCTAAGGTCCACAGGGGTTGAGAATTTTTATCTCAGTGTCATGCACCAAGCAACAAATATTTTTTATTCATCTTTGGTTCTACAGAAAGTTTTAATTTCTTATAAGATTTTTGTCGGGAGGAGTGGAATTAAGAGCAGAAGCAATGTCCTAGCTAATTGCCAAGACAATTTCTCTATACCATGTCAATTCCCCTTCCTATCATCCCTGTTTCTGCGGTGATAAACTATTTACCCAGTCACCTTGAAGTCATTTTTGATTTATATCTTATCTTTTATCCTGTATATCTAATATGTCACCAAGTTTTATTGATTCATCCTTTGTCTCTTAAGTTTGTCCTTTCCTTTCATTCCTCTCAACTACTCCAGATTTTTGTAGCTCATGCCTTCATAAATATAAAACATTATGCTGATGATGAAATCCAGGGTTACTAGGGGGAATTGGCAGAGTCTGCTATATTGATTAAATTATTCCCTAAGGCAAGCAGGAAAGGGTACTGATGGGGATCAGTTCCACTTTATAGTCCCATCCTCTGTGGAAGTTATAGGTAGCCCCACCTTGCTGTGTCCAGTCAGAAATCTAAGTTATGTCAAACCCCTGAGGTTAAATTTGTCCTATAAATCTGTCCATGGCCCAAACCATCTTTGCTAAATCTCTTTTAGGTCAGTCTGTCATGGCATACTGACTTGTGATTTCTTTCCCCTTCTTCCTCCCCCATGCCACCATAGTGTCTTTGCTCTCATCTCCCCATCATGCCTCATAGTGTCTTTCTCCTTTTTATATCTAACTGTTTAGAGTACTAAACTTCTCTATGTATTAAGCCTTCCAGATAAGGGCATACTCCAATCATTTCTCCTGATTATGAATTCCACAAGAGAATTTGTCCTTTCTATTGTTAATTGTTACAACCACATTAGTGTAACTATATGTTTTCTCAACAATATTTCATATTTACCACTCCTGGTGTCTATTATCTTTTCATTTTGTTTGTAACCTCTTCTCTCATTAAACCTACCTTTTGCCAAGGAGAATGGTATTGTGAATTCTTCACGTGACCAAATTCCAACTTTTGGTACCTAAATCAATCTCATTGTTTGGAGCTAAATCCCAAACACATTATTTGGAATTAGTAATTGTTACTCTGAACACATCACAGATGAGGCTCCTTTCCCCTACTAAAAATTGTAAACTGTAATCTTTGAATATTTTCCTCATGTCATTGCTGGCTCAAGCTCAGAAAACTTCAGTGACTCCCCATTTCCTAGATAGAATCAAGTTTAACTGATATAAATTGTGTTGCCTTTAACCTTTGATGGGGGATACCTAAACTTTGTCCCCCTTTTGGGGGAGAATTCCTGAGTCTCAAACTCTCTCAGCCTCTTGGGAGAGGCCATACCTTTCTCTCCTTAAGGGAAACTCCCAAGATAAGTGATCTCTTTTCAAATGGAAATCTCGGCCCTGGGGCATAATCAACATTGAGTAGCTCAAACTCCCAGTTAAAAAATCTCATTCAATTTTGAATTGAATTGAAACCCCAAGCCTCAGACTGCTAAGAAAAAACAACTCTGCACCCCAAATCTTCACAGATGTCCAAACCTTGTCCACTGTTGAAGATATTTTCTTCTCAGTATTACCCACCTTTGCTATATTCCTTGCCCACTAAAAAGTCTGTCTTCTTACCAAGCTGGCTTCTTAGTGTAATTAAAACCCATTCTTGCCACAAACCTGGTCCCTGTATTCATTGGGGTTTGTGAATTATTTTGCAAAGCCTGCCACTGGTAAAGGGGACCCCATTGCTGTTAAGGGATCTCTTTCTCTCTATTTTCTCACCTCATCATAACTTCTTCGGTTTGACTTTGAAGAATTTGTATAATCTGGCCCATATTCCTATCCAAATTCATCTATACTCCCTATCCTCAACACAAACACTCTGGTCCAAACATATTGTGTTCATTCCCCTTCCAAAGTTTTATCTATAAGATGTCTCCTTTTTAATCTGATTCCCATTTCTTCCTGTCTGATCAAAATTTCCTAGTATTTCAAGATCCAGCCCAAAACCCATCTCTCCAAAAACTTTCCCCAGCACTTCAACCCACATTATTTTCTCTTTCCCCAAGTGCACAAAGTATTTATACCATTCTTTTAGTACTTAAACAGATAACATGTCATTGTTATGTAAACTTGATGAGAGTTAGGTAAGGGGTGCCTAGATGAAATTAAGGTTTGAGGTCTTGTGACAGGTTCAGGGTACAGGGAATCAAACAGACCTCCCCTTTGGATTCGGCACAAGGATTCAGAGTTAAATGAGGTCTAGTAGCAGCACAGAGTCCCCTGTAAAGGAATTTACAGACCCGAAAACCTAGATTAATTAGAGAGGTTTATTTGGGCTTTGGAAGTAAGGGTAAATAAAGGTAGAAAGATGCCAGGGCCAGGGCTGGCACCGGGCAGATAGGAACCCAAACATGCGTAAGAATGCCATGTTTGGAGCTCCTGCAAAGAGTGGGCTCCAGGGTTCCCCTTTTTATAATGGGGGCTTTTGGTAGTCTTGAAGGTGGGTGAAGTCCCAGGCTCCTGGATGGTTTTGGCCAGGGTTAGAATTGAATAGAATTCAATGAGTTTTTAGATAAGGAAGAAGCTGTTTGTGGGGGCTGGGAAACTTGAGCAGATTATTAGAGTGCAGACTGTGTCAGCCCAAGTTAGCTCAGATCCAGTGGGGGCTGGGAAAGCCTGGATATCTCCCATTGGGATTCATGGGGGCTGGGAATTAGTAAGGAATCTTTAACCCACATCAAACTGATCCTTCAATTCAATTTAATTCAACTTGGTTTTTTAAATGTAAGACTTAAAAATCTACTTTTAGACAAACTCTACCAGGTCTATATCCCAAAGAGATCATAAAAAAGGGGAAAGGACCCACATGTGCATAAATATTTGTAGTGGCAAGGAACTGGAAACTGAATGGATGCCCATCAATTAGGGAATGGCCAAATAAATTATGGTATATGAAGGTTATGGAATATTATTGCTCTATAAGAAATGATCAGCTGGATGATCTTAGGAAGGTTTGGAAAGACATGAACTGATGCTGTGACATGAATAGAAGCAAGAGAACATTGTATACAACAACACGATTATATGATGATCAATTCTGATGGCAGAGTTCTTTTCAACAGTGAGGTAATTCAGCCCATTTCCAATAGAAGTGTGATGAAAGACATCTGCAGCCAGAAAGAAGACTGTGGAACTGAATGTGGATTACTACGTATTATTTTCACTTTTTTTGTTGTTCTTCTTTGTTTGCTTTTTTTCCTCTTTTTTTTTTTTTCCTTTTTGATCTGATATTTCTTGTGCAGCATGATAATTGTGAAAATATGTTTAGAAGAATTGCACAAGTTTAATCTATATGGGCTGGCTTGCTTGCTGTCTAGGGGAGAGGCGAGGTAAGGAGGAGGGAGAAAAAATTTGGAACACAAATTTTTCAAGGGTGAATGTTGAAAACTATCTTTGCATATACTTTGAAAATAAAAAAAAATATTATTAAAAAAATTTAAAGAAATGATATTTTTATGATGTGTGATGTGGGTAATGTAGATAACAGAAGATGGTAGGCACCAAAAGTTGAGGTTCAGTCATGTGAAGAATTCACAATGGCTATTCTTTTTGACAAACAGTAAATTTATTTAAGGAAGAGTTACAGACAAAATGAAGGGAGACGACACTGGGAATGGCAAATATGAAAAATAGTTGGGAGAGCATATGAAAGACAAATCCCTGAAGGGGACATAGCACCTCCAAAGAGTTAGCTAATTATGAGAAGAAATGGGGTTGGGAAGTATAATAGAGTTAGGAGAGATACCATGTGGCATGGGGAAAGGGGAAGGGGAAAGATACCAAGAAGCAAGGTGGTATGGTGGACTGACCCAAAGGAAGGCAACAGTCATAAATAGATTTTATAGGGAAAATTTAATCTCAGGAACATGCGTGGGATTTCTGACAGCAAAATAAGACTGCTTCAGATCTCTACAGAAGATAGTCTCAAGAGTTTGACATAACTTGGATTTCACACTGAAAGATGACCCCAGAGGACTGTACTATGGAGCTGATCTCTATCAGAGCCTTCTCCCAGCCAACCTCAGGGATCAATTCCTCTGCTAACCATATCTAACACTGAAGAACTCATCAGAAACAAAAACAAAATAATTTTAAATTCCTGCCCTCCAGAGTATATTTCCTGGAGGGGGGCAGGAGAGAGAGATACAGGGGTGTTGTTTTTGTGGTGGTGGTGATGGTGGTGGTATATAGTTTCCAGTCTTGTCACTGTCTGACTCTCCATGACCCCATTTGGAGTTTCTTGGCAAAGATATTGGAGTGATTTGCCATTTCATTTTCCAATCATTTTATAGATGAGGAAATTGAGGCTAATAGTGAAGCGTGTTGTGGTTCCTTTAAGAAATTGACTTGTGATCCTTTCAAATTGATTTGTGATCCAGATTACTCCCAGCTCCTCCTGGCTGATGCATTATCAGTTCAAGAAGCTAGGACCTTTGAAATGGACCTGTGTGTGCAAGAATGTTTGTGGCACCCCTCTTTGTGGTGGCCAGAAACTGGAAACTGAGTGGATGCCCATCAAATGGAGAATGGCTGAGTAAATTGTGGTATATGAATGTTATGGAATATTATTGTTCTGTAAGAAATGACCAGCAGGATGATGTCAGAGAGGCCTGGAGAGACTTACATGAACTGATGCTGAGTGAAATGAACAGGACCAGAAGATCATTGTATGCTTCAACAACAATACTATATGGTGATCAATTCTGATGGACGTGGCCCTCTCCATCAATGAGCTGAACCAAATCTGTTCCAATAGAGCAGTAATGAACTGAACCAGCTACACCCAGCGAAAGAACTCTGGGAGATGACTATAAACCACTACATAGAATTTCCAGTCCCTCTAATTTTGTCCGCCTGCATTTTGGATTTCCTTCACAGGTTAATTGTACACTATTTCAAAGTCTGATTCTTTTTGTACAACAAAATAACTATGGACATATATACATATATTGTATTTAATTTATACTTTAACATATTGAACATGTATTGGTCGACCTGCCATGGTGGGGGGGGAAGGGGAAAAATTAGAACAAAAGGTTTGGCAATTGTCAAAGTTGTAAAATTACCCATGAATATCTCTGGTAAATAAAAACTATTTTTAAAAAAAGAAGAAGAAGCTAGGACGTTTGATTTCACAAATCCTGGTCAAAAGCACCCCTTTGAATTCCAATAGGAGATCTGGGCTTGTCCCAGCCCCCATCAGATCTGAGACAACTTAGGACTCCACCCATGGGCCCCTTTAGCTAAATCTCTCATTATAAAAAGAATCAAACTAAAATCCTCTCTTTGCAGATGTTCCAAACATGCCAGTCCTATGCTTGGCACACCAAGGGTCTCTGCCCACTGGAATACTGTTTCCGGTGCCCCCTTCTCTTTCCCTTCATCTGTTTCCTTAACCAGTCTTTAACCTTACTTCCAATCCCCATAATAAACCTCTTTTATCAATCTAGGTTTTCAGGTCTGTAAATTCCTTTACAGGGGACTCTTGCACCACCAGAAGGGAGTTCCCCCAAACTCCTTACCTTTGCATCGAATTCTGAGGGGTAGCAGGGGAGCTCCATTTGACTCCCCGAACCTGCCACTAGATCTTATTTAACTCCCTGACCACCAGAAACCCTAATTTCATTTGAGTACCCCAAATCTAAACTTCATCATTTTGGTTCTCTGACCAAATCCCCGAAACTTAGACATAATTTGGCAACCAAACTCAGAACTAATTTGGGTTTTGAGCTGTTGGTGCAGTATTCTCACCCTATCTCTAAAGGTAATGGGCATCCAGACTGGGTCTGGGCTGCGGGCAGTATTTTCCAGTGGAAAGTATTTGCATTTCAGGCAAAAAGAACTCTTTTTGTCACACTTTATTTTTGGAGATAGCAGGACCAGGAAATCTGGAACTCTGGATGAGGTAAAAGACTTTTTTTCTTTCCTTATTCTGTAGTGGACTCTCAAGCCACCCAGGTCAGACTTGGGTCATTGTTAGAGCTCTATGCTCATGCACAAGTTTTTCTTTGGGGGACGCCCTATGCGAATTGCTATGGATTGACAAAAGGCCTTCTTTTGTCTCACTCTGTCTATAGAGAGGTCTAGACACCCAAGAGGTGATGCAAGAATTTGGGAAAACTAAAAGCTTTAACCTGCTCACAATCTAGGTTATAAAATATGAATACTGTCTAGAGTTAGGCGAAGAGCTATTGAATGGGAAACAAAGAAATTTTACACTCATTCCTACCACATCTCTCCTTCACTATCCTTTATTTATTTATTTTTTTCACTGAGGTAAGCCTATCACATCACCCTTTTTTTTTTTTTTTTTTTTTTTTTAAATTATAAATGCTTGGGTCATTTTTTTACAACATTATCCCTTGCACTCACTTCTGTTCTGACTCGTCCCTTCCTTCTCTCCACCCTCTCCCCTAGATGGCAAGCAGTCTTATACATGTTAAATATGTTATAATATATCCTATATACAATATATGTGTGTAGGACTAAACAGTTCTCTTGTTGCACAGGGAGAATTGGATTCAGAAGGTAAAAAATAACCTGGGAAGAAAAACAAAAATACAAACAGTTTACACCCATTTCCCAGTGTACCTTCTTTGGGTGTAGCTGATTCTGTCCATCATTGATCAATTGGAATTGGATTAGCTCTTCCCTATGTTGAAGATATCCACTTCCATCCTCATACAGTATCATTGTTGAAGTGTATAATGATCTCCTGGTCTCTATCACCTTCTATAGTGGGGGGGACAGTTCAAATATCCTGGGGGATCACTGGCAGAACTGTTCTAAGAGCCTTTCCCTCATCATTGGTCATCATTGGTGGCCCTCCCAGGAAGCAAAGCTCAAGTTTGGGTTTGTCTTCACCACCAGGGATATCTGGGCAGACAAATTCCTGAAGATCGACAGTTTGTCTCACCTTCCTATAGACATCTGGAGAAGAGCACTGTACAAGGGAAAAGTTTGGGCCTTCTGACAAGTTGGGTCAACTTCCTTTCTCCATTCCTAGAGATTCATTCTCCTTTATGCTGTCTCTCAATGCAGAGATAACACTGTGCTTGAGAAAAATACCTCAGTCTTGAAACTTGAACTCGGAATAGATTAGCTGAATTCCAATCTCTCTCTCCACCTACCACCTCTCTGGATAAGTCCATTCTTATAAGTGTTTTTTTTCTTTCAAATTCTGAGACTGATACTATACCTCTGCCCTGAGGCAAGAAACACACCCAACACACTTGTCTCTTTCAAAGCTGAAAAACTCCCAGCCTAATGAAACCTGGGACCCCCCACCCCCTCAACTTTTTTCAGGGGTCCAAGACCAATATACTAAGACTAAAACTAGAGGAGCCCTAGACATTTCTCCCATTCTGCTGCTAACACCTCTTGGTTTCCCTTTAACTCTCTAACCAGAGACTCTGAGCTCTTCTTAGAGCAACTTCTGCCTCCTGAAAAGACACTCAGAGCCTTTTTAATACAAATCTCTCCCAGACTTAGGCCTATAGGTGCCATGGAAACTGTCCAAGGAGACCCCAGTCTCTGTCCTGAGTTCGAGCAGGAGGAACTGCCTTTCCAACATGTCAGCGAACACCACAGGTTGAACTGACCCCCCCAGCATCCTGCTCTTTGGTAGGAATTTGGGGTCTGGCCCTGTTTCCCCTTTTATCCCAGGACAGTCCAAACACCTCAGGGGCCGGTAAGCTGGGTAGGCAGCACTGCTACTTTGTACTCCCTCTGGCCCCTTCCACCTATCCCCCATAAAGAGTGGGGATAGTAGAAGGGAAAGTTCAGGATCTTTGCTTAGTTTTCTGGTGAGATTGAGGAACCAAGTCTCTATTATTTTTAAAGAAAAGCAGCACAGTTAACAGATTTCTAAGAGCTTAACTTGCATTCTTATCTTGCTCTGCAGCCTTGACAAACAGGGACATGCCCATCCCTAGAACCTGTCTCACAAAAGAGCAGTGGCTTATTAAATCTACTAGATATGAAGGCTACTAGGCTACTTAACACCTTTTACTAATATTTTGCTCCTAGCATTTTCTCTTATACTTTTCTTTGGCATTTGATATTATTAGATGGATAATCAGCATTCTTACAGGCAGCCCACAGAAGGGACTCGATGCATTTCCTGCAAAGACCCCACTCCCGAATGTCGCCATCTCCACCCTGGATGACACCCCACTTTTAATCTGCTCAAGAGATCTGTTTTCTCTAGATTTCAAACTTTGGATTCTCAACTGCCTTTCAGCCTGGAGAACATGAGACGACTGACTGCAGACGACTGACTGAGGACGAATGACCAGTACAAACACCCCTTAGATGCTCTGCTGCCATCCCCAAACCCCACACCTCACACCTCACCTCCTGGCATGAACCCCCAAAATCTCTACAACCCTTGCCGGCTCGAAGCAGTTAAGAGGAGATTGTCACCCTTTTTATCCCACATGCATTTGGAAGTGACTGCTTGAGGGGGGAATGAAGAGGAGACCCCAGAACTCTGAAAATCCTTGAAGGAGAAAATCTTTAATTCTGCCTCAATAAACCAAGTCCTTTTTTTCTCTTAAATGAATTTAAGTTTTACTTCTTGAGGGGTTATTGAAGTGGATTGTGGTTGCTTTAAGAAACTGATTTGTTATCCTTTCAAATTGATTTGTGATTCAGATTACTCCTAGCCCCTCCTAGCTGATGCATTATCAATTCAAGAAGCTAAGACCTTGGGTTCACAAATCCTGGTCAAAAGCACCCCTTTGAATTCCAATAGGAGATCTGGGCTTGTCCCAGCCCCCATCAGATCTGAGACAACTTAGGACTCCACCCATGGGCCCCTTTAGCTAAATCTCTCATTATAAAAAGAACCAAACTAAAATCCTCTCTTTGCAGAGGTTCCAAACATGCTAGCCCTATGCTTGGCACACCAAGAAGTCTCTGCCCACTGGAATACTGTTTCCAGTGCCCTCTTCTCTTTATCCTTATCTGTTTCCTTAACCAGACTTTAAACCAGACTTTAACCTTACTTCCAATTCCCATAATAAACCTCTTTTATCAATCTAGGTTTTGGGGTCTGTAAATTCCTTTACAAGGGGCTTTTGAGCCACCAGAAGGGAGTTCCCCCAAACTCCCTACCCTTGCGTCGAATTCTGAGGGTTTGCAGGGGAGCTCCATTTGACTCCCTGAACCCCAAACCTGCCACTAGACCTTATTTAACTCCCTGACCACCAGAAACTCTAATTTCATTTGGATACCCCAAATCTAAACCTCATCAATAGAATTAAGTGACTTTCCCAGAGTCACATAGCTAATTAACATCTGAGGCTAGATTTGAATTCAGGAAAATGAGTTTTCCTGACTCCAGTTATAGCATTCTATTGATTGTATCACCTAGCAATAACAACAAATAAACAGGTATTAATTTTTAAAGTTAATTTGTGGAGGGCAAGGGAGCTCTTGTAACTAAAAATGACTAGGAATAGTTTCTTACATTAAATGACTTATGACTGGAGCCTTGAGTGACTTTAATGGTTTTTATAGCTGAAAGAGAAAAAGACTATATTTCAGGTATGAAGGGCAGTCCTTTTAGCAAGCCATAAACTTTGAAGATGGAATATTAGCATAGTTCAACAAATAGTCAGGAAGACAATTTGCCTGGAATATAGAAGATATGATATGAAATCATATTGGAAAAAGAGGTTAAAAGTAGATTGTTAAAAATTGTAATCCTCAACTCAGGAGTCTATTTTTGGTTTTTTAAGATATTTGGCAAATTAATGGCAGATTAGAACTGTGCTTGTGGAAGACGATTTCATGTTGATGAGGTGTAGCTAAAAGGGTGTTGACTGAAAGTACCTGAATTACTGTAGACAGTCTGGAAACCTAACTACTCCCAGAGAAAAGCTGAGAGCAGTGATGATAGAATTTATAAGTGGACTTTTTGATTTTGATTAGTCTTTGTTCAAGTGGACTTTTATTGCAGCCCCACCCCAAGTGGAAGTCTCTGGTAGAATTCCCTAACTGCATTCCTTGCTTTGACAAATCCATCATAACTCCACACTTACTGCATGAAACCAGAAAGCTAAGTTATGATGTGAAATCCTTAAGGTTATATTTTCCCTACAAATATACTATTCCATTGTAATTCCCTTGCTAACTCTTTCTAGTATGAGTATGCCATTGACTGCAGGCTAAATCCATAGAGTGTAGCAGACCCTTTAAGATTAGGCCACCAGTCACATCTTACCACTGATTAATTCTGAATTCCTCTAGGGAATCCCATTTCCTCTTATGGATTTAAATCACTCTTAGTAAGGAAATTTTCGCCCCTTGATTTGGAAGTGGTCTAAGACTACAAATTCTTTTGAGACATCCAGTAAACACCAGTCTATAATATGAGTATACTTTAGGGGTATTATTGTTAGGACTCCAACAATTGTTGGGTAACCTTATCATTTGCTGGCCCAGTGATGTGGACTTCCAACCAATATATATGGATGGAACTGTTTATCAACCTCCATTGTCTACCACTCAACCTCTTTAAACAACCTTTGAGATCTTTATTAGCATATCTTTCTTTAGACAAGTCTGGGACCTGATGAGCCAAATGAATTATACCTAACTTCTCTTTGATGCCTCCTCCTGAGCTACCAAACTTATCCCTGCTATTTCTCCTCTTCCCCTAAAGTTATATTTCTTTTATAAAAGATGTGCTCATGATGAAGATCTTTGCTAAATCCTTTTTGGTACTAAGTCTGCCGTGAGGTACTCTTTCTCCCTCCTTATGGTGTCTTCCCTTTAATGGTGTCTTTTTCCTTCTTATAACTAACTCTTTAAGAGTGCAAAATTCCTCTATGGATTTATTTAGCCTGCCAGTCAATGGCATACTTGCATCTCATGGCCTACTCTTTCTCCTGGTTAATTGTGAGTTTCACTAAGGAACTTTTCTTTTCCATTGTTAATTGTTAAAAGTCCTTTTCCTTGCTAACTATATGTTCTACCAAATCTATTCCATGCTTACCACTCCTGGTTCTTCTAAATAAATGTACCTTTGGCAAAGAGAAAGGCCAATGTGAATTTTTCATGTGTATATTTTGAACTAGGAATTGCTACCTGACCTCATCACCTGTACAGGGAAATTCTGCCCACCATTACCTCAATAATGTGTATATGATCAATCTTCCCAAAAATACCTTAAAGAGTCTTTTCTAAAAGTAATATTGTAGGATCATTAAATCTAGAACTAGTTGGGGCCTCAGAGTTCATCTAGTCCATCCTCTATAATTGTAATGTAATGCTGGAGAAACTGAGGCAAGATAGAGATTAGAGAGTATTTAATATTTTATTTGAAAGAGAGAGATTTACTGGGACCAAATGGATCCATAATTTGGTCCTAGGATTGAATGAGACTATCATCTCCAAGAATCCAGCAAACAATGTGAGTTCTCAATATACACGTGTCTCAGACACAGGAGGTAGACCAAGACGGGGCGGAGTCAGGGTACTAAGAGTGGGAACAAGGAACTAACAATCAGGTTCTGACTGGGTGAGAGGAGGCATGGGGGATATCTGATAAGTGGGATTATAGAATAGGGAGAAACACCCAACATTCTGATGATGCCTAAGAAGGTCTTTCTCCTTATCTGGCTCAGATTAGGAGGGATGGGTGGTTGAGCAGAACAATTATAAACTGAGGCAGAACTATTCAGGGTAATTGAGGAAAGACAATTTAGGGAAACTGAATCAGGACAATAAAAGAGAACTCTGGCATAACAGTAGGAAAATGGTCCAAAGTGGTAAACTGTCTTGCCTAGAGGATTCTTATCAATGGCAGGATTTAAACCCCAGTTCTCTGACTTTAGAATTGGTGTTTGCCTTATACCAACCTGCTTCCCTAAGAAGAACTATAAATTACAATATTTTAAAATTTACAAAGTGATTTAAATACATTACCTCATTGGATCTTCACAAATACCCTGTAATAGAGACATTATTATTTACCTGTATTTTAAAATTAGAAAAACTGAGGTCCAGAAAGTTTAAACAAATTGCTTAGGGTCACAAAACTAGAAATTGTCAAAAGACTACATCGGAAATTGGGCCTCAGCTCCAAATGCCTCACTTTATCTATAAACAATACTGCTTTTCATTATATTATACTTCTCATGTCTCCAACAAAAGCTCTCAAAGTAGTGGTTGTTTGTCAAGAGATTGAAATGCTACAGAGAAGAAAAGAAAACACTCTGGTTCTCTTATTTATTGTACAGAAAAGAGAAAAGCTTTCTCTATAGACTTCATCACTTCAAAATAGCTGAGGATAAAAACAAGTTTCACACAGGTATTTCAGAACTTAACAAATGGGACAGATTGTTGGATTGGATGATTGAGACTGACCTTGTGCAATGTTATTACATGATAGAAAAGTTGGTGGTACTGGTGGGTTGTGTTTAACTTGCTATAAGAAGACAGGATGTTGAAAGTGATCAGAACATTTGGGACGGGACTCTTTCCCGATACCATGACTAGAAGATATGAGGGTTGTTCACGTAGGTGTTTGTCTTCTTAAACTTAAGACTCAATAACTTTACCATTCTCAGACAGCATATTATAGAGGGAATATATCATGATAAAAGCTATCAGAATTGGACTGGTATGACAATTGAATCATGTCAACTGAATTTCACATTTTCTTAGGAACAGAAGGGGATAGGGAGGAAAGGATATCAGGTAAGTACAATTGGAGATTACATATTCATGGCATTAAATTGAAATAAAAATAGAAAAAAGTATACTCAACATGGAAAATTTATGTAGTTTATGAGCAACCTGCCAGATATAAGATCTCTCATCAAGTGTCACATCTGCTTCTTCCCTTTATCCTTAGTAGCAGAGGGAGAGAAAAGACCAGATGCCCAGAACTACCAGCAGGGGAAGAAAGCCAATAGTGGGAAACATTTGGGTGACAGAGGAAAGATGTGATGATTGAGATTTTCCCATCTGTCACAAACTATTCAGCAGGATTTCTTTAGTACTTAATTTGCAATATGTAGTCCAGAAGGAAGCTCAGTATATGTGCAAGAATAATTTGCCCTAATTAAATCTGGTGAACTTTTCAGAAGCAATGAGATTTGTACATTAAACAAATGACATCATTTCAAGAAGATTGTGCTTACTTGGAATAAGGAAACTTAAATTTGAGAGATGGTTTTTAAAAAATAGAATGTATTTGACTTTCAGGGTACTTTGGGGATCTAAAAACTAAGGTCCTATGCATAGAGCATTTGTTATTGCAACTAACTTTCTTGCTGTTCTGGGAGGCTGGCATCCTAACTCTTGCATCCATGCCTTTGAATAGGCTATTCTTCATCTATAGAATTTATTCTTTCGTTTCCTCCTCCTCTTAGAATTCTTGGCTTTCTTTGATGATCAATGTAACTGCTACTTTCTAAACATTTCATGTCACATTTCATGAGACTTCTTTATGTCCCAGTTACTAATTCTGTGTAGCTGATCAGTCACTCAGAGATATCAGAAGGACAAGACATAACTACACAAACTTTGTTCATTGATGTACTTTCAAAGTTGTCCCTGATATTTCATATTTCAAGAAAGGCAGAAGAAAGGCCTGAGTTTATTTATATGGATTTTCTTAGTACTTCTTTGATTCTGTCCTGAATACAATTACTGTATGCCAACCAATAAGTGTGAATTTGATATATGAAGCTAAAACATGCTGCCACCATCCTGTTCTCATTAGAGTAATGCTTATTTGTTGTGTGACCTTTGCAAGCACTAAATTTAATTAATTGGTTACTCTAGACAGGAACCCCTCTGGGGTTTTCACCTATACATGTAACAAATAGACATGGCAACACTAATCATCAAATCAGCAAATTAAATAATAACACTCAATTTATGCTTAAAGGTGTGAAATATTTAGCCCATTGCTCTAAGAAATTCAAGTACTGTATCTGAGAATATATCAGCTTCAAAGTTAATAGCTTTAAGGAAGTCATAATTAAAAGTCAAAATAATAAACTTTTAGATTCTTTAAAGGTAGCTAGGTACTATGAGAAAACTGATATATTTAGGGTGAAAGGACGTTGAATTCAACCCTTGGATTGGTTAGTTATTTTCCTTGGGACTTTAGGTCACTTTTTCCCCCTTTCTTTACCTCAATTGCCTCATCTGAAAAATGAAAGTTTGACAAACTTGGTTCCCAATGAATGAGGAATGACTTTTAAAATGATAGCACATGAACATTGTGAACTATTACTATATTGTGAGAAATGCCAGCCTTAGATTACTCCCAAGTTTAATAATTCTTGTGTTATTCTTATAATAACAGACAATGTTTTTACATTCATCTTCCATTATCTGCTCTTGCTTCCATCTTTTTAATATCTCTTTTTTTTAAATATTAAGGGTGTGTGTGTGTGTGTGTGTGTGTGTGTGTTGGTATGGGTGTGGATAGGTGTGTAGGGAGAGAGAGAGACAAAGAAAGTGAGAGAGACAGAAAGAGAGACAGAGTTCCATGTGCATTTTTCTTTTTAGGCAAAGGATTAGGCAACCCTTCTTTCTTCTTCATTGGAATTATTTCTCTTGATGTTTTCAAAACTTCATGCTTGATAGTAATCCATCTCTCCTGGCCTCAATTTCTCTATATAACATTAACCCCATAGAATACTTTTCATTCTTTCTTTGAAGCTTACTCTTAAAAATATAAAATCCATGTCAAACTATTCCAGGATTTCCTTTCCTCTTCAATCACAAATTCCAATAGAGTGATTGCTTTTTCCTGAGGTTTATATCATTGTCAACCAATCACCTAGTTTGTCTCTTTTGAGAATCAAATCCAAAAAAGTCTTATATTCATTGTATCATCCATATTTTATATATTCATTTCTTTCCAAATCAATTTCCAGCAAACTCCCAAATAAGAACTCTTTACAAAATATGTTCACCAAAGACGAGTACAAAATAAAACAAAACAAAATCCAACAGGATGATCAGGACCTTGAAAATTTCTACCAATTCTATAACCAAATATTAGCAAAAAGAATACAGATTTTAATTTTGATAGCAAGGGACCAATATTTTCTGTTGTATTTTATCTAAACTTTTTTGCATCTTATTATTGAGTTGATTTACATTGATATAGATATTGTATATACTATTTTCTAATCCTATTTCCATCATTTTTCCTCACCTCTTACATATCTTAGTATATTTCTCTTAGTCATCATTTCTTATCATGCTTATTATTCCATTATAATCACATACCACAGTTTGTTCAAATAGTCTCCAATTACTGTAAACATATTTGTTTCCATATTCTTATTATGAATGATATTGAGTATATTTACACATACACACATACACACACACATGCACAAGCACACTATCTTTCTTGCTTTCATAGCAGTAAAACTCTATTACCATAAAGTGGTTATTTGATCATAGTTTCTTTGTTCATGATAACTGATAGAATAAAAGCAAATTTTAAATGGCCTTCTTTCCTGTGGCCCTTTTTTTTGTTCTTTAGTTATAATGGAAGAATGGTATGAAAGGGACCATTGAATATTAAATCACAGAGTTTCAAAATCAATTATAAATTAGAACATGATTTTTGGTACTATAAATGTGAGATTCTCATACAATGTCCAGTGAGTGAACATGCTGCTAGAGGACCTAACATTTTTACTATTTTCATTAAAACCAGAGGTCAGAAATATACCAAAGTGAAACAAATGGATGATATAATGGTGATCTTTAGAAGAGTAAACATGTTCAAGAAAACAAGAAATATCATTTCATGGTATGCTTGTTTATTTTGTATTGTTCTCATGACTTACAAAAAGGCTTACCATGAAAATTTCAGTTCAAGCTCCATCTGTGGCAGAAAAGAAAAGACAAGACAAAACCAATAAGATCCACTCTAAACCTCAGCAAGAACTAAATAACATCACAGAAATGTTTAATTATATGTTATCAGATAAGAAATGGTTTATTACTGACGGAGTCATTTCTGAATTTCATGTCTACATATAGCCACATCATAAACTTATTGGAGCAAAATGAAAAGAAAGAATAAAAATATTTTTAAAGATATGGAATTCAATGGAAATGATTTAGTTCTGTCTTATGAAAACAAATTATTGACAATGGAAAACTCAAAAGGGATAAAAGAAAGAGTTTGGTGTAAACTACAATAATTTCATGCAGAAATTAAGCTGATGGAAAGCTACTTCCAAAACAAGGAAGCCAAAATATTTTAAAAGTGCCTTCATCAGCAAACACTTCATCTATTTGCCAAAAGTAGAGAGATGAAAGCCAAGGGCAATACTGATTTAGAATACAGACTTTCTTGTAAAATATTATAGAGAACAATAAAGAAAAATTATCCTATAAAACAGAAAGAACCCATAGAGAGTAAAAACAGTTTAAAAGAAGATTGACAAGAAGCTCAACTAAGAAAGTTTATCTGAAAAACCTTCAAGGATGAACATATAAGGAGGAAACCAAGCAGGAGAAAAACAGAAAAGATCTGCAAAGATGTTTACAAGATTTTTTTCTCTATCAGGAACAATATTCTTATTTTTGAACTCTCACATAAAAATTCCAGTCATGCTTATCTCTGTGTACATAGAAGGAAGTAGAAGGTACTAAAGAGAACAAAGACAGGAAAACTAGCTTTATTATACCAAGTGGGCAGATGTGATGTATGTGGGATATGACACAACTTGAGGGTCTTCAGAGACCAATTTACAAAGTAACTAAAGAAGGGGGACAATGTCATTGGTCTGAAAATAGAAGCCTAGACCTTAATACCAAAAAGGACTACCAAGAGAACATCAAGAAGAACTGACTTATAGAATACTTTCTTATGTACATAAATTTTTTTATGAGATTCATCTTCACATACAATAAAAAACATCATCAATGAAAGTATCAGTAGGGAATAAATAAACTTTAACAAATAATTTTCCACAGTAGATCATATCATTATTATTATTCAAAAGACAGAAATATGTTAAAAATATAAGATCTCTTTATATTTTTGTTGATTACTTTAAAAAATTTAATTTGAGAAAAGCCACTTGAAAGGCACTTCTCCAACAGCTTCCATATATCTCTCTTCCATAAATAAAAATGACATAACATATTAAGAAAAAAAAAACAGAAAAAATAAAAACTTTTCCAGACAATAATAATGGCCAAAAGGCAACTGACACATGAAAAGAAAGAAACTGTACTTATGCATGCACACACACACACACTCACACAAAATTGTTGCTATCATGGATGAATTCTTGTTTAGTCTCAGTTAAAAAGGAATTCACCATGGATAGAGAAGAGTTCTAAATGTTTATGTTTATGGATCACCTTACTTTGGTTGCATTAATCCCAGAACATTTCAGAGTTTCTTAAAGGAATCTTAAACATTCATAAGTGTTTGGCTAATAAAAATAGCAATACTGCCTAAATTATTTTATGTCTCAGTGTCATACTAATCAAGCTATCAAAGAATTACTTTATAGAATTAGAAAAACAACAACAAAAAAGTCAAAAATCTCAAGGGAAATAATACAATAACAAAATTAAAAAAAACTTTTAAATAAGAAAAAGTGGTAAGAAAGTATCAGTACTGGGTCTCAAACTATACTTCAAAACAGTAATTTTCCAAAAGATATTGGTTTGAAAATAGATAGGGGAACAGAGTAGGTACACAACATATAGAAGAGAACTTAATAACCCAGGATTTAGTAAACACAAAGACACCAGCTTGTGAGATAAAGATCTACCATTGGACCAAAACTTCAAAACAAAACAAAACTAGAAAGCAATATGAAAGAAATTAGATTTAGACCAATACCCTCCACTATCTATCAAGATTTATTCTAAATGGATATTTGAGTTAGATATAAAATATCACATCAAATAACAAATTGGAAGAACAATGAAGAAATATCTTTTTTGGATCCATGCATAAAGGAGGAGGCTGTAACCAAGAAGGGATGAAGAAGATCACAAAATAAAAAATATCAAAATTGATTACATAAAATCAAAAATCATTTTTGAACAAAACAAATGAAGCTAAAATTAGAAGGAAAATTATTAAGAGGAAGAAAAATCTTTATAGCAAATTTCTCTGACAAATTTCTCATTTTCAGTAAATATATGGAATTTGTTCAAATTTGCAATGAGTCTTTCTGCAATAGACACATGGTGAAAGCACATGAACAGGTAATTCTTAGAAAGAAATCTAAGCTTTCTATAACCATATTATAAACAAAACAAAACAAACCTCCAAATCACTAATAATTAGAGAAATACAAATGAAAGCAATTTTGAGGTTCTACCCAATTATATTGGCAAAGATAACTTTAAAAAGGAAAATTACAGATGTTAGAAGGATTGTGGAAAAATATGAACATGATTTCACTGTTGGTGGAATTGGAAATAGGGCCAATCATCCTGGAAAGCAGTTTGGAACTATGACTAAAATTCATACAAATATGTCTAATCTTTGACCAAGGAATTAAAAAAAATCAAAGAAAGAGGGAAAATAATATATATACATAAATTATGTATATAAGACTTTGTTTTGTAATTATGTGGAAACAGAGAATACCCTTTAACTGAGGAATGATTGAACAAATTATGGTATATGACTAACTGAATACTATTGTGCTGTAAGAAATGACAAAATGGTTTGTTTCAGTGAAATCTGGGAAGATTTACACAAACTGATATTGACTGAAGTTAACAGAACTTATAGTGTGACTTACATAGTAACAACAACATCATAAGGAGGGGAGAAAAAGCTTGATCAATGGTTAATCATGATTCCAGAGGTCCTTAGATGAATTGTTGCCTACATGTTGAATGAAAGGTAATGGATTCAATATGCAAAAAAAAAAAAAAAAAAAAAAAGGCACTAATCTTAGACTAGAAGACTTTACAATCACTGATAGATTGTTAGAGCAATAGCAATCTAAGGTTAGAGAGTCTCAGGATCAGTAATATATCTAAGGGAATCTAAGGGGAAAAAAATCTAAATTTCCCTTAGATTTTAGATGATAGGAAAAGCAGTTTTATATTATTGGGAATTTAAAGAGTGGAGGGAAGGGCAGCCATATGGAATCCTCTCCTCTCCCCCCCCCCCCAAACTGTTCCAGCTGTTTTTTTGTTGTTGTTGTTATTTTTGTTTTTTATCAAGTTGTAGCCACCTGGTTCTTAGGCTAAAAGGAGCAAATTGATTTGTATAAATATAAGGTTATGGTAAATATCTGTTTAAGATTTATCCTGAAACTGGTTAATGGGATTTGTTATTAGAGGTAAAATTTCTTGGGCTTGTAGTTAATATGTCACTGCATTTTTTCCTCCTGTAACTGATTTCTGTAATCAGAGTTATGGTCAATAAGAAATTGTTAATGCAATTCAATTATGTCATACCTTGCTGTTTCCAGTCTGGTTATACATTATACCTGGTTATCTGTAATCATTATACCCTAAATACTTGAGCAAATAAGTATTCAGTCTGGTCATCTATCTGTTACTAGATATTGTGTCTGGTTATATTAAATTTCTAACTAATGAGAGGCTACATCTTGTAGAAGTCCTTATGGACCAGTCTTTCTATCTCAGACTATTCTTACCTTTCTTTGTTAGATTTGTGAGGTTTTGTTATTGTTGTTGATGTTGTTATTTGTTTCTATATTTGGTCAAATTACAGATATATTGACTTGCTTCTGAGATCTAGATCAGCTTTGATTGTCAGCACACCACATCACCCACATCCCCCTCCCTGGACTAAGTATCTCTGCCTATATTCAACAGAAAGCAGTTTTTGAGAAAACCATCTCCCCTGCTCATGATGTAATTTGGACTGATATGGAGGAGAGGGAAAGTGGTTGAATTGTTAAAATTTTAACTGTATTATTGTGTTTAAGACTTGGGATGGAAATTGTTAAACTTGTGTAACTATCGCTGTTATGTTTGAGGGATTTTTAGTCTGTTATGTATATATATGAATTTTGATTCACTCTTGGGATTTATATGTGAATGGTTATTTGATAATAACTTTCTGTAAGAAAAAAATGGGAGGAAGGCATAGGAAATTGGGGAAACTGGTGTATTTTCTTAATCACTTCTGCCCCACCCTCTATCTTACTAGTTATAGCCATTCCCTCTTAATGTTTGATGGGATAAAGGTCTTATATCTTAGACCTTAGGCTATACTTATTCCCTCTTAATGTTTGATGGGATAAAGGTCTTTATCCATTTTAGACATCTTTAGAATATCGGGAGCTGCTCCAAGACCTCTCTCCATCCTAGGTGCCTCCCCCATTAGGTCATTCCCATCCAGGTACCTCCGCCACTATGTCATTGTTCATGTTACCCTATAAAAGAATTTTGTTATCGGACATTCAGGGCTGTATTCTTTGAGACTATAGTCTCATTCAGCCCTGGGACCAAACCATGCATCTGTTTGGTCCCAGTCAATCTCATCCATTTAATAAATTGTTAAATACTCTCTAATCTCTATCTTGCTCAGTTTCTCTGGCATTACATTAGGCCAAGTATTCTATCCACTGTCACCTCCAGAGACCTGCTAGAGAGCAGGCAGTATTGCCTTTAGATAATTTAAACTCCTTTAAATTTTCCCTGATTAAAAAAAAAAAAATCCAACTTTTTAAAACAAACATTCTCTTTGATGTTTCTACATGTCTGGGAGTCAATGAATGCTAAGAATTAAAATAAGCATTATGTATATATATATATATATATATAGATAGATAGATAGATAGATAGATAGATAGATAGATATATGGATATAGATATAGATATAGATATAGATATAGATATAGATATAGATATAGATATAGATATAGATATAGATATAGATATATAAAATAAAAGGAAATTGGAGAGATAGTTTGCACCATATAACAGATAAGGAACTTTTAAGAACCAAGTGACATTCTATTTTCCATCTCCTTGAATTTGAAAAGTAATTTCCCTTTGTCGAGGACATTATCCATTTCTACCTCTGCCTTTTGAAATCTCTAGCTCCCTTCAGGGTTCAACTCAAGAAAGAAGCCTTTCTTGATTTTTCCAGTTGTTAGAGGAAAAGGAAGTAAGAAAATACGCAATTATGTGGAGTCTCTTATATGCTAGGTGCTGTGCTAAGTGCTTTTAAAAAAAAACAAAAAACAATATGGTCTCATTTAATCCCTTGAAGTAGGTGCTAATATTATTCCTATTTTACAACTGAGAAAAGTGAGACAGGTTTAGTGACCTGTACAATGCAGGATCACACAGTTAGTACCATGTTCCCCTCCCTGAAGCTAGCCTATATTTACTTATACTTTAACATATTGTGCTCTCCTTTGTTGTGGTTTTTACAGTCATTTCATCTGTGTCCTACTTTTGATGACCCTATCTAGGGTTTTCTTGGTAAAGATACTGAAGTGATTAACCATTTCCTTCTCTAGCTCACTTTACAGATGAAGAAACAAAAGCAAACAGGATTATGTGACTTACCCAGGATCACAAAGCTAGTAAGTGTCTAAGCCAGATTTAAAGTCCTGTATTCCTGACACTAAGCCATATGCTTTAGGAGAATATAAATTCCTTGAACAAGATCTGCTCACTTTTGTATTTGTAATCCCAGAACACATCCTAGGATTTAGCACATAATAGATACTTAATGTGTATTTATTGATTGATAAGAATGTTATCTGAGAAATATATGGATGAAAAAGAAGATGGTTTGGTCATTTAATCAGTCTCAGCCCAGGTATTTCTGTAGTATTGTTGAAAAGTCAGGTGAAAGTGAGGAAAAAGCTGGAATATTTTGAGTAGATCAAGTGAGATGGATTTAGGAGAGCACTTGGACAGGAGTTATATAGAAATAGGAATGGATGGGTTGTCCTTTAAAGAATTATAAAATTCATTTGAATATTTGTGACATTTACATAATTCTTTTGTATTTTTTGGTAGGTTAATTCCCAGATATTTAATGTATTTTGTAGTTCTCCAAATGAGAATATCTTTTTTAATATCTTCCTTATATATTTTGTTAACAAAATCCAAAAAGGCTGAGTTTTTTGTATATATTTTGTCTGCCACTTTTCTTTGGATATATTTTTGATTTGGGGCATGGAATGAGGCAGAGGGGGAGGTGAATGTGTAGTGTTCTTTAAGGAAACCATGACCTCATTTAAAAAGAGACATTATTTGCCTAGTCTCCACATTCTCTTAATTTATCTTTCTTGTCTTATTGCAATTGTCATAATTTCTAGCATTATGCCAAATAGTACTGGGAACACTATGCTTCCTTTTATGGTCTTATCTCATTAGGAAAGCTTTCACTATCTGGCCTTTAGAAATAGTCTAAATCTTAGTTTTAGGTAAATGATATTGAGTATATTAAGGAAAATAATTTATATTGCCTATGCTTCTATGCATAGTATATAATATGCATACAGCTTTTGTTCTTTTTTGTTTCTTAATTAATTAATCATGTGATCTTATTATTTTATTGTTAATAATATCAATCATTTTCCTCACTTGAACTATCCTCTTATTCTTGGTATAAATTCAATTTGGCTATAGGAGAATATATACTTACATATACACACATATTAGTCAATAATCATTTATTTTGTATATGAATAATCATTAGAAATATGAGTCTAATTATTGAGAAGCTTTTGAGGGAAACCAAATCACAAATTGTGAGAAAAAAATGTTGACTTTTTTTTTTAAGAAAGAATATATTAGTCTATAGTTTCCTTTCTCTACCAATCCCTGGTTTGGGCATCAAGGCCCCTAGGCACTGTTCCTGGAACATAGTGGCTATTTAATAAAAGCTTATCTACATGATGTGTGTGTAGTTTTTATCATTTTATACACTAAATGCATTCTGGTGCAAGAAAGAATAGCAAGAATAAATGTTGCTCACCAGTATAAAAGGAGATTTGTATAATAAAAAGCACATGCCTATAAATCATAAATAATTCCTGGAATCAGTTGACTCTGGATGCAATAAATACCAATGTCCAAGAAATGAAACTGATTTTACTCTAACGGAAAAGAAATAATACTAATAAGGGGCTCATTTTTGAATCACAATCTGTGTTAAATTGAAACATCATTTTTTTTTAAAGAAAAGATTAAAATTAAGGAAATTTAGAAGAATAATAAAATTAATAGATATGCTATGATATTATGGAAACCCCTGCATGACATTAAAACAAAATGTTAATGCAGAAAAAAGGGAAATGAATAGATACCAGTATAACATCATTTTTGAAGAAAGTATAATTAATGTAAATCACTCAAGATTAATCTCAAGATACTTAGCAAGTATACATTTAATTTTATAGTCAAGTAGAGAAAAGAGCAACCTTGATTCCTCACATTGAATCATCTTTGTATTCCTGGTATAACTCAAACTTGACTATAGGGAAGTACATACTTATTTACACACATACATACATATGTTTTAACTTCTTGGTCCTAAATATCCTCATCTTTAGAATGAGAAGGTTCAATTAGATGACTTGCAAAATGCTTCCTTGTTTTAGCTTTATTGTATTACAATTAATATCAAAATCATCATTAGTTTAAAAAAGAGAGAGAGTTTATTAAGCATGTACTAGGCATTGTACTAAAAATATTTTAATGGGGGAGACAAGATGCAAATATTTGTATGTTGTTGTTCTATCATTCCCAACTCTTCATGACTCCATTTGTGGCTTTCTTGACAGATACTGGAGTGATTTACTATTTTTCTCTTCATTTCATTTTACAGAAGAGAAACTGAGGCAAACAAAATTAAATTACTTGTCCAGGGTCCCATAGCTAGTGTTTAAGGCCAGATCTGAACTCAAGAAGATAAGTCTTCATGAATCTAGGCTTGGCACTCTATCCACTGTGCCACCTACCTGCCATGAACATCTGTGTATATATATATATATATATATATATATGGTAGGAAATCTCAGAGAAAAAGCCCTAGATTTGAGGATTGGAGATTAAAAGTGGGAAAGGAGAAAACAAGAAAAACTTCCTGCAATAGATGGACTATGAGCTGATTGTTAAAGAAAACCAGCAGGAAATCCAGGAAGCAGGGTAAAGAGGTAGAATATTCCAAGCATAGAGAAAAAACACTGGAATTTATTAAGTGATGGAGTAACATTAGGAAAATCACATTTTTTTTAAAATTTTTATTTTATTTTATAATTATAACATTTTTTTGACAGTACATATGCATGGGTAATTTTTTACAACATTATCCCTTGCACTTACTTCTATTCAGATTTTTTCCCTTCCTCCCCCAACCCCCTCCCCCAGATGGCAAGCAGTCTTATATATGTTAAATATATTACAGTATATTCTAGATACAATATATGTGTGTAGAACCGAATTTTTTGTTGCACAGGAAGAATTGGATTCAGAAGGTAAAAATAACAGTTTACATTCATTTCCCAGTGTTCCTTTTCTGGATGTAGCTGGTTCTGTCCATCATTAATCAATTGGAATTGGATTAGCTCTTCTCTATGTTGAAGAAATCCACTTCCATCAGCATACATCCTCGTACAGTATCATTGTTGAAGTGTATAATGATTTTCTGGTTCTGCTCGTTTCACTCAGCATCAGTTGATGTAAGTCTCTCCAAGCCTCTCTGTATTTCTCCTGTTGGTCATTTCTTATAGAACAATAATATTCCATAACATTCATATACCATAGTTTACCCAACCATTCTCCAATTGATGGACATCCATTCATCTTCCAGCTTCTAGCCACTATGAAAAGGGCTGCCACAAACATTTTGGCACATACAGGACCCTTTCCCTTCTTTAGTAGTTCCTTGGGGTATAAGCCCAGTAGTAGTATGGCTGGGTCAAAGGGTATGCACATTTTGATAACTTTTTGGGCATAATTCCAGATTGCTCTCCAGAATGGTTGGATTCTTTCACAATTCCACCAACAATGCATCAGTGTCCCAGTTTTCCCACAGCCCCTCCAACATTCATCGTTATTTGTTCCTGTCATCTTAGCCAATCTGACAGGTGTGTAATGATACCTCAGAGTTGTCTTAATTTGCATTTCTCTGATCAATAGTGATTTGGAACACTCTTTCATATGAGTGGAAATAGTTTTAATTTCATCATCTGAAAATGGTCTGTTCATATCCTTTGACTATTTATCAATTGGAGAATGGCTTGATTTCTTATAAATTAAAGTCAATTCTCTGTATATTTTGGAGATGAGGCCTTTATCAGAACCCTTAACTGTAAAAATTTTTTCCCAATATGTTACTTCCCTTCTAATCTTGTTTGCATTAGTTTTGTTTGTGCAGAAACTTTTTAATTTGGTGTAATCAAAATGTTCTATTTTGTGATCAATAATGGTCTCTAGTTCTCCCTTGGACACAAACTCCTTCCTCCTCCACAAGTCTGAGAGGTAAACCATCCCATGTTCCTCCAATTTATTTATGATTTCGTTTTTTATGCCTAAATCTTGGACCCATTTTGATCTAATCTTAGTATGTGGTGTTAAATGTGGGTCCATGGCTAGTTTCTGCCATACTAATTTCCAGTTTTCCCAGCAGTTTTTGTCAAATAATGAATTCTTATCCCAAAATTTGGGATCTTTGGGTTTGTCAAAGATTAGATTGCTATTTTTATTCACTATCTTGCCCTGTGAACCTAACCTATGCCACTGATCAACTAGTCTATTTCTTAGCCAATACCAAATGGTTTTGGTGACTGTTGCTTTATAATATAGCTTTAAATCAGGTACACTTAGACCACCTTCCTCTGACTTTTTTTTCATTAGTTCCCTTGCAATTCTCGACCTTTTATTCTTCCATATGAATTTTGTTGTTATTTTTTCTAGGTCATTAAAATAGTTTCTTGGGAGTCTGATTGGTATAGCACTAAATAAATAGATTAGTTTGGGGAGTATTGTCATCTTTATTATATTCGCTCGGCCTATCCAAGAAGGAAAATCACATTTAAAATTGAAGATGGACTAGGGTACGAGAAGCTTAAGTTAAGAAGCTTATTATATATAGCCTTTCCAAATATGCTATTGAATTATAATTTCTTTAGGAAGTTTTTCCTGATTTCCTCAAGTGCTAGTGCCTTTGCTTCCTATTTTATATTTAATTTAGTTGCATGTATTAATTTTAATATATTTATTCTGTACATAATTATATATGTATCAGTTGTTTCCTTGGATACAATTTAAGTCCCTTGAGAATGAAAAGATCTCATTCTATATATTTTCATACCCACTAACCAGAACATATCCTTTGCTTAATTTATGCTTATTGATTGAGTGATTCCAGTTATACTTGTATGGATTTGAAAGGGGCATGTTTAAGTCATTGATAATTATTACCTTACATTTCATTTAATTAACTCTTCATTTAAGGAGAGTCTTAGGATCATAGGAATTTTCACTTCTCAGACAGTATAGGGAATTAGGGCCCAAGTCTGTGAAGATTGAAGGAACTTCTGCTGATTAGGAACTCCAGGCCCAGTTGCGCTGAGGAAATGCTTTCTTGGGCAAAAAGGCACCAGAACCAGATGAATACAGAAACAGAGAAATAGGGATGTTTCTGGGTGCAGCCACTTGAAGCAGAGTAGAGATTTTGGTTTGGTCTTCCAAGTCAGAGGGGAGAGCTGAGGTGAAGCTAGAGGCACCAAACTTCTCCCTTCCACTTTAAGATTACAGACTTCACACCAATAATTTTCATTTAAAAACAAAATAGGCAAAGAAGAAAAAACACAACCATATACACTTATGGTGGGAATTGGGAAGATTGGAGTTCATCTTCACAGGAGGATAGTGAAATTTAAAAAGCCTCTTCTACTCCAAAGAGTAATGTTAAATGGCTGAGAAAGAATTTATAGAACTCAAAAGAATATTTAAAAATCAAATGAAAGAGGTTGAGAAAAGTTTTAAAAAAATAACCATGCAAGAAAAACAAGATTATTTAACAAAAAGTTAACAAACTAAAAAAGGAGATACAGCGTCTCAAAAAAGAAAATAATTCCTTGAAAATTAGAATTGGTCAAGGGAAAGCCAGTGAAGCTATAACAGACCAAGTAATAACAAAACAAAATATAAAGAATTAAGAAATAGAATAAAATGTAAAACATAAAAAACCAATATGGAGAACAGATTAAGAAAAAAAATTATAAGAATAATTGGATTAACTGAAAGCAGTGACCAAAAAATGAACCTTTACACAATAAAGCAAGAAATAAATGAAGAAAATTATTCTGAAGTGATAGGGGAAAGTAGAAATGGAAAAAAATCCACTGATCACACCTCAAAGAGATTCTACATGGAAAACACATAGGAATGCTATTGCTAAATTTAAAACCTCCAGATCAATAAGACAATTCAACAAGAAACAAACAAACAAAAATTCAAATATTTTGGAGTTACAATTAGAATTGGATTTATTAGCAGCTATAATAAAAGATTTCAGGTCCTGGAACAATATATATTGACAATCAAAAGAACCAAGTCTGTGGTCAAAAATATCATATCCATAATATGTAATAATAAAAAAATATATTCAACAAACTTGGAGATTTTCAGGATTTTGTATCAACCAAATCTAAACTTAGCAAAAAATTAATAAATTCCAAGGCATTCAACAAAGACAAATCAGTATTTGGGTAGCTCAAAAGAAAGATTGAAGCAGAACTGAGTATGATCTGACTCTAAAATGCAAAACTGTCTAGGAAAATTTAAAGATAGTAATTATGCTATATATATATATATATATATATATATATATATATATATATATATATATTAGGTGTAGAGAAAGAACTGACACAGAGATATTAGAGGGAAGAAGAGGTCTGATAGTTCTGAAAACCCACTCATATTGGGAGTAAGTAAAATGGGAACAGTACATATACTATAAAGGGTATAC
Source organism: Sminthopsis crassicaudata (assembly GCF_048593235.1). Classification (NCBI taxonomy): domain Eukaryota; kingdom Metazoa; phylum Chordata; class Mammalia; order Dasyuromorphia; family Dasyuridae; genus Sminthopsis; species Sminthopsis crassicaudata. The sequence goes on along the minus strand of NC_133618.1, from coordinate 172,121,681 downwards.
ATCCCTACAAAACCTATAAAGAAATAAGGGGAGTGGGAAAAGGATAAAGTGGAGTATAGAAAAGTGTATAGATTTAGGGCAGTGGGACAAGTTATGCAGATTAATGGCAAAGGGATAAAGAGGGAGGGAAAAGGTCAGAGAAAAGATAGGTGAGGGGAGGTTAAGAAATAGCAAGGCAAGTTAAGGAGCAAAATTAAAGAAGAAAAGTTAGCAGGGATCAGAAATAAGAAAGATACATAAATACTTTAACAAAAATCAGGAACAGAATATTTAGAGTTAGTAATCATTGATCTCAGACAAACTCAAATTTAAAAATTCTTTCAAGAGAAACATATACTATATGTTAGCCATATTAATAGTTTTAGTTGAATGTCTACATAAGTGTTAATTGTTATATATGTGTGTGTGTGTGTGTGTGTGTGTATATATATATATATATATATATATATGCATGTCTGTATACAAGAAGTTGTATGTATGTGTATATACATGTATACATGTGAGTGTGTGTCTGTGTGTGTATACACATGAACATACCTGTTTTAACTATAGCCTGATTTGAGGGAGAAGAGGATGAAGAAAAGAGAAAAACAAGAATAAAATAAAAAGTACACAGCAGAGAATAAAAGAACAATCTAAAAGAAACCAAAGAAAAATGGACAATCAAGAATATATAATCTTTTCTATTATTATATATGCTTTCTTGAAATGGAAATCTGTTTATTACATATTTTGAAGGCTCCCTTATGTTCTGCTTGGCACATGACAATGTTTTGTTTTATTTTGTTTTGTTTTTATTTTCTTTCATTTTCTATTTTATTTTTCTTAGTTTGTATTTCGTTTTAAATAAAAATATTAAGGAAATAAAAAAAAAATTTAAAAAAGATTATCATTTGTTTTCTCCTCTATCAAATCCTGCAATATTATATTTTAAAAGAAAACAATGAAATCTATGCTAGGTATCTGTAAATTTTTTTACTCAAAACATTCCATTCATCAACTTTACCCTTCAGCTAAGATCCACCTCCTCTTATCCCCTTGCCCTCTTTAGTTCCCACATAATTTATTATGACTTTATTGCTATCATTGTGGTAATACTTCCCTTGCCTCACTCAAATAAGAGTATGGTCCATCATTATTTCTCTTTGTAAGCCCCTACATCACTTTCTTTGTATGATCTTCACCTGTGATGCCTGACTTTAAGAAAAAAAATGATTTTCATCGCTTTCTTCTTTGCACTATAATTTTTCTTCTAAAATGCTTCTGCTTTTTTTCCAAAAATAATTAGAAATTGTCAATTTTCATTCAGTGCTCTTGGATAGGCCGAGTGAATATAATAAAGATGACAATACTCCCCAAACTAATCTATTTATTTAGTGCTATACCAATCAGACTCCCAAGAAACTATTTCAATGACCTAGAAAAAATAACAACAAAATTCTTATGGAAGAATAAAAGGTCGAGAATTGCAAGGGAACTAATGAAAAAAAAGTCAGATAAAGGTGGTCTAAGTGTACCTGATCTAAAGCTATATTATATAGCAGCAGTCACCAAAACCATTTGGTATTGGCTGAGAAATAGACCGGTAGGTCAGTGGAACAGATTAGATACAAAGGACAAAATAGGATACATCTATCCAATCTAATCTTTGACAAACCCAAAGAAAGATACCAACATTAGGGATAAAAATTCATTATTTGGAAAAAACTGTTGGGAAAACTGGAAATTAGTATGGCAGAAATTAGATATGGATCCACACTTAACACCAAAGACCAAGATAAGATCAAAATGGGTTCATGATTTAGACATAAAGAATGAGATCATAAATAGATTAGAGGAACAGAGAATACTCTACCTCTCAGACCTGTGGAGGAGGAAGGAATTTATGACCAGAGGAGAACTAGAGATCATTATTGATCACAAAATAGAAGATTTTGATTACATCAAACTAAAAAGTTTCTGTACAAACAATACTAATGCAAACAAGATTAGAAGGGAAGGAACAAATTGGGAAAATATTTTAAAAGTTAAAGGTTCTGACAAAGGTCTCATTTCCAAAATATATAGAGAATTGACCCTAATTTATAAGAAATCAAACCATTCTCCAATTGATAAATAGTCAAAGGATATGAACAGACAATTCTCAGATGATGAAATTGAAACTATATCCACTCATATGAAAGAGTGTTCCAAATCACTACTGATCAGAGAAATGCAAATTAAGACAACTCTGAGATACCACTACACACCTGTCAGATTGGCTAAAATGACAGGAACAAATAATGATGAATGTTGGAGGGGATGTGGGGAAACTGGGACACTAATACATTGCTGGTGGAGTTGTGAAAGAATCCAGCCATTCTGGAGAGCAATCTGGAACTATGCCCAAAAAGTTATCAAACTGTGCATACCCTTTGACCCAGCATTGCTATTATTGGGCTTATATCCCAAGGAAATACTAAAGAAGGGAAAGGGACCTGTATGTGCCAAAATGTTTGTGGTAGCTCTTTTTGTTGTAGCTAGAAACTGGAAGTTGAATGGATGTCCATCAATTGGAGAATGATTGGGTAAATTATGGTATATGAAGGTTATGGAATATTATTGCTCTGTAACAAATGACCAGCAAAAGGAAGTCAGAGAGGCTTGGAGAGACATCAACTGATACTGAGTGAAATGAATAGAACCAGAAGATCACTGTACACTTCAACAATGATACTGTATGAGGATGTATTCTGATGGAAGTGGAAATCTTCAACATAAAGAAGATCCAACTCACTTCCAGTTGATCAATGATGGACAGAAATAACTACACCCAGAGAAGGAACACTGGGAAGTGAATGTAAATTGTTAGCACTACTGTCTATCTACCCAGGTTACTTATACCTTCGGAATCTAATACTTAACGTGCAACAAGAAAATGGTATCTACACACATATATGGTATCTGGGTTATATTGTAACATATGTAAAATGTATGGGATTGCCTGTCATCGGGGGAAGGGTGTGGAGGGATAATTTGGAAAAATGAATACAAGGGATAATATTATAAAAAAAATTACTCATGCATATATACTGTGGGGAAAAAATTCTAAATAAAAAAAAAAAAAGAAATTGTCAATTTTATTGACATTTTCTTTTCCCTAAATGTAAAATTATGTTTATGTTTTCAAGATATTTTCTGGTTTTTGTTTTGTTTTGTTTTGTATAGTCTAGCTTTTTCTTTCATTTTGTATAGTTGATTTCATAATCCTCAGAAATTTAGATTTACAACCCTTGGCAAATTAATTGTTCATGACTACTTACAAGATTGTTTTTCCCTTGTCGAGAAATATCTGGACTTTGAAATTTATATTTCAAGATTAATTATATATGGATTTCTTATTCTTTTAGGATTTTTTGAAATATAATCTTTAGGTTTTAATGTTATTGTCTGTGATGCCAATGACTTCATTTCTCTTATCAAGTGCAGTCTTCAGGGTTAGTTTCTTTTGCTTATAGAGCCCTCACAGGTTAATCTTCCAATTTAGTCTTTTGACTTTCTCCAATTTTTCTTGTTTCAATTCAGATTGTTTCAGTTATGTCTTTTTATTCTTTTTTAGGCTGTCAACTGCTTTATGAAAAATATCTAAGTCCTACACTAAACTATTTCCCAGTTATACAGTCTCATAATCCATGTGTCATGCTCAACTCCTCATTTTCTCACTCCCCCTCCTCCATATCAAGTCAGCTGCCAAATCTTAGCACCCTTGTATATGTCTCCTTCTCTATTCTGACACTGCAACCACTCTGGGACAAACCCTCATCACCTCAAGCTTAGATTATTGCAATAATCTGTTGGCTGCCATCTCTGCTTCAAGTCTCTTCTACCACAGTCTATCCTTCACTCAAATATCAAACTGATTTCTTTAAATTGAGGTTTGGCCACATCACCCTTTCTGTATAAAAAAAAAAAAAAATCCAGTAGCTGCTTTAAAAGCCAAAGTCTTGCACTAATCTGTTTACACTTCACTTTTGTCCATATACTCTGTGATCTAGTAACACTAGCCTCTTTTCTGTTCCTCACAAATGAAAATCTATCTCCCCACAGATCATTTTCATTAACTGAAAACTCTCTGTCCTCATCTTTATCACTTATCTTCCCTGGCTTCCTTCAAGTTTCAGCTAAAGATTTATCTTCTGCAAAAAGCCTTTTCTAACCCTCCTCAATCTTAATGTTTTTCTCAGGAGACTATAGCTCTAACAACTCATTATTTAAAATACACACACACACACACACACACACACACACACACACACACACACACACAACACAATACAATGTTTTCAGATTGTCTCCTGCATTAGAATGATTGCTCTCTGAGAACAGACGTTGTGTTTTTATTTGGGGTTGTTTTTGCCTTTCTTAGTTTCCATAGCACTTGACATAGTGCCTGGCACACAGTAGGAGCTTACTAAGTGCTAGTTGACTGTCTATTATGTCATACCTCTATGCTAGTGTTGTTGATGAGGTAATAGGGAACCTCAAAATGATGAGGTAACTTGAACCAAATCATGAGATAAATACCTAATAATGAGGTATATACCTCAATAGGATTAAATGAGGTCTAGTGGCAGGATTCGGGGGTACAGGGAGTCACATGGAGCTTCCCTGCAACCCCCTTAGGATTCGGCGGAAGGATACAAAGTTAAATCAGGTCTAGTGGCGGCGAGAGTCCCCTGTAAATGAATTTACAGGCCCGAAAACCTAGATGGGTAAAAGATGTTTATTGCAGGGTTTGGAAGCAAGGTTAAGGTTTGGTTAGCAAAAGGCATTAGATAGAGGAAGATATACGCCGAAAGCGGCGGGGACAGAGAATCTCTGATGCAAGCATCTTGGCTGGCATCTTTCAAATCTCTGAACCAAAGATGATTCTAGCTTTGCTCTTTTTATCTGCTTGAAGAAGTAATGGGCAGAGCTCAGGTTAATTCCTAGAAGGCCAGATTTTTGGCGGGCTTTATCCAAGCCAGCTCAGATCCAGTGGGGGGCTGGGTACAAGCCCAGACTAGTTTGACCAGATCTTGTATCAAAAGTCCGAGTCCCAAAGGAAGTTGGAGATCAAACAAGGAACATCAAGGGGCTACCGCCCTCAACATTGTGATTTACTCCCCAAATACTTCATCTAGTTTCTTTTCCTGACCAAGTGAGCATATAATTGTTCTTCCGTATACTTTGATAAAAATACAATCTTTGTGTCTGCTTCTGTTGATCCTTATTCAAATGTAAAAGCTTACCACTATATTTTCCCCACTTCTACTTTCTGCACCAGGGCTGGCCTACAGCCCATTTACACAGCACATCACCACCTCTGCCTCCTAACTAGGTTCCAACCCTCCCTATCTACCAAATCCCTCAAAATTCACAAAAGCACCTTTGGTGAGATTAGAGTTTTGACAGATAACCTTGAATCACCTGATTATAGGTTTCATTCAAGATTCCTTTCCCCATTGAAACTCATTTCTTAATGGTTATCATAATCTTATTTCTCTTTTCTCTCTATATGAATGGTTCTGAATCCCTGTACTCAAAAGAACAAATTCATTTTTCCTACCCAACTATTCACTCTCTTATTACCAACCGCCTCACATTTCTATTTCTCCAATGTCCTGGCTCAAGTTTTTTAAACGCTTCCACTGTGCCCCTAGAATGGCCGTTCAATCATTAACAAACCTTTTGTCTTATGCATAGTCTTTTTTTATTCCTGTTTCTGCCATTCATTGAGACCCGACTTGCTTTCTTTTATTTCAGTGCATTGTATGGCATTATTGATCACTCCTTTCTTTACTTAGAGTTTATCATTAAATTCTTCCAAGCAGATGAAATCACTTAAAGAGATTGGAGCAGGATCCCTTAACCCAAAGGCTGTGGGTTATTAAATATATTTTAATAACTGTATTTCCATATCATTTTTCTTCAAAATTCTAGGTATTTTATCTTAAGCATTTAAAAACATTATTCCGAGGAGTCCAAAGGGTTTACCAGATTATCAAAGGACTGCAAGACATAAGGTAGAATATATTATAGAAAGAGAAGAAAATGTAGTGTGTAGCTAGGGACATGATCTATTAAAAGTGGGTTACATAGAACAGGGGAAACCAATAACAGAGTGTGCTGAAAACAGCAGCCAGAGGCAGTTAGGTGGCACAATGGATAAAGTAACAGGCTGTGAGTCAAGAAGATTCATCTGTCTAAGTTATTATCTATGTGACCCTGAACAAGTAACTTAACCCTGTTTGCCTCAGTTTCCTCATCTGTAAGAGGAGAAAGAAAAGGAAATAATTAAACCATTCTAATATCTTCCCCAAGAAAATTTCAAATGGGATTGTGAAAGATCAGACAACTGAACTGACTGACCAACAGTGAATATCCAAGTGAGTATCTATTAGACATTTCCAACTGTGTATCTCATAGTCACATTAAGCTCAACATGTCTAAAATAGAATTTGTTATCTTTTCCTGCCAAGTCTATTCCTTTTTTGAACTTCCCTGTTTATTTTGAGGGTTTTTCCATCTTCCTTGTCACCCAGGTTGTAACCACAGAGGCAAACTCAACTTGGTAATTTCCTTCATTCCTGTTCCCTCACCCAATTAGTTGTCAAGTTGTGTCAGCCTAATTTCACACCTTCTTTCAAATTGGTCTAGCTAATTCTATGTACACAGCCACCCTGCTAGTTAATGCCTTTATCACCTCTTGCCTGGATTGCTCCAACAAACTTCTCATTGGTCTCTTTTCTTTAAATCTTTCCTCTCTGGGTTTCACACTTCATGCCATAATAAAGTAATATTTTGAGAGCACAGGTCTGACTAATGTCCAATAACTCCCTATTCCCTGTAGGAAAAAAGCTTTTATTATCTGATGCCAGTCTACATTTCCAGATTTAGTATACATTATGTCACTTCAAGCACTCTATATTCCTGTTTAACTAGCCCTTTCATCACTTCCCAAGAAACTGTACTTGCTTTTATACATATACATGCATATATATATATAAATGTTTATATGTGTGTGTGTGTACGTGTACACACTCTTATTTCTAGCTTTTTGTTATCTGAAAATTAAATAAGCATGCTATATATGTGCTAAAAGTTAATGCACTTAATGGCAGAAGTAAGGATATAAATCATCCAAATCACCTCAAGTATTACATCAAGACTACTCATGTGAATTAATGTGAAAATCAACTTTACAAGTAATAGATAGAAGTGGCAGGACTAGTAGATAGAGCACTGAACCTGGAATCATGAAGATCTGAGTTCAATCCAGCTTCAAATGGTTAATAAGATTTTGGGCAAATCACTTAATCTCTGATTTGCCTCAGGCCCTATAAAATGGGATAATAGTACATATTCTCCAAGGTTGTTGTGAAGATAAAATGAGATGGTATTTGCAAAAGATTTTATAAATATCATGCCAATATATAAATATTATTTTTATTATTATCTGTAAAAACATCTTGTAGTTTTATAAAATTATAGTACTCTAAGACCAATATGAATAAAAAGTATGATTATCTGATTTTAAAATAAGTAAACTTGATTTTCAGATTGAATTGAAAGGCATAGTTTCCAGAACAAGGGATATGACACTACTGTGTAATTTTGCCCTAGTCTAATATATTTATAATGTGTTCAAGTCTTGCTGCCTAGGATGGATATTGATAAACTGAAATAATCCCAACAGAAGGTTTTCAGGATGGTGTTGAACTTTTATTGTGCCACACCAGGATTCACAATATGAACAAGGAATTTTTAGGCTGGAGAAAATAAAAAGAGATAAAAGAGAAATGATAGCTACTTTCCAGCATTTGAAAGAATTTCACATGAAAAAGAGAGAAGACTTTTTTTGTTGTTGTTTAGCTTCTGCTCCAGAATGAAGATATAGGAGTAATGAAGAAAAGGTACAGACAGGTTTTCATTTTATGTAAAGGAAACTTCCTGACAGAACTGTGCTTCATGAAGGAGTGTTTTCCCCTTCACTAAGTTTCATCAAATAAATCTAGAAAACCAATTATCAGAGCTATTGTAGAAAAGAGTCTTACTTTAGATATAGACCAAAGTTTCTTAAACTCTTGGTCATGACCCCTTATGGGGTGATGTAACTGAATGTGGGATTACAATATATCAAAATATCAATCAACTTTGAAAAACATTGAAGATGCTCTACATCCCACAGTATCAAATATTCTGCTAAAATTTAATTCTTTACATATACATATCATTATATATACATGTCATATAAATGTCATTAGTATGTAAATTTGCTTTCATTTTTAATAAATGGTAAAATTATATGTATATCAAAGAATTGCTTTGAAATACATTTCCTTATGATTATCAGTAAATATTTTATCTTTCTATCCATTTTATAAACCAATTTACCTAAGGCCATGTAAAAATTTCTCAGGCAGAAAGGGGTGACAAGTGGAAAAAATGTTAGAAGCTTTAGTATAGACTATAGTAACTCCCTGGTGTCTCTTTAACTTTGAAAATGTGTGATAAAAACAGATTTCATTGAAGAAACTTCATAGTGTTTCAGAGCTAGGTACATCTATGGTTTTCAAATAGGAGCATTTAAAGAACTACACCAACAGTAATCTTATGTATATTTTGTACATTTATTTTCTATAATGTCACCATCATGATACAGTAGAAAATGATTAAGCATGGAGCAAAGGAAAATATGAATGCAAATTGTTCCTTATACATATTAAAGTGCAACCACAGGTAAGTTTTCCCTCATCTGGAAAATGGTGGCACTAATGCTTCTACTACCTATTTTAAAAGGATTTTTTGAGGATGATTTTTTGATACAAAAAACACTTTGCAAACCTCCAAGAATGAGAAATGTTAGCTATTATGACCCTTAAGAACAATAGTTAACATAGGTCTCCTTGATTTTTCCTGACTTGATTAATATCTTTAATTGGAAAATCATTAAACAAAGTTATTTTCATGGTGGAATTCTTTATGCTTGGAGGAATTGGGAACATGGCTATTAAAGGGGTAGATAAAAACAAAATTAGAAAAGATTGCTGAAACTTTCAGGTCTTGAAATTGAATCTAAATATTTACTGGATTGATTGGAGAATTTATTAGAATAATTAAGGAAATTTAAAAAATCAACATAAGATGAATTTTAATAAGGTATAGTTTAAGGATGTATACTAGTACATGTATAATTGAGACAATATGACTTTCTGAGTCCCTGGCTCTGAGATTCTATGATTTTGTGATGACTAACTAGTTTCAAGCATAGTAAGCAAAAACCTTAATGTTATAGTCTTATATATGAATCAACATATAGATACCTTTAAATGTATATTTGAAATAATTAAATTGTATCTCATTTCTAAAAGCTCTACATTAATCCACTGGCCATCATAGGATCATAGATCTAGAGTGGAAAGTGACATTAGAGCTCATCTAGTCGAACTCCCTCATGTTACATATAAGGAAACCAAATCCTATCTAGTCATTTAAGTTACTTGCCCAAAGTCCCACAGGTAGTAAGAACAAGTACAGGATTTTTGAATCCAAGCACTTTGATCTCAGCCATAATCTGTTTACTTTGCTATTATATACTTTCTCCTGCTTACATTAGAAATTATACTAAATTTTAAGTCCATGATTTGAACCTGTTATAGAGAAACTGCATAGCCCATAAACTTTTGCTGACAATATATCTCCCTCTTCTTATTATATCTTGTGTCAAATAATTAGAATATTAAAATATACAAAACCCTGGGGAAAAAGTCACACTTCCTAGAGCTAAGAACATAGAGTCTAAGGTGATAATAGAATATGTATGAACTTCATCCAGAGCACTGAGATTCAATTCTCAGAACAAATAAGAGTTGGGACATCTATACACAATAACCTTGTCAAAATGTATTTGCCTGACTTTTGCCTTGATCTCCCAAAGCTTTAGTTTGTTATTATAACACGTGTTTATATTTTATATCTTTTCCATGATTAACATTTATATATAGGGGTAGAGTCTGCCATATTTCCTTTATACACAGTTGTATCTATTGGTCTGTGGGCATATAGTTTTATGCTAGAGTTAATATTCAATGGATATTGAACAATTTTGTCTTCATGATTGAATATGAAATTTATTCCCCAATAATTCAATTAAATATTTATTTAGTATTTATTTCTGTGTGGACCAGACAGTAGGGGCACAAATACAAGTGCAAGAAAATGTCTGCCCACATAGAGCTTATATTCTATTAGAAAGTGGAAATCAACTTGTAAATTAACATGCCTACTCCCTAAAACTTAATTATCAATTCAAAATCAAAACATTCCCAAGTAAGACTGAACAATGTGGTGCTCTGCCTTCATTTTTCAGCTCTCATACTGCATACAATTGTCCTTACACGGTCTATTTAGCACCACATTTTTCACATTCCTGTGGTTTCTGTTGATGATTTTGCTATTTACAATGGCCTCCAAATGTAGTATTGAGCTTCTGTCTAATGTTCCTGAGAGCAAGAAAGTTGTAAGAACCTACGTAGTAACTTTATGTGTTAGATAAGTTTTGTTCAGGCATGGATTACAGTGCTGTTGGCTGTAAGTTCACTGTTAATGAAGCAACAATATTCATTATTATGATACAACCAGAAAAAAGGAAGAAGAAATTAGCTGATCTGTCTATGACGCTGCTAAGAAAAGTGCTAAAGTAAATGGAGCCAGCAATTCACAGGAACCTAACACTGGATTTCCCTTGGGAGCAATGGATAGTATTTGCTAATTCAAAATTCAATGTTTATGGGGACTACTAAGAATGACAAAAGTCAACCATATACACAAAATAATTTCTTGTGGAATAACAATAGCAAATGAGGTGAGGGGAAGGAGTAATGCTTTGTAGTGACAAAAGACAGCCTATGCAAAAGGACATATACCTAATATGGAATATTGTTTATAAGGAATAGTAAATAAACTAGTCAGGCTAGAACACGAGATATGTGAAGGACAAGAAGATACAATAAGCCTGAAAAAATAAATTAGAACCAGATATGGGAAGGGCTTTAAAAACCAGACAAAAAAAAAAAGTTTGTGTCCTAGAATTAAAGGGGTGCTACCAGAGCTTCTTGAAGATGTCTGCCTCTAAACGTGGTCAGCCTTGTACTTTAAGAATATTGATTTGGCAGCTGTGTGCAGGTTGGATTTGAAAAGACTTGAGGTGGAAAGATCTATTAAGCAGATACTGTACTTACTCAGACAAGAGGCAATAAAAACTTGAACTAGGATGTGGCCAGTTAATGAAGAAAAGGAAAAAAATGGATACATAGTAGAGATATCCCACAAGATACAGCAATTGACTGGACATGAAGGTTAAAGCCCACTGAAGCATATAGGAGATTAAGAACCTTGGTTCTGAAGGAAGGATTTTTGGTTCTTAAAGAAAGGTGGTGCCCTTGATCAAAATAAGAAAATTAATAAGTGGGCAGAATTCAAATGAGAGATAATGAGGAGAAGACAGTGAGTTCTGTTTTGGATATCTTAAGTTTATTTTACTGGATATACAGTTAGAGATGTCTAATAAACAATCAGTGATACATAGCAAGAATTAAGGACAGAGGCTGGAGTTAGGCATATTGATTTGAGATATAGAATTTGGCATAGAGGTGACATCTGAATAAAGGAAAGCTAATAGATCATAAAAACAGAGAAGATAGAGAGAGAAATGAAAAGGATCCAGGACCAAGCCCATAGGCAGTAGGATGAGGATAACAAACACCAAAAGCGACTAAGAAGTACTCAGAAACAGGTAAAATCAAAAGAAAATACAAAAGAGGAGAAAGTATTTAGGAGGAGGAAGTAGTTAAAAATGTCAAATTCTATAGAGAGATAAGGTCTATGTTCTGAGAAAAAGCAATTAATGTATTATTGATAATTTTTTGGTGTGTTTTAAGGAGGCAGATATTTAATTGAAATCAACACATGTAAGTAGGATCTTAAACTCACTATATTTCGAAGTCAGATTTGTGATTGTGGTGTGATCTGCTATAGAAAAAATATCTATTCTTATCTAGTAGTATTATCAAGGATACTTTTTATGTATTCAAAAACCACTCTCATGACTTTTTATAAAATGTAAAAGTAGACACATGAGTCAGTAGTAGCCATTGCTTTCACAATCACCTTTTTGGTTTTTATAAAAAGATAGTCTTTAGTGTAATGGAGGAGGTCCCATGAAGAGTTAAAAAAGAACTATCAAGCATGAAGTTCTCCAAATGTTCCTGTTCACAGATAACATTGTTAGTTAATTAGTTAGATCAAGTCATAGCTATTCAAAAGATATATGTATATCTATATATCTATATCTATATCTATATATATACACATTAGACAAACTAAATAGAGAAAAAGTCCAGATTACAAGATTATGTTGCATGAAAAGCTCATTGTTCTATATGTGTTTTTATATTAAATAGATATTATGATCAACTTGACTCAGCATTAAAGAAGAATAAGTCAGATTAGATCTTATTTTATGTAGTTCTTTTATTTATGCTTATTGCTAAAAGACTCATGTTTTTTAAACTATTATATTCTTTCATTTATATTATGTGGCTATTAATCATGGAAAATCATTGTTTCAAAAGAATCAAATTTTAAGTGAGTCAAAGGCCAGTGGAAAGATTCAAAATGGCTATAAATCTTTTTTTTTTTTTTTTCAAATTATAACTTCTTATTCAACAATATGTCAAAAATTTGGGCAATATTCATTATTAATCTTAGTTTTTCTAATGTGAATGGCTAGCTCTATTTCAAATGACTATGACTCTTCAATATTTTGGGACTGGATGTAATTGGGACAATGTTATCAGAGAAAAAGGGTGTGAAAGACATGATAAAAAAAAAGTTTTACAAGAAAAGGAGATACAATGTCATATATCAAGAATGAAACATAATAGATGAATAACTCAAATTCTGTACTGGCTTACAAACAGTATTAAAGAAATAGGAAGAATGCCCTAGCACATTGTTCACATTTTTTTATTAAGAGTTCTATAGAAAGATGTGGATTGTAATCACATAGATTGAGAAAGCAAGGAGAAATTGAATTCTATATCAATGGAGGGATTATTCATTCTGATGAGATCACAAATCCATCCAAATATCAAACTGGGTAAGTGTAATGAGTTAGGAAATGATAAATGAGATCTATGGGGGAAAAAATAAAAAAATTAAAAGAGAAAAATCAGGGATGGAGGACATAGTTACTACTTTTAAATATTTAAAGGCCTATCATGTAGAAAAGAGATTAGTTTAATTCTTTGTAGCTCTAGGGGAAAGAACCAGGACAGTTAGAACTGTTCAAAATAGAATGAACTTCCTCATTAAGTAGTATGTTTCTTCATCATTGCAGTTGTTCAAATAGAGACAGTCTAATTATTCATAGAAGAAATCATGAATCAAGCCAAAATGTGCACTGACCCTTTCTAACTGGGAAAGTCTATAATCCTTTAACTTGATTATTTCATCTAAAGAAGTAAAAACAGAGACATAATTGGGTTGTGTCATAATTGGCATGAAAAAGAATAATTCCTTTAGGTTTCCTTTGTGAGACTGATGTTGTCTCACCTCTAGTTGGTAGAAAGCCCTAGTAGATGGATACTTTTGGATACCAATGTTAAGCAGTTTTGTTGCTGTTCAGTCCTTTCAGGCTTGTCCAAGTCTTCATGACAAAGATATTATAATGGTTTGTCATTTCCTTCTCCAACCTGTTTCACATATGAAGAATTGAGTCACATAAGGATAGTCACAAAGCATAAGGAGGCCAAATTTAAACTCATGAAGATAAGTCTTCTTGATTCCAAGTTACCCCCAGCAGATAGGGGACCAAAATGTTTCTACCTAAAATATATTTAGGATCATTTTTGATGACATAAATAAGGACCCAAACTTAATATCTCTTACTGCAAAGAAATGATCTATTATGTAATCTTATGCTGTAATAGACAGTACAAGGAAGAAAGTTTAAATTGCAATGAGAAAATTTAATTAGAAGTAAGGAAAAAAGTTTTTAATGTAAGGATGTTTCAACATGGAGCAGGGTACCAAAATTGCCTATCTATGGAAGTCTTCCAAAATAGGATTGACATCATTGTCTTAAATGATTTACATATTGGCTGATCTGGTAAGCCAATAAACCAGATGATTTTTAAGACCCCCCTTCTAGCTATCTGACTTTTAGAAATTCCAAATTCAAGTTCATCTATTCCATCCTTCTTAAAAACATCTACTTACTATGGATATGTCAGACTACACTGAATATTACTTAATTTTTTTAGGAAAAGCAAGTCAAAATATTTTTCTCCAATAAAGCAAGCTAATAAGCATGAGACATATGATGGTTTCAGTTTTCTTTTCTTTTCTTTTTTTAAGCTTTTTATTTACCAAACATATGCATGGGTGATTTTTCAACAATGACCCTTGCAAAGCCTTCTGTTCCAAATTATCCCATCCTTCCCTCTACTCCCTCCCCTTGATGGCAGGCAGTCCAATACATGTTAAATATGTTAAAATAAATGCTAAATCCAATATATGTATACATATTTACACAGTTATCTTGCTGCGTAAGAAAAATTAGATAAAGCAAGAAGAAAAAAAACTGGGAAAGAAAACAAAATGCAAGCAAACAACAACAGAAAGAGTGAGAATGCTAAATTGTGGTCTATACTCAGGTCCCACAGTCCTCTTTCTGAGTGTAAATGGTTCTCTTCATCACTGAACAACTGGAATTGGTTTAAATGATGGTTTCAGTTTTCAAGAGAGTTTCAAAGTATTATAAATCATCAACTAAGACACAATAGGAAATGAGTTAACTCTAAGCTCTTTGTTTAGCAACAATGCCTTAAATGTATATTTTATTATATGTGTGTGTGTGTGTGTGTGTGTGTATATGTATATGTTTGCCCAATTAGAATGAATGGGTGAGATCAGATATATTCTCCTATGCCAAGCCAAACAGTATTACAAGGCAAATGCAGAATTTGGGGATGGATCAAGACTAGCAATAAAATCAATGAGACCACGAAGATTATAGTTATCAGCTTCAAATTGAAGCAGCTTAACCAGTTGGGAAGGAGCCATGAAATGAGCAAGAACAAGATATATAACTTTATACAAAGGAATTACACTGTAATATTCATTAACATCAAGATACTCCCCCTTTGCCCTTCCCTCCTAAAAGATATCTAGTGGTAGCAAGAGATAGGTAACAAGGGGATTAGAGAAGATATGGGTAAAGCATCATTTCACTGTGCCACCTAGTGGATCTAAGCTGCAATTCTAAACAGCTGCAATTGCAGGCTTTAAAATTGATAGCATGAATAAGAACTGCATTCAAAGAAAAGCAGACATAAGCTCAATATATGGGGAAAACTATAAGAGAGTAAGGGATAAGATTGCCAAAATGACTGGTATAATAAGAAAATATCCCAAAAGAGAGAATCACAGGTAAAGTTAGCCTCATCGAGACATTTGATGGGAGAAAGGAAAATCTATGAAAGATAACTGCTGGAATATTTTACAGATGAACAAACTAGATGAATAGAGTTTTTTCCAATTCTTTCATTTTTGTGCTTCCATAATGACCTCAGTCCCAAATACTGCTAGATCCCAATGGCAATTTGTTATAATTTGTTCAATTTTACAAATGAAATAAGCTGTTTTTACAAATGAAATAAGACTGACAGTTCTACTTGAGAAACCATTTAAGGGAGTTAGTCTATAACTCCAGAGCAGACCACAGGAGGAAAATAAAACTCAGGCCAAGTCCAACATAGAGACTGATTATACCCATATATAGATATGTATGTGTGTGTGTTTATATATATGAATGTATGTATATGCATTAGAAATGAGTTTTTATCATCATTGGGATTTTCTTTATATTTAAGGGTAATTTTCAGTGCATGATGGTATTGCTGAAAAGCATTTGACAAAGAGAAGGAAGATTTCTCAGCAAAGAAAACCTAGCCAAATCAAAGCTTGTTACCAGAATGAGGCAGAAATTATTATCACTGAGCTCCTCGTGATCCTAATCCCTTTAAGCTTTGAGTTGGCACTGGAAATGATGTTAGATTTTAAGATCAGGCTTTTTGGTCTTTATAATCCCTGGGAATTTACAGATGATAAATTAGTAAGAATACTCAGTGTTCCCAATGTTTAAAGACCAAGGGGAAATGATTAGAATAACTAGCCAACTTGCAAGCTATATTGTTTTAATCCTTTATTTCTTATTTCTCCTGCTTGCTTTCCCTCACCCCTCATGACTGGTCACTTTGGAAGCATTTCATTAGTGCAAAAAACTGTGGATGCATTCTGATTTTTACATTAAAATCATTTCCAAACCATGGTTCTTCCTTGTAATAGACAAAACCAACACAATGATGCAACAGGGCAGGTATACATCATTTCTCATCTATAGACTTCCACTTTTCTACCAATAAGAGAGAAGTGCTTCCTCAACTCTTCTTTAAGAGCAATACTGGTCATTATAATTATTAAGATTATGATTGTCTTTAGACAATTTTAAAAATTTACATTATTGTAGTCATTGCATATATTATTCTCCCAATTTTGTCTCCTTTGCTCAAACTCACTTCATACAAATCTTTCCAAATTTCTCTGAATTTCTCATATTCACTGTTTCTGTAGGCAATATCCCATTATGTTCATGTACTCCAGCTTGTTTAATCATTTCCCAATCTATATACTATTACTTTTCTGTGCATATGCATATGTACATGTACAAAAACATGTATACTTCTAATACCAAAAAAAAATCTTGTTGTAAATATATTGGTTTATAAAAAGCCTTTATCCTGACCTTTGACATTTTGGGAGTAGATTTCCAGTAGTGAGAGCTTCACTAGCTTTTGCTAGTGCAAGGGAAAACCTACTTTATGATAGGTTTCTGGTTCAATAGGAAAATAAGAGGCTGAACAAGAAGTTTTCTTCATTTCAACTATAAATGTTACTATAAATAGAGCATCTATTAAAAATCTATTAAAAAAGTTTATGCAATGCAAAAAAGTTTAGATCAATGGATGACACATAATTTTGCAAAAATCCCCCAAATCAATTCCTATTTCTTCTTTTGTCAAAACCACTAACCCACATTTTTCCATCAGATTATACCACATAAAGTTAACTAATAAATAGGTTTCTGTATTGGCTTGAATTTCTAACCTAAGATTATCAGCTGACTAGGTAGCAAGTGATGAATGTGAATTTATCACATGAACTTATCAGGATTTGTGTCCCAGAAAAAGCAGTCTTTCCTAAACAAGGGGAATTAGGAAATGAGAGCAACAGGATCACAAGAGTTTAACAAATGAACCACAAAATCCTTTTTCATTCTCACTTTTGCTTTAAATTTGCCCAAACCCTTTATCACCATGGTCAAGAAACTGGTAATGCATTGCTGTAGCAGTTGGAGTTCTAGAAGCAGAACAGGCTTTGATGTTTCACATGGCCACCGATGACTTATGGTTTTCAAGTGAAAATGTTTTACTTCTGCCAAAGGCTGCCAAAGACTTCTGCCAAAGTCTTGAAAGGTGCCAAAACCCCATTTCTGCTCATAAAACTTTGGGTTTTGAGGCTCAGACTTTAGTCAAATAACCAAGATCAACCAGTGGACATTTCAACCAACAGGAAAACTGGCTTCATGTGTAGGTGAAGCAGGTATTTATGTTCATAGTTTGATTTCAGAGAAGTCAAAATCATCTGGGCCTTTGGAACAGATTTTGTTTTGACTAGGTTTGTTTTTCTGAAGGTTTTTTCTTCTCGTTGTCAAGTTATTTTCAACAAATATCTCTTCAATTTAAGTATGATGGTGCAAAAATTAGGGATTGATTCCTTTAAGCATTGACACTTCTAGGAATAGTCTTCTAAAATAAAATAATAATAATTTACATTTATATAATTTGATTTCATATATATATATATATATTTATATAATAAATATTTATCTTATGCATGATTACAATCATGCATATGGTCCTCATAATCCTGTCAGATAAATCAGTTATTATTAATGCTTTTTGGATCCCTTTTATATGTTGTCTTCACTGATTAGAATGTATATAAGGCTTCTTTAAGGCAAGGATTGTCTTTTTGCTTTTATTTTATATTATTATGCCAATCCTTAACATAATAGCTGGCACATAGTAAGCACTTAAACATGTTGTCTACAAATAAAAACAGAAAAAACAATATGTCAATTAGCTTATTAGATCTCTTTATTTCCATAATAAGAGGATCCTCATAATAGGAATTCACTAGATATTTGGGAGACTAAAAAGAAGGATGCTACAAATTAAGTAGGGGCTAATGAATAATATCTTTGCCTATTTACAACTGACATTTATTGAGAGCTTTAAGATAGGCTTCATAACAACATTGTGAGATAAGTGTTTATACCTCACTGTCACTTTGTTCTGGCATCCTTAGGACTATGTTGATTTGCAATTGGACTCTATTATGTGTTGTCTCTCACATTAGAATGGGAGCTTCTTGAGAATAGGGATCACTAAAATTTTCTTTTTGTATCTACAGTGCTTTACACAAAGTAAATACTTAATAAACGTTTTATGTATCCTATCTTCCTTTGGCCAAATTTACCTGGAGAAGGTGAAGAATAATATATGGAAAAGACAATAAGGAATGAGGAGGAATAAGAAAGAGAAAAAGACACAAAGTCAATGATGAGCTCAAGTTCTTTTCTAGGCTCGCTAGTGATTCTACCAACCAAGCTCCATAATTAGCTACAGTCTGAAGAAATCATAGGGGATAAGAGACTATGTAAAACAATAATCTTATTCCAGTTCATATTGCATCTTGCAATTCATCCTCCTTATCATGAGTGACCCTGACTTTAGAGTTCCTGTGCCTATACCTACTGACTAGTCCTAGACAAATGGGACTTGAGTAACTGGGTGCATCCCTTTAGGGGATCAAGATCAGATTCTGAATCTGATTCTGAATGCACTAGAATCCATGGATATTGAATTATTCTATGTCTGGAAGGACTTGGGAGTTGAGAAGGGTAGCAAACTCTCAACCATCTGATAGAAGTTTATATTTTTTATTATGTACTTTGTTATTATACTATACTGCTTATTAACTAATGGATTTAATAATGAGTAAAACCCTACATTTAGCACTCTCCAATGTGTGCTTCTTTCTTCAAAAGCTAATTTCATCATTTTAGGGTCATATGACTAATGCTTATTTAAAATTCATCATCAAGAGACATAGACTAATTAATGAATTAGGCATTCAACTAAAAAAGAAATTCTGAAAATCTAAGAAAATATTAAGAATATTAAAAAATTTTTTTAAACAATCCATTGAATTAATAAATGAAGTTGAGAATTTATTTTGGAAAAACAACACTTTAAGGAATGAACTATTAGATGATTTTACTGGGATATTGAAGAAAATCAAACTGCCAATATCAAAAATGAAAAAGGAAGTTCACAACAAATGAAGAAGAAATGACTAATTAGAAAATATTTTTCCAATTATATGCCAACAAAACTTAAGACTTCAAGGTAATTGATTCATGTTTATAAAAATATAGAAGACCAGATTAGCAGAACAAGCTTTATATTTATGTAAAACCAATTTAAAAAAATAAATTGAAAAACCATACATGAACTTCCAAAGAAAAAAAATCCAAGACCAGATGGGATTACAAGTGAATTTTATAATCCACAATTTTAGTAAACTTAGTAGTTCCATAGTTATTTCCCTTTGCTCAGAACAGTAGAGTTGGTTTGTAAGCAAATTTCTACAAAAGTTTGATAGACCTTTTGGCCTTCTTTTAAAGATGGTATCATTAAGAGTAATAGAAGAGCCTAATTTTCGCTAATATACTCAACAACAACAACAGCAATTAATTCCAATAATACATAAACTGATTGTAAAAATGAGAAAAGAAATGATTCTACTAGATTTTTGAATGATACAAATATGATCTTTATATCTAAATCAAAAGTGATAAAAGCAGTGAAAGAACTATAGTCTAATATTTGCAATTGATATTGGCACAAAAATATTGAACAAAATATTGAAGATACAACAGATCAAATTAATGAGATTGCACAATATTATATAGTTTGATTTATGACAGCATTGTTAGTTCAATATAAATAAGTCAATAAAAATAACATGATTATCATAAAGGATGGAAAAGGATCCACATGTGCAAAAAATTTTGTAGCATCTCTTTTGAGGATAGCAAAGATGCCCATCATTTGGGGAATGGCTGAACAAGTTGTGGTATATTAAGATAATAGAATATTATTATTCTATAAAAAAATGATGGACAAGGTGATTTTAGAAAGGCCTGGAAAGATTTACATGAACTGATGCTGAGTGAAACCAGTACAGAATAACAGCAAGATTGTACAATGATCAACTATAAAAGACTTGGTTCTTAGTGCTTCCGTGATTCAAAGCAATCCCAATAAAGTCTGGATAGAAAATACCATCTGCATTCAGAAAAAACAACTATGGAGATACATTCTATGTTTTTTTTCCTTTTTTTGAATGTTTTTTTTCTTTCTTGCGGTTTTTCCCTTTTGTCCTGATTTTTCTCAAACAACATGATTCATAAGGAAATGTGTATTTAAAAATTAATATACATACATAAAATTTTTTTAAAAGAATAACATTATTGTATCATTAAAATGCTTTTTTTTTTTTTTAAGTGAAGCATCCATTGCTATTATACATGTTGAAAAAGTATACCTTTCCTTAATGTGGTAAATGTCGTCTACATAAAACCAAGAGCTAATATTCTCTATAACGAAGAAAGACCAGATGCCTTTCTAGTAAGATTAAAAGTAAAATTATATATATGTACATAGAGATAGATAGGTCAACCTTTGTCATTTCAGACACTAGTTAATTAAGTATCCCTGAAAAAGTCACAATATAATATTATTATATATAATATATCATATTACATGTCATATATAATAACATATCATTTATGTTATATGTATATAGATATTTATAGAAATATTTAGATATATATTAAGTACCCCCCAAAATAGAAAATTAAAGTAGAAAGAAAATATCTTAGTCATATAAAACTATACTATGAAGCAGTAATCATCAAAATTATTTGGTACCACTTTTTTAATTATAGTAAGTATATTTAATTTTAATACACATTGCTTTATGAATCATATTAGAAATAAAAAGTCAGGGCAAAAGGGAAAAACTATGGGAGAGATTTTAAAAAAACAGAGAAAAGAAGTGAACATAGTATGTATTGATTTATATTCAGTCTCTTTAGCTCTTTTTATGGATGCAGATGGCATTTTCTGTCCAAAGTCTTTTGGGATTGTTTCAGATCCCTGTACTACTGAGAAGGACTAAGCCTTTCATAGTTGATCATTGCACATTCTTGCTGTTATTGTATATGATGTATTCCTGGTTCTGCTTATTTCACTCAGCATCAGTTCAGGCAAATTTTTTCAGGACTTTCTATAATCAGCTTGGTTCTTCAGTTTTTATAGAACAATAATATTCCATTATTTTCATATACCACAATTTAGCCATTCCCCAACTGATGGGCATCCATTCCTTTTCCAATTCTTTGCTACCACAAAAAGAGCTACAAATGTTTCTCTCCTTTATGATTTACCTTTATGATACAGACCCAGTAATGGTACTGCTCTATCAAAGAGTATGCACAGTTTATAGCCCTTTCAGCATAGTTCCAGGTTGCTCTACACACTACACTGCATTGATGTACCAGTTTTCCTACATTCCCTCCAACATTTGTCATTATCTTTTCCTGTCATCTTAGCCAATTTAAAAGGTATACGGTGGTACCTCAGAGTTGTTTTAATTTGCATTTCTCTAATCAATAGTGATTTAGAGCATTTTTTCATATGATTATATATGTCTTTAATTGTTCATATCTTTTGACCATTTATCAATTGGAGAATGACTTGTATTCTTACAAATTTGACACAGTTCTTTATATATTTTAGAAATGAGACCTTTATCAGAAATACTGTCTATAAAGATTTTTTCTCCAGTTTTGTACTTCCCTGTTCCTCTTGGTTTTGTTTGTGCAGAACCTTTTTAATTTAATGCAATCAAAATTGTCCATTTTGCCTGTCGTAATATTCTCTAATTCTTCTTTAGTCATGAATTCTTCCCTTTTCCAAAAATCTGATAGGTAAATTATCTCTTGTTCTCCTAATTTTTTTATGGTATCATCCTTTACACCCAAATAATAAATACATTTTGAGCTTATTTTGGTATGGGGTGTGAGATGTAGATTTCTAATATGCTATTTTCCAGTTTTCTCAACAATTTTTGTCAAATAGTGAGTTCTTATTTCAGAAGCTGGAGTTTGAGAATTTTAATAAATTCTTTAATAAATAAATAGTACTTTAATAAGTACTAGATTGCTTAATTATTGTATCATGTGTATCTAATTTATTCTACTCATCCACCACTCTATTTTTTAGCCAGTACCAAATGGTTTTGATTACTGATACTTTATAGTATAGTTTTAGGTTTCCTACTGCTAAGTCATCATCCTTACTATATTTTTTTTCATCAATTCCCTTGATATTCTTGACCTTTTGTTCTTCCAGATGAATTTTGTTATTATTTTTTCTAGTTCTATAAGATAATGTTTTGGCAGACTGATAGGTGTGGCACTGAACAAGTAGATCAATTTAGGCAGAATTGTCATTTTTATTATATTACCTTGGCCTAGCTATGAACAATTTATATTTTTCCAGTTTTTCAGTTCTGATTTTATTTGTGTGAGAAGTGTTTTGTAATTGTGTTCATATAGCTCTTGTGTTTGTCTTGGCAGGTAGACCCCCAAGTATTTTATTTTGTCTACAATGCTTTTAAATGGAATTTCTCTATCTCTTGATGATAGGCTTTATCAGTAAAATGTAGAAATGTTGATGATTTGTGTGTTTATATTATATCCTGCTACTTTGCTAAAGCTGTAGATTGTTTCCTGTGAAGGTCCGGATTTGTAAAGGTCCGGTCGTCTCTAAGTTGTCCTCGGGGACTGTCGTCTCAACTCACTCTCAGAGTAGACTTGACTTCCCCCAGAGTGCCCTCCCAACTCTGTCCCAGAGTAGACTAACTCCTTGTTCAATGTTGTCTTCTTTATCCTTTCAGAGAACTCAAGGGCTTGTAGGAAAATTACTTCAACCAATGAACTTGCTCCTTTTAAAGGTTGTATAAACTCCTTTTCATATGTAAACTCCTCCTCAGAAGTTCAAAGGGGTAACCTCCCCTTAAAGGCTAGAACCAAAGGTGTGAACTAGAGAATTGTTAAGTACCAACTTAGCACTTAGTAAGAACCTAACAGTTTCCAGTAGATTTCTGAATGATTTTCTAGGATTTTCTAAGTATATCATCATAACATCTGCAAAGAGTGATAGTTTTATTTCCTTATTACCTATTATAATTCCTTTAATTTCTTTTTATTTTCTTATTGTTAAAGCCAACATTTTGAGTACAATGTTGAATAATAGTGGTCATAATAGGCATCCTTGTTTCACCCCTGATGTTATTTGGAATTAGTCTAGTTTCTCTCTATTTCAAATACTGCTTGCTGTAAGTTTTAGATAAATAGTGCTTATTATTTTAAGGAAAGGTCCCTTTATCCCTATGCACTTTAGTGTTTTTAATAGGAATGGGTGTTGTATCTTATCAAAGCCTTTTTCCATACCTATTGAGATTATCATATGATTTTTGTTGGTTTTGTTTATTTAGATTTGTCTGAGTACCCCCAATTGAATAGTTTTGCTGTCTATTTCTTCCTGTAACTGGCATAAAATCTTCTCTAGGAATTTGCCTGCTCTACCACTTGGAATATACATAGTATCTTTACTACTTTGTTATTTACTGGACTTTTTATCAAGATGTACTTTTCCTCTTTATAGCTTGTAATAAGATCTATTTTTACTTTTGCTTTATCTGAGATCAGAACTGCTACCCCTGCTTTTTTAAAAAAAATTTCAACTGAAGCATAAATTCTTTTCTAGCTTTTACCTTTACTTTGTATGTGTGTCTCTATGTCTAATGTATTTCTTATAAACAGCATTATTGTAGGATTCTGTTTTTTAATCCACTCTGCAATTTGTTTTATGGGAGAGTTCATCCCATTCACATTAACAGTATTTCCCTTCATCCTATTTTCTGCACTGAATATACTTTTGTTTTTCTCTTTCCACCTTGTCCTTAGTAGTGTATTTTTTTATCCACCATACCCACTATCACCCCCCCTTTTCTCTTAGTAGTGCTTTTTTAACCCATTCCACCCACTTCTTTATATTCTATCAGCCTTTCCTCCCTTCTCTTACTTTTTTTTTCCTAGTGTTTTTGCCCTTCCTTCTATTCGGTCCTTCATTTTCTTTTCCTCTTTTTTTTTTTTTTTCTTGGCTGAGGCAATTGGGGTTAAGTGACTTGCCTAGGGTCACACAGCTAGGAAGTTTTAAGTGTCTGAGGCCAGATTTGAACTCAGGTCCTCCTGACTTCAGGGCTGGTGCTCTATCCACTGGGCCACCTAACTGTCCCTTCTTTTACTCTTTTTCCTCATTCTTTATAGGATTAAATAAATTTCATGATCAATTGAATGATTAATTTATTCCTTCTTAGAGCCAAAACTGATGAGATCAAGTGTCAGACAATACTCATATCCCTCCATTTTTTGCCTTTATTGTAGTAGGTCTTTTAAGACTCTTGGTGTGAACAATTTGTCCCATTGTACCTTCCTTTTCCTCTTTTTTTTTTTCCCAGTATAGACTTTTTTCTACCTTTTAATGTCTTTTTCTTTGATATCACAGCAGAGTACATTCATAATCACACCTTCGTCTATATGATGTCTCCCTTTGTCTGCCCCAGTATCCCATATAGTTCTTAAGAGTTATAGATATTGTTTTTCTATTTAGGGATGTAAACATTTAAACTTTAAATGTATATTTTCCCTTGTTTACCTTTTTATGCTTCCCTTGAGTGCTGTGTTTGTAGATTAAATTCTTTGTTTAGTTCTGGTTTTTTCAATAGAAATGATTGAAAATTTCTTACTTCATTGAAGCTCCATCTCCTCTCCTAAAAGGTGATGCTGAAGCTCATTGCTTAGTTAATTCTTGGTTTTAACCCCAGATCATTTGCCTTCCAGAATATGGTATTCCAGACCCTCTGATCATTTATTGTAGAAGCTGTCAGATCATGGGTAATCCTGATTGTTGCTCCTTGATATTTGAATTGTTTTTGTCTGGAAGCTTGCAGTATTTTTCCCTTGAGATTATAGTTTTGAACTTTCACAATAATGTTCTTTGGGGTTTACCTTATGGGATCTCTTTTCAGAAGTGATCACTGGATTCTTTCATTGAATATTTCTCCCTCTGTTTCTAAAATATTGGGGCAGTTTTCCTTAATGACCTCTTGTAGAAAGCCATCCAAGGTCTTTTTTTTTTTTTTTTTTTTTTGACTATGGCCTTAAGGTAAGCCAATAATTTTTAAATTGTCTCTTCTAGCTCTGTATCTCAGGTTGACTATTTTCCCAATGAGATATTTCATATTTTCTTCCATTTTAAAATTCTTTTTAGTTTGTTTGACTGACTCTTGCTGTCTCACAGTCATTAGCTTCCATTTGCCCTTTTCTAATTTTTAATGTATGATTTTCTTCAGTTATCTTTTGTATCTCTTTTCCCATTTGGTTTATTCTACTGTTTAAGTAGTTGTTTTCTTCAGACAATTTTTTCCCTTCCTTTTCCAAAATGTTGACTCTCATTTTTTTCCCCTCATTTTTCTTCTACCTTTTTTATTTGCCTTTTGTAGTCTTTTATAAGCATTTCCAAGAACTTCTTTTGGCTTGAATTCAATTTTTCTCACTCTTAGAGATTTCTTCTGTAGACATTCTGTCCTAGTGCTAGTTTGTGTTTTGGTCTGTTTTGTCACCCTCTTAGCTTTCTATGGTCAAGATTCTTTTATGTTTCTTGCTCATTTTCTTTCCTTTTCTTTTGGGTGGCGCTCTGCTCCTGGGGTAAAGGTGGAGCTGTCCCAATCTTCCTGTGCAGCTCTGAGCCTTGGCTTTGAGCACAGAGGTCCCTTGTGTTTGTAGGGACTAGCTTTGCCTGCTCTGTTCAGGAAACAGCTTATTTTATCAGAGTTTGTCTTCTGAACTGGGGCAGGAAGCTGCCCCACTGATTTGTTCCTCTATTGAGCCAGGACTGAGAGTCTTAGTTGCTTATTTGCTGTGATTAAGCCCCATCACTGGCTTTCCCAGAGTCTATCTGACCTGAGCTGAACAGTTTTTTCACTCCAGTGAGATTGACCTTTCTTGATGGTTTTTTTTTTTTTTCAGGCTATCTTGAGCTAGAGAATAGTTTTAGTCCATCAGGCTCTGTTCAGAGGCTTGGTTTCATGTACTTTTCTAGGGAAACTGGGAGAGCGCAAGCAGCTTCCTGGCTTAGTCATCTTGGCTCTACACTTGGAACCAGATACCACTTTAAACATATAGGAATCAAATACTGAAACAGATTAGATACATTAAATAATAGAGAAATGAACACAATGCTATGGTCTTTGTTAAACATAATGATTCCTATATCAAAGGTAAGATTCTCCCCTATTTTTTGAACAATGATGGGAAAACTAGAAAGAAGTTTGGCAGAAATTAGATCTACATCAAGATTTCACAGCATATCCTACAATAAACTTTCATTATATATTTGACCTATATATAAGTATTGGTATCCTAAACAAATTAGACAACTAGTGAAAGAGATATAAATGTATCTCTAACTGTATCTGTAGATACTCTAAATGTATCTAACTAACATAGATAAAAGTTGTCTCAAACAAACAGGTAATAGAAAAGATCACAGAAGAGCAATTGGATAATTTTCATTACATAAGATTGAAAAGTTTTTGCATAAACAAAACAATTGCAACTAATTTAGACAATAAATATTTAACTGGTAAAAATCTTGGTAAAATTTTCTTTTGTAAAAATTTGGTATATAAGATATATATGACATAATTTAAATTTGTAAGAAAAAGAACAATTTTTTAGATAAATGGTTAAAGCACATAAGCCTGCAATTTTCAAAAACAGTAAGATATTACCAACCTTATGATAAAATTATATGTCAATAATAACAAGAGTTACAAATTAGAGCAATTTTGAGGTTCCACCTCACACCCACTATATTAACAAAGATAACCAAAAAGAAAAAGAAAATAACAACTGTGAAAGAGAGTCATGACACAGAAGTCAACATGTTATAGACTGGCATGTTAGTACACTGGTAGTCTAACCAAAAGGAATATATTTTTTGGAAAAAATATTTGAAATTATACATCCTAAATCACTAAATTATAACTATGCTTTGACAAATTAATGACATTAGTCAAGAAGCATGCTTACCAAGTAATGCATTACCAAAAAGCAAGCCTGGGCTATATCTTGATAATGCAAATTCAAGCAAAAGGTCTATGCCCTTAATTAATTTACATTCTAATGAAGGAAGACCTGAAAAATGTTAAAAGTCCTGAAAAGAAGGAAGAATCAAAGACAAGTGAAAGAATGGTTGAGAGAGAAGTCCAAAAAATTAGAAGAACCAGAAGTGGAGTAAAGTTGTGAGCATTGTCAACTTGAGCACTTAAGTCGAAATGGGTGTTCTGGAAGATACTCTTAATTACAGTTAGGAGGATCTTCCAGGGTGAAAGGGGCATAAATGTCTTCCAAAGTGAGAAGGCACTATTAAGTATATGCCTCAAAGAAATTAAAGAATACTATAAAGCATCCAGTAAAATACAAAAAAAAAAAATTCATAACACTTTTTATTATAACAAAGGAATAGAAACTAAAGGAGAGATATACATATTACAGTATATGAATATGATGGAATATTATATTATTAAAATAGTAAAAGAGATAAATTCAGTAAAAGCAAGGAAGAATTGTATGAAATGCATCAGACTGAAGTAATCAGAATTAGAAGAACAATTTATATAACAATACTATAAAAACAACTTTGAAATAGTTGAGAATTCTGCTCAAGCAGTACAGTGCTCAATCACAATTCCAGAGGATCTAAGAGGAAGCATGTTACTCACTTTCTGCAGAAAGCTGATGAATTCAGCCTAAAGAATAATACTTACGTTATGTACATGGCCAATATTTGTATTGGTTATGCTTGACTATGTTTATTTGATAAAAAGGGGAGTGTTTTTTTTTTTTCCATTTTGCTTTGGTAAGAGAAAAATTTGGGTGAGGAGAGAAATATTGGTAATAGTGATACCAAAAAATATGTCAATAAAACATTTTTTATAATGCAGAGAGAACAAATAAATGGAATACAGTTAAAACTAAGCACATTGAATTTCATGCATACATTAAGTTGCACAAAACAGAGAATCACATGGTTCAAGGATCTAGAGTTAGAAGAGACTTCAGAAGTAACCTACAAAATCCTTTCATTTTATTGAGAAATTGAGGTTCATAACACAAGTCATTTGCCCAGTGTCACATATGATCCTATTTGTGTGTGTTTGTGTGTGTGTGTGTGTGTGTGTGTGTGTGTGTGTGTGTGTGTTATATGGTATTATGAACTGTTTCCATTTGTTGGTATTTGTTAAATTCAGACACAAAAACACACACAAAAACTTAAGAAAAAAAGAGAAACTTATCATTGATTTGGTAATAATAGAAGATAGTTACATAATGTTTTAAAGTTTTAACTGGACTTTGTCTACATGATAAATCAATCAATAAACATTTATTAAGAACCCACAATGAACCAGGCACTATATTAAGCACAGAAGTTACTGTGCTAAATTCTAGAGAGAGGCACTGTGCAACTCAGTAGTAATCTTTCCAACCTCACAATAGCATTGTGAAGTAGCTTGTATAAGTGTTATTATCCCCATTATACTAATAAGAAAACTGAGAAGCAGACAGGTTGTGTATCTTGATCAGTGTCACACAGCTATTAAGAGTCAAAGGCAGAATTTTATTTCAGCTCATCCTGATTCCAAACCCAGCACTTTATCAACTATATCATATCTAGTAGACTAATATGTTGTGTTTATTTTTTTCAATTGTCCTAATCCAGCTAGAAAACTATTAAAAATAACCATCTATTTATTTCTATTAAATGAATAAATTGAAATCATTTCTAGCCATATGAAAAGGTGCTTTAAATCACTATTGATCAGAGAAATGCAATTTAAGACAACTCTGAGATACCACTACACACCTCTCAGATTGATTAAGATGACAGGAAAAAATAATGACGAATGTTGGAGGGGATGTGGGAAAACTGGGACACTAATACATTGTTGGTGGAGTTGTGAACTGATCCAACTATTCTGGAGAGCAATTTGGAACTATACCCAAAGGGCTATCAAACTGTGCATACCCTTTGATTTAAGAGTGTTACTACCAGGCTTATATCCCAAAGAAATCTTAAAGGAGGGAAAGGGACCCACATGTGCAGAAATGTTTGTGGCAGCCCCTTTTGTAGTGACAAGGAACTGGAAACTGAGTGGATGCCCATCAGTTGGGAGATGGCTGAATAAGTTATGGCATATGAATGTTATAGAATATTATTGTTCTATAAGAAATGATCAATAGGATGATTTCAGAGACGCCTAGAGAGACTTATAGCAACTGATCCTAAGAGAAATGGGGCAAAACTAGGAGATCATTGTACATAGCAACAAGATTACATGATGATCAATTCTGATAGATGTGGCTCTTTTCAACAATGAGGTGATCCAGGCCAGTTCCAAAGGTCTTGTGATGAAGAGAATGACCTGTGAGAACTGAGTATGGATAGCAACAAAGCATTTTTACTCATTTTGTTGTTTACTTGCATTTTATTTTCTTTCTCATTGTTTTTCCTTTTTGATCTGATTTTTCTTGTGCGGCAAAATAATTGTATAATTGTGTATACCTATATTGGATTTAATATATATTTTAACATGTTTAACATATATTGGATTACTTGCCATCTAGAGGAAGGGGTGGGATAAGGGAGGGAATATTTAGAATATAGGGTTTTGCAAAGGCTCAGTATTGAAAAAATTATCCATGCATATGGTTTTTTTTTTAATAAAAAGCTTTAATAAAAAAAGAAAAATAATTTCTATCAAAGATATGGCAATATAGAGTGCTTCCTACTTTAAAAATCATCTATATTTCCATGAACATAGAATAAATCAAGTATTCTTACAATAAATTTTCTGAAAGAATGATTGGATGAATGGAGAAATGAATGTATAGGGAAAAAGTAAATACTATGTATAAAGCATTAGTAATAAAAATTTAAAAGTAAGTCAGTCCCTCCTCTCAAAGAGTTTTCATTATAAATGAGGTGGACAAAATGGATGAAAGAGTTTAAATGTAATGCTGATGGAAAGAATCCATGGTCCCTAGGATATAATGGCAAAGCAGTTGACAACTCCTCTTCTTCCCAATATCAATCAACTTTTCTGATGTTAATTCATTTGAAAGTATCAAGACCTTTGTGTCAAGAACTGTATTTTCTGTATCTTCAGTAGCTAAGAATGTATTAACTGCAGGAAAAGATGCCTGCTGCAGTGTGTATCTCAGGATGATGGCTGAGGAAACTACCCTGGAAGCCTTTAGTGTTCCTAAAGTTCTTGAGTTCAGGGTCTTAAGATGTTTCTACTGGGATTTGAGGAAGATCATAATCAAGTTTATGGTAAGACTGGATTTGCCTAGAATGTGCTGCCTCCTATTCCCTTCTCTTTTCAACAGTGAGCTGTGAATCAATGAAAAGCAATATAGAAAGACAAGTTCATTGATTATAAAGCCAAACTGGAGTTATAGTTCTATAAATTATAATCATCTGAAGTTCTAGAATTAACTAAAGAAAATACAAGATTGTACAAAATACAAAATGTCACTGAAATTCAGTACAATGAAATGATATGTGTTCAGTTGTTTTCAATCATTACTGACCCCTATTTTGGTTTTATTGGCAAAGTTGTTGGGATGCTTTGCACTTCCTTCTCCAGCTCATTTTACAGATGAGAAAATTGAGGCAAATACACAGACATATGTCTGTGACTGTATTTAAACTCAGGAAGATGATTCTTCCTGACTTCAGGCTTGGCAGTCTATCCACTACATCACCCTAGTTGCTTTAGACTGAAATGATAATCACATGATTGTCATCATGTCTTTGTCCTAGAGAACTCCCATTGAGGAAACCTCCTGTTTGCTAATACCCTAAATCCAAGATATTTGAGGATGGTATTGTCCCTCAAAGTCATCAGACCTGCTCCCAGCCCAGCACCAAAAGTCATGACAGGGAAGAAATCATTGTGGAGAGATCCCACTTTCTACCAATTGCTACCCATAGTCAGATAGATATAGAAGCCCTAGGAGTGATACATCTCCCAGATCAACCCTTCTTGTTGTAAGCCCAGCCCTCAAAACCATCATCTAGGGAAGCAACCCTCATGGAGAAGGAGTCAGTCAACTACGCCAATTGCCACCAACTATAAAACACAGAAATTAATCTGAAACTAAGCTGAAGGAAAAAGGTCCTCTGAGGGAGAGGTGGGATGTAGCATGTGCCAGGCAAGTCAAACTACCACCACCTTGTCCACTCAGATCTCAGTGGAAATATCCTGAAATTCTGACTCCCAAATTCTGGGAATAGCAATGCTTCCAGCCTATTATTCCCTTACCTATTATCCTACAAGAC
Source organism: Sminthopsis crassicaudata (assembly GCF_048593235.1). NCBI lineage: Eukaryota > Metazoa > Chordata > Mammalia > Dasyuromorphia > Dasyuridae > Sminthopsis > Sminthopsis crassicaudata. The sequence goes on along the minus strand of NC_133618.1, from coordinate 172,089,870 downwards.
AATCCCTATGGAGATTCAGCTTAGCAACCTCTCCTTCAGGTGCCATAGCCATAGCTACCAAAGACCCAGAAAGCAAATGTCTTGTTATCAAAGTCCTTGATTCTGTCAAATAACCCAGCATCAGAACATGATATGATTTTGTTAGTGGAAATCAAATTAAAGAAGATTCCTTACCATCTGCTTGGTCACTGCATCTTAGGGACCATGGGACTTTTTCATTAGCCTTGCAAGTGAAGCCTTCTGCACAGTTGTCTACTCCATTTAAAATGAGAACTCTTTGAGATCAGAGATTTTTGTCTTTTCTGTTTCTATCTAGCACAGTGCTTTAAAGTAAATACTTAATGAACACTATATTCACTGAATACAAATCACATCAACTTTTCTTTAGCTTAAAATCCGAGAGAATTGCCTGGGGAACTGAAGGGTTAAGTGACTTGTTGGGGGTTACATAATCAGAGTATGTCAGCAGAGAATTCAAAAACATGTCTTCCTGACACAAAGGCCAACTTGTTTTCTATTATTCTTATCAGAGCAAACATGTCTCTAAAATAGAATTTTATATATCAGAGATGTCAACTCCCTATTTGGTTACTGAATTGCAATGTATTATTAATCCACTTGACCTTACAGAATTCTATTTAGCATTAGTGTATTATTTAGTGCTTTAAATGGAAAATTTCTGTAGTTTCCCAGTTTGTTTTTTGAATAATCAAAAGTTATTATTTTTTTATTATAGTTTTTTATTTACAAGATATATGCATGGGTAATTTTTCGGCATTGACAATTGCAAAACCCTTTGTTACAATTTTTCCCCTCCTTCCCCCCACCCCCTCCACAAGCTGGCAGATTGACCAATACATGTTATATATGTTAAAGTATATGTCAAATACAATATATGTATACATTCCACACAGTTGTTTTGCTGTACAAAAAGAATCAGACTTTGAAATAGTGTACAATTAACCTATGAAAGAAATAAAAAATGCAGGCAGACAAAAATAGAGGGATTGGGAATTTTATGTAGTGGTTCATACTCATTTCCCAGAGTTCTTTCACTGAGTGTAGCTAATTCTCTTCATTACTCCTCTATTGGAACTGATTTGGTTCATCTCATTGTTGAAGAGGGCCACATCCATCAGGATTGATCCTTATATAGTATTGTTGTTGAAGTGTATAATGATCTCCTGGTTCTGCTCATTTCACTCAGCATCAGTTCATGTAAGTCTCTCCAGGCCTTTCTGAAATCATCCTGCTGGTCATTTTTTACAGAACAATAATATTCCATAACATTCATATACCATAATTTATTCAGCCCAAAGGGTATTCATAGTAGGATACATTTTTAAGCATAGTTCCAAATTGCTCTCCAGAATGGCTGGATGCATTCACAATTCCACCAACAATATATCAGTGTCCCTGTTTCCTACATCCCCTCCAACATTTAGCATTACCTTTTCCTGTCCTGCTAGCCAATCTGACAGGTGTGTAGTGATATGTAAGAGTTGTCTTAATTTGTATTTTTCTCATTAATAATGACTTGAAGCATCTTTTCATATGGCTAGAAATAGTTTCAATTTCTTCATCTGAGAATTGTCTGTTCATATCCTTTGGCCATTTATCAACTGGAGAATGGCTTGATTTCTTATAAATTAGAGACAATTATCTATATATTTTGGAAATGAGTCCTTTATCAGCACCTTTGACTGTAAAAATGTTTTCCCAGTTTATTGCTTCCCTTCTAATCTTGTCTGCATTAGTTTTGTTTGTACAAAAACATTTCAATTTGATATAATCAAAACTTTCTATTTTGTAATCAATAATGATCTCTAGTTCTTCTTTCATGATAAATTCCTTCTTCCACAGGTCTGAGAGGTAAACTATCCTATGTTCTTCTAATTTATTTATAATCTCATTCTTTATGCTTAGGTCATGAACCCATTTTGACCTTATCTTGGTTTACAGTGTTAAGTGTGGGTCAATGCTTAGTGTCTGCCATACTAATTTCTAATTTTCCAAGCAATTTTTGTCAAACAGTGAGTTCTTATTCCAAAAGCTGGGATCGTTGGGTTTGTCAAACACTAGATTATTAAAGTTATTGACTATTTTGTCCTTTGAACCTAACCTATTCCATTGATCGACTAGTCTATTTCTTAGCCAATACCAAATGATTTTGATAAGTGCTGCTTTATAATATAATTTTAGATCTGGTACAGCTAGATCACCTTCATTTGATTCACCTTTTTTTTTTTTTTTCATTAGTTCCTTTGAAATTCTTGACCTTTTGTTTTTCTATCAATAGTTATTATTTTAAGATTCTAAGAGTAGCTATAAATAAAACTGGAATAGAGTATATGGTACAGTAGCAGTATACCTTTCTCTAAAGAGAAATCATAGTCCTACTATATTTCAGATTAGACTGTCCAATCAACTCACTGGACAATAGGGGGTCATGGTAAAAATAATTTGTTTTTTAAAAGACTGATTTATTCTATGAGTCACTAATTAGAACCTCTAAAGTATGTATACTAACTTACCCTGGATAAACATGTCCTTGTGTCTTGTATATGAGGTATTTAATGAGCATATTATCAAGATATATTTGATGTAAAATAAGATGCTGGCTTTCCACATTATATATTATGAATAAGAAACTTGTTATAATTCATTTTCCTAATGATGGAAGAGCTCTTTGGTTAAACAAGAATCTAGCAATTGTCAAAATGATTTGAATTTTTTTTTCCTACAATATCTTCAAATAGGCCTTGCTGGAGCATCTAAGATCATGAATCAGTAATGTTTAATTGTATGTTTCATTTTTATTGCCTATGGTAATTTTGGACTTCCTTGATGTATGAGGTGATGTGAAGAACAAGTTGTTTTATCTCTCTGAGGATCAGTTTCATCATCTATAACAGTATTTTCCAAATATTTTGAATGCTCACTTCTTTCTGTATTAAATTTAACTTCCCCTCTGAGGATTACACTTGTGGTGTATGGGGAGGAGGGGACACATTTTCCCAATTGTACCTGCCCAAATGTTCTTGGAGTGGAGCTAGATGGTTCTTCTAAAGGATCCACTCAGAAAGAAGAATGTTGAGAGTTTGAAGAGCAATGTGAAGTAGGAGTCAGTATTTAATGGAGCTGGATTGACTATTTCAGAAAGAATGGAATATGCTCAATCTTCCTATCTTCTGATTTCTTGAGCATATACTCCTTGAAATCACGTTATTTGTTGATAATACAACTTTTCCCACTTTGGAGACCAGAAATCTAGAAAACAAGGATACTGATGTTTTAGTGCCCACTTCACAGAGTTACAGTAAGGATAAAATAAGATGATTTATATGATGCAGTTTGCATACTTTATAGATTTATGCTAATATCAGCTAGTAGTACCTTTTCTAAGCCATAACTTCTCTGCGCCTCTGTTTTCTCCTTTATTATGTTGATAGCTCGAACTAAATGATCCTAAAGTATCTTCCAGTTCTAAGTCATATAAGTCTCTGACAACGTAATCATATGAGAACATAGGTGAAGAAACAGAGGTCATGATGAGGAGGAAAAAGTAGGAAGAGGGAAAGTGAACAAGTGAGAGAAGCAATGCAGCATTTGACTATGACCATAAAATGAAACTATTGTGTCATAATTCATTTTCCTAATGATAGAATGACTTTGATTTAAATTGTAGTGGTAGCTCAGTTTCAGCAGATGGCAAAAGACATCTTCCTCTGCCACTAAGGCAAGAGTAGAAGTGAAACGGTGAACTCAGAAGTCAGGATGTCAGAACAGCTGTAAACAATGAGTGTTGCAGTCATCAAGATAGTAATAGCAGATGGGATGGAAAAAAACCGTTACCTAAGTATACAAACCCTTGAGGAAGGTGGGAAAAAGTCCTAGAGTTCAGAAGAAGAAAATAGCCATTAGATTGGGATAGTGAGATATGATTGAATGGACTGAACTGCAAAAGAGAAGTTACTGAGTGTTGGGAGCAGATCAAAGCTAGTGGGTAGAGAGAATGCCAACTGCTCCTACTGACTCCTAGCTTGAGAAAAATTGCTCAACCAACTCTGTTCAACTTTGAAAACTGATAAGGTAGAAGGGCTTCAGGAAAGAGAAGGTGGAGAAAGGTTGTTTCTTTGTCTGCTTTACAATTCAGCCCAGGTCCTGCCCTAGTGGTCTCCATCTGATTAGATCAGATAACCTTTAAAATACATTTAATATATCTACCTATTAAACCATTTCCAGATTTCCTATCAGTTTAAAAGCAGGTTCCCTCCCAAACAGGCCATTCAAGGTGATAGATAAAAAGTTTACTTTTTTGTGTGTTTAAATACCCACTTGGAATTCAAGGGTCTCAGACTACATTGTGAATGTACAAAGAAAATGCCAGTTCACTCCCTTCTTTATAGTGGAATCATGCCAAGGCAGCTGCAACTGTCCTGCAGCTGTTTAAATAATCAGCTAGCAAGATAAGACCAGGATTGTTTTTTCCTTGTTTCTGTAGGACTCCATGATCAGAAAAAAAAGCACTTCAGGGCTGAAGGGTGTAGCGAAGGCAAACCTATAATGAAAATTAAAATTGAGAACTCATTTTTTTCCTGCCCATAGTAACCTCACACACAAATCAGATGACATGAACTAGATGAGATTTTCAATGACAAAATTACCAGAACCATAGAATACTCGCAATGAAAGGAACCTTAGAGATTACATAGTTCCAGCTTCTCATTTTATAGAGTAGAAAATGAGTTCCACAGAAGTGTAGTGAATTGCCCAAGATACAACAGGTAACAATAGCAGAGACAAATTTTGAATGAGCATAGGGATAGATAGATAGATAGATAGATAGACAGACAGACAGACAAGAGATATATGTGCATACATATAGAAATATATATATATATATATATTTGCCCCACACATATACATGCATATAAAATGAGGTTGAGGCCAAAAAATATCTGGGGTATCCAGCTGAAATTCAAGTCTGAGAAAGGAAATGAGCTCCAATCAAGAAATCCAAATATGCTAAAGTCCTTGCATAAAATTGTTAACTATATGATAAAAGGCATAAGGAGATATGAAGAGTTATAAAGTGGAAGGAACTTTCTTGATCATATAGGTCCAGATTATAGCTAACTTAAATTTCTCATGCTTCAGTTAAAACCCATTTTTTTTCTGCTAACTCCTTTATGGGGGTAGAGAACAGCTGGTCACCATTTTCTGTCTAAATACCCTTCATGCACTTAAAGACTATAATTAAATTGTTCCTCAACCTTTTTTCAGTAGCCTGAATAATCTTAGTTCCTTGGTTTAACCTTTTCTTCTCAGTCTTCCTATCCGGCCCCTTAATTATCTTTATAAGTTTTGTCCCTTTTTCCCATCTAGAACTAGCTGTATAGTCTAGAACTGGACATAGAAAAATGTTTGAGAAGTGCTAAAATTTTTTGAGGGGCAGAAGAGTTTCATATATAGTTGCTTCATTTCTGCAATTTCATGTTTGCCTTTATCAGACTATTATATTCATAATTCAAGACCAGCTTCCTATTCACTATGTCCCTTAGACCTTTCTTTTCTGCATTTAAACATAACTGGTTCTTTCTGTTTCCTGTTTACTCAGTTTGATTCCCATATCAGTCACTAACATTGAGAAGTAGAATGAGGTAGTGAGTAGAGTGGACTTGGAAACAGGAAGACTTGGTTTTAAATTCTGTCTCAGAAATTTACTAGCTTTGTAACTCAAGGTAAATTAAAATCTTTTGCCTCAGTTTCTTCATTTATAAAATAAGGAAATGGATCTGATCATTTCAAGTCCCTTTTAGCTTCTGATTTTCCTGAGTGATATTTAACACAATGCTTGGCACATAGTAAATGCTTAATAAATACTTGATGACTAATTTAACTGTTCCATGCCGCATTGTTTCAATATATAAACACAACCCATATGTGTATTGGCACTGTAAGTAAGACACAGCCCACATTTTTGTATGTTTTACAAAGTACAGTCATCACAACAAAACTATAAAGTAGACAATACTTGAATGGATCTGTGATTTCATCAACTCAGAAGTTTCCTCAAATGATTCAAAAATAGAAATCTACCTATGCCTATTTATGAAAATATTGCCCTTGTCATTCCTATCATTTTTTTTTTTTTTTTTTTTTTTTTTTTTTTTTTTTTTACCAGAGAGGGCTTATACAATGAGCTAGAGTCTTTCCCTGATCGCAAAAATACCAATGGAACTCTATCTGTCCATCTCTCAGCCTTCATTCTTACTATGTGACCAATTTATCTTTTTTTTTTTTTTCCTGTGATGTAATTCCTTGACTACACCTTCTGTTTTTTCTGTTTTTCAGAGTTTCTCATTTTTTATATGCACTAGCTTGCTCACACTTAATCTGGCACCTTTCCATTGCCGTTGGCTTGATAATCATTCTTAATTCTACAAAGGTAGTTGTCTTACTGCCATAAAATAACACACATAGAATGGTAGTATTAAAAAGATAAATCTTTGCTTTTTTGGAAGCTTGCATTTAGTAGAGGAATTTTATAATTTCTTGAAAGCAATCAAGTTTACTATCATCCTCTTGCTCAATTCTGGATCCAAATCATTATTTCTGTTGTTTGTTCTTCATTTTTTGAAAAGAACCTATGACATCAAGAGGATGAGGTCTTGACTTGCAAGTGAATTGGATTTAAATGAGGCAGAGCTGTACAGTCATCAGTCTCACTCTTTCCTCCAGCCAACTCATTGTTCATTTATCCTGCCTGTCTCTAATACTGATATCTGACAATATGTATTATTTATATATCTATATAGATATCTATCTATATGTCTATATTGAGGTATAGATGTAGCTATATAGATGGATAATCTTTACTATCTCTTCAAAAGGATATCAAATTTTTGGCAATAGGCATTTTTTATCCATATGATTTTGTATGTGTTTGTGTATGTGGCTAAATTAGCTAAATTCCTTTGAGTGATTATATGTTTCTTTCAAGAGGCTTTGCAATATTTGGAGGTTTAATATTCAGCACAGTATCATCCAGAAACAGGACCATCTTGAAACACTCTCCTTCCACAGGCAATTGTTAGTGGACATAGATTCAGAGCTATAAAGGTGAATACCTTTGATAAATATACATATCACTATTTCATGCTTCACCTGATATTGATTATTAGTGTTTTTAACAGGGTTACTTTTATTGCTATATCTTCTAAGGAATTGAAAAATTTTGATGTATAACAGGAAGGTGATTTTGTTCAACTAAATGAGATGTTTTTGCATAATCAATAAAATAATAAACCCAATGTGATATATTCTTTACATCTTTCAATTAAATATAAAATGGAAAAGTAGCTCATTTAAAAAAGCAATCATTTGCAAAGGCCTATTTCCTAATTATTAATACATTCATTAAGAATTCCCCAGATATGTAAATGTGTAAATATATATATATATACATATATATGTATATATATATCATTAAGATTTTCTATAAATAGGAAAGCAAACATAAAATGCAGTAATTGATGTTCTCTTAGTTATATTTTTCCATAATATTTATAAGATCTGAGATTTTACCAAGTATATAATGTATTATTATACCCATGTTATAATCGAGGAAATTGAATCTCAGAGTATCTAAATGACTTGCTTTGAAGTAACACAGCCAGGGTACAAGTTTCTTTTTTTCCTAAGCTGTATTACCCCTTTCTGTTGAGGAACCAAAGTTTTTTCAAGTCTTTTCACCTCTTTAGCCATGTCTACACAAAAATGTGAAGCAAGACGCTTTTTTTTTTATCATAACTTTTTATTTACAAGACATATGCATGGGTAATTTTTCAGCATTGACCCTTGCAAAACCTTCTGTTCCAACTTTTCCCTTCTTTCCCTCCACCTACTCCCCTAGATGGCAGGTAGACCAATACATGTTGAATATGTTAAAGTATATGTTAAATGCACTATATATATTTCATACAGTTATCTTGCTACACAAGAAAAATCAGATTTAGAAATAAGGTTAAAAAAAACCTGAGAAGGAAAACAAAAATACAAGTGGACAATAACAGGAGTGGAAATGCTATGTTGTGGTCCACACTCACTTCCCATAGTTCTTTTGCTGGATGTAGCTGGTTCTCTTCATTACTGAACAATTGGAACTGATTTAGTTCATCTCATTGTTGAAGAGAGCTACATCCATTTGAATTGATCATCATATAGTATTATTGTTGAAGTATATAATGATCTCCTGGTTCTGCTCATTTCACTCAGCATCAATTCATGTAAGTCTCTCCAGGCCTTTCTGAAATCATCCTGCTGGTCATTTGTTATAGAACAATACTATTCCATAACATTCATATACCATAATTTATTCAGCCATTCTCCAACTGATGGGCATCCAATCAATTTCCATTTTCTAGCCACTACAAAAAAGGTGGCCACAAACATTTTTGCACATACAGGTCCCTTTCCCTTCTTTAAGATCTCTTTGGGATATAAGTCCAGTAGAAACACTGCTGGATCAAAGGGTATGCGCAGTTTTATGACTTTTTGAGCATAGTTCCAAATTGCTCTCCAGAATGATTGAATTCATTCACAATTACACCAACAATGTATCAGTGTCCCAGTTTTCCCACATCCCCTCCAACATTCATCATTATCTTTTCTCGTCATCCTAGCCAATCTGAGAGATGTGTAGTGGTATTTCAGAGTTGTCTTAATTAAACAAGACACTTTTAAGAGGGGATAATGTGGTTTTCTTTATAATGTAGAAGTACAGTATGAAAAGACATAAGTGGGACTTTGTTAAGTTATGACTAAGCAAAGGAAATGATGGTAAAATTGCAAGATTTTATTGGGAAAAATAGGGGTTAAGGTTTGTTATTAGAAAGAAATATTTTGCAAATGGAGTTGAAATGGGTCGTATTTGATCCTACTAGCTTCAGCAACTACAGAAAGTAGAAGATACTATTTTGCTATTTCTGATACAGAGACTACCAAGTGACATATCCAAAATGCACAGGGAAGAGAGGAACAAGACACAAATTCATAGCCCATGATAGAAAACAATGGATCCAGAATACTGGGTTTCCCCATTGAATTCCCACAGGGCTTGTCATATAATAAGTTCAAATAAATATTTGTTTCTTTCCTTCCTTCCTTCCTTCCTTCCTTCCTTCCTTCCTTCCTTCCTTCCTTCCTTCCTTCCTTCCTTCCTTCCTTCCTTCCTCCCTCCCTCCCTCCCTTCCTTCCTTCCTCCCTCCCTCCCTCCCTCCCTCCCTTCCTTCCTTCCTTCCTTCCTTCCTTCCTTCCTTCCTTCTTTCCTTCCTTCCTTCCTCCCTCCCTCCCTCCCTTCCTTCCTTCCTCCCTCCCTCCCTCCCTCCCTCCCTCCCTCCCTCCCTCCCTTCCTTCCTCCCTCCCTCCCTCCCTCCCTCCCTTCCTTCCTTCCTTCCTTCCTTCCTTCCTTCCTTCCTTCCTTCCTTCCTTCCTCCCTCCCTCCCTCCCTCCCTCCCTCCCTCCCTCCCTCCCTCCCTTCCTTCCTCCCTCCCTCCCTCCCTCCCTCCCTCCCTTCCTTCCTTCCTTCCTTCCTTCCTTCCTTCCTTCCTTCCTTCCTTCCTTCCTTCCTTCCTTCCTTCCTTCCTTCCTTCCTTCTTTCCTTCCTTCCTTCCTTCCTTCCTTCCTTCCTTCCTTCCTTCCTTCCTTCCTTCCTTCCTTCCTTCCTTCCTTCCTTCCTCCCTCCCTTCCTTCCTTTCTTCCTTCCCTTGCTCCCAATTTCAATGACTTTTTTTTTTTTTTACAAAATAATATTAGGACTATATTATAATGTAAAATTTTTGATATGATTTAATGAACCTTTTGCAGTCTTTATTCTTTTTAAAATTTTAAATAATAGTCTTTTTATTTTTAAAATATATGCAAAGATACATTTCAACATTTACCCTTGCAAGACCTAGTGTTCCATATTTTTTCTCCCTTCCTTCCCTTCATCCTCTCCTCTAGGCAGCAAGTAATCCAATATATGTTAAACACGTGAAATTCTTCTGTACATATATCCACAGTTATCATGCTGCACAAGAAAAATCAGACCAAAAAAGGGGGATGTGAAAATGAAAAAGAAAACAAAAATCAAGCAAACAATAACAAAAAAGGTGAAAACTGTGCTGAAATCCACATTCAGTCCTTTTTCTGGATGCAGATGGCTCTCTCCATTACAAGGAGTTTCCATCACAGGAATTGATCTGAATGTAATCTTTAACTATCAATTCCAAAGAAGTATCCCAAACTGAAATCTTTTAAAATCATTCCTATGGAAGGCCCAACCACTTTCAAAAGGGAACATTTCTGATCATTCCAGGAAGGCTTCTTTCCTGAAGTGTTTAGGGTAAGGATCTGACTAAATGAAGGAAGAAGGTGTTGATTAATTTAATTAATAGATATACTTATTAATATCACCTTTGACCAGTTAGAAAGTATTATCCACAGAGTAGTTAGACTGAGTAGTTAAAGAGAGCTTAATGTTTTGGAGAAAATGATTCCCCACGATGAGGCCAAAAGTTAAGTGACTATTGTTCTATTTGATAAATCAGAGACTATTATTTAAAATCTCACTCTGGAAATTTTTCTTTGCTTTTGAAGACTATAAATATATGAAGACTTTGCTTGGGGAGGGAAGTTTCTCTTTTTATTTTTTAAATGTTTTAATTTTTATTTTATGTCTCTTTTTAACATTTATTTTTAAATTTTCAATTATAGATTCTTTCTTCCTGCCATGTCACATCTATTTAGAAGGCAAGTAATAAGATACCCATTATACTTTGGAAATCATGCAAAACATAATTCCATACTAATCATGTTGCCAAAAAAAATCAAGAAAAATAAAGTGAAAAAAAAAACATGTTTCAATCTGCATAAGTTCTATCTCTGGAAGTGGATAACATTTTCCATCATGGGTCTTTTGGAAATGTCATAGATTGTTGTATTCATAAAAGTAGCTAAGTCTTTCATAGTTGATTATCATTATAATATTGCTGTCTCTGTGTATAGTTTTTTTGATCAATGCATTTTGCATTAGTTTATATAGATCTTCCAGGAGAAAGATAGCAAATGTAACTCTCTCATTTGAACCTTTGAATCTCCCTTGAACAGCAATGCTTATAAATATTAATGTATGTGCACATACTTAAGACATATGTATATATATTTAGTAAACATTCATGCGTGTTTACTGTATGCCAAGTACTGTGACCAGCTCTTGGGGAAACAAAAAGAAACAATAATATGTTCTCTACTTTTAAAGAATTTATATTCAAATAAATTCAAATATATGGGCATATAGTAACTTTAATTGCAAAGGGAAGGCAATGGCAGTGGAGAAGAGCTCTAAAAGATCTATTGTAAGAGGTAGGTTTGAAATTGTTTTATAACAGGCCAAGGAAGTCAGGAGACAGAAGCTTAGATAGATATATATGTATATGCACATGAGATAAACATGCATATGAATAAAATGTCTTGTGATAGATTAGAAACCTAAAACTCAAAATACTGTTTTTCTGCCATACAAAGTTGCTAGATATTTGGAACTAGATAATGTAGGAAGAAATTAGTAGGAAGCCTCTAAGTAATCATAATCAATACTTAATCCAGATGACCAAAATAATTTAAGAAAGAGCATCTCCTGTTTTGAATTTTTTTCCCTTTTGATCTGATTTTTCTTGTGCAGCATGATAATTGTGGGAATGTATATATAAGAATTGCACTCATTTAACATATATTGGATTACTCACTATCTAGGGTAGGAGTAGGGAGAAGGGTGGGAGAAAAAATTTGGAACAAAAGGTTTTGCAAGGGTGAATGTTGAAAACTATCTTTGCAAATATTTTGAAAAAAAAAACTATTATTTAAGAAAAAAAGTCAGAGAAGAGATATATCCTGGTTATCTAACAAGGCCTCATGGAGGAAGTGGTGCTGGAATTGGATATTCAAGGATAATTAGAACTGAAGTGGAGAAAAGGAAGGAAGTTCTGGTCAATCAACAAACTTTGTATGCTAAGCATAGTGTTAGGATCTGGGGTGTTATAATTAAGAGGGGTTGGGAAAGGCTTTCTATAGAAAATGGATTTTAGCTGGAGGTTAAAGGAAGCCGGTAGAAAGAGTTAAGGAGGCAGATCATTACCAGGGAAAATGCCCAGAGCCAAGTGATGGAGTGTCTTATTCCTAGTGCAGTAAGAAGGTCAATATTATTGGACAGAAAAGTATATGACAGAGAATAAAGTATAAGAAGACAAGCGTTCTCAAGCTGTGCTAAATTGAAACTGCCAATTAGATGAGCTAGCACTGAGATCTTTCAAAAGCACTGAGCTTACTCTTCTAAAGGCTACCTCTCTTCTTATAGTCCTGGCCTTCATTCTGTCCTCAGCCTGATGAAAGGGGTGAATATGCTTCTACAGCTTAGGAAAATCAAATATTATGTATAATATATTTGGTATTTCCTTGGTTTTCCATTAAAATTTATTTTCCCTTAAGATGAGTAGTCATGTAGTTACTACAAAGGTTATAGTGGAAGCAAGGCTAACAGTGGAGTGAGGAAAAGGAAACAATCTTCTCTATCTTCTGTACATTAGAACATAGATGAATGAAATCACTAGTAATTATAGTTGCTAATATTCATGGGGTGAGGAAGCTTCTACTTAATTTATTCAAAAGTCTTTTAAAATCACAGAACTCTACAACTGTGTGAGACTTCAGAAATCATATATTCCAGTGCAGTGATTTTTATAGATCAAGAAAATGAGACTCAAATAGAAAAAGTGACTTGCCCTCCAATTAATAGTAAAGCTGGTATTTGAGTCAAAGTCTCTTGTCTATCAGTTCAGGATTCTTTCCATTTCTCATAGGTACCATCTGATTCTAGCCATCTCTGCTAGACAAAATACTTAGCTATTTCTTTGTTGTTGATGGATAATCATATGCCCACAAAAATGGTGCAGATGTTTAAAAAGTTAACTACATATGCAAATTAAGCATAATATTATCCAACATAACCAAAAGGGGAAAGAAAATCATATGAAGTAGCAAATTAAGGAGGAATAATTCATGAACTTTTCCCCATTAGAGATGGTTTCAAAGGGAAAGATTGCTAAAATTATTTAATAAAATAAGGGAGAAGATAGGTGGACTGGCATGCTAGAATGCTTAAAAGTTCCCAGAAACTAGAGGGGTAAGCCTTATGCTATCTCTGGCATGGCTATTTACAGTAACTGGCTTTGCCTATATGTAAAGAAAGCCTTTCAAAAATAGCAGGTCTTATTTCAAATAAGCAAAATAAAGAAATCTCTGTCTGAATGGAAATTAGTTTTGCTTTCCTATTTGACTTTTCATACTCATCTAAGTCAAGTTCTCAAAGCCTATTTCATGTTTTGGACTATCAGACATGTCCTTTGGCTGATGGGGTAAGTGCAGAATAGCTTTATCAGAAATGCAGACAAGATGTGTCTTTATCACCACATTTTTGACTTTCCTGTTACATTGTCTCCTCAACCACCAAAGAAGGTATATAATATAGACAAACATAGCACACAAGATGCCAGGAAAAGATGTAAACATAGAAATCTGTTCTCCACTTGTTGATTTTCTTAGAGTTGATTCACTAAGAAAATAGAAAAATGTTCCATGTTAGGAAAACTCCCTTGGAGACTCAGACAATGCAGCCTCATCCTAAATCCCAAATGTTTGAGGTCAGATCCATCCATTTTGATAGCCAAGTAGGGTTAAAGGCAACAGGATTATATCAATTTTCATGTTAAATATATCAGGTAAGTTCCTCTTTCATGTGCAAATGTCAATGAAATTGATACAACAGCTAACTAGGTTCAACTACTCCTAGTTCTCTTGACTTCCCTTACTAGTAACTTGAAGGTCTTGTACAATAAGTCCAATAAGTCTCTTTTTATTTATTTTGTTTGTCATATATATATATATATATATATATATATATATATATATATATAAATAGAGAGAGAGAGAGAGAGAGAGAGAGAGAGAGAGAGAGAGAGAGAGATAAAACTGGAGATATCTGCAACTCCTAGAAAGTCAGAATAAATGAATTCAAGGTCAGTTTAGGATAACCAAAAACCTAGAAGAAGAATCTATGAAGAACTGAATAAAATCCCCCCACTCAGGAGATCAGAGACCAGGGAAGGACCTAAGACTGATCATGTATTTTCTGAATAGAAGGGCCAAGAGAATTGAATTTTCAGCCAACTGAAAGAAAAGTCAAGCCATTTACTTCTAAAGGGAAATGAAAAACTCACCAGAAACATGAAATCATAGAATCTAAAAGTAGGAAGATGTTAGGTTCTTACTAAGTGCTAAATTGGTACTTAATTCTCTAGCTCAGAATTCACACCTTTAGTTCAAATCTTTAAGGGAGTTTTCACCTTTGAAGGAATACTTTAAAGAAGCAAGTTCATTGGTTAAAGGAGTTCCCACAAGCCCCTGCAGTACCCACAAGCCCATTCCCTGGGAGGATAAAAAGAGACAACATTGAATCTGAAGACCAGTCTAGACTGGGAGAAGAACAAGACTTCCCAGGAGAACTTCAGGGAAGCTTGAGGAGATTCAGAGCCAGGATTCAGGAAAAAGAGGATTTGAGATTCTACCTTCGCTCTGGCTGGAGGCTCCAGAAGCCGTTCAAGAAACCTGCTCACAGAGGAAAAGATTATACAGAAAAGAAACCTCCTCCCAGAGAGAAGGATTACAATTGAGAGACGACAGAACTTTACAGGAAGGGATGTCAAAGTCATCTAGTCAAACACATACTAGATTTAAAGTCTTTCAACAACATATCCTCAACATTCCATGTAACATAGGTCTTGTCTTTGCTTTAAAAACTCCAGTGAGGAAAAACTCACTATAATCTGATATAGACTATTCTACTTTTGGAAAACTCTAATAGTTAGGAAGCTTTCCTTAAACCAGTCTTAAATTAGCCTTATTTCAACTTATCCCCATTGCTCCGATTTCTTTCTTCTTTGACCAAGAGCAATGCTATCCTATCTTCCATATGATAATCTTCCATACATATTAGTGATGCCAAAATGAAGTTCATTTAGGCTAGGAATCTGATTTGTTGCTTTAGCCTCCATTGCAGGCATAATAGTGTCAAAGAATAGGAATGAAGAAAAGTGAATCATAAATTGTACCAGTTCTACTTTTGGCTGGATTGTAGTTATCTTAGAATGAGAAAACTGGGGTCAGGAAAAATCTTTTTGGTTTATTTGATTCTCCTATAAGAATGATTTTTAGGCAAGACTGGGAAAAGCCAGTCAGTGAAAGAGGACATGAGCTAATAAAGATCAGGTCAAATTCACTGAATATCCCAATGAAAGACCCATATCTATCTACTTCTGTGGTACTTTGAGGATTCAACTATCTTGTCAACTTCTTATTGGTTTGATATTTTGTCAAGCTAGTCCATTTTTCTGTAATTCTTAGCAATTAAAAAAAAAACCTCATCATTTTCATTACAGTTAACATTTATATAGTAACTATTATGTGCTAGGCATTGTTCTTACCATTTTATAATTTATTCCTCACAACAATCCTGAGAGAGAGATATGCTATTATTACCCCCATTTTACAAATAAGTAGCATGCAGCTGATCGCTGACAATAAATTTGAATTCAGGTTTTTCTGAATTCAGTGCTCTAACAACTGTGTCACCTAGCTACTCCAAAAAACAAACCTGAAAATTGCCATGTACTCATTTCAGGGACTATAATATAGGATAAAATGGAATTTTTTTATCCTATTTTATATTTAACATATTAATGCTGGAGAAAGGATATGGGAGGATAAGCAATAATTATATTTTGTAAGGAATTATATTCTATTATAATGTGTTATGGGGAATTTTAGGGAATAACTGCATCAAGGGATCAGGACATTTGGAGGTTCTAGGAGGAAAAAAATGGGAAACTCCAAATAAGATAAGATAAGACTATGAATTAACAAAGTCTAAAGCAATGGCTTTCTCCACTATTGTTTAGATGATTAGTACCCTTTTTGTAAAGTGTGTTGACTTTTTAGTTGATTTTGAATTATCCTTAACATTTTTTTTCTATATTTATACAGAAATTGTAGCACCCTTCAGAAATGGGTATAACCATTTATAAGTAAACAAGTTTCTACATATGGAATGTAAAATTCCTAAGGCTATGAAAAAGAAGGAAATTGAGAAAGTTGTACTCTATTCCATTTTCACATCAACCCCCTCCCCCCTCAAAAAAAATGACTGTGAAACTCAAAAAGTTTCCTTGGAACATAATTCTCTACATGAAAAGTCAATTTGAAGTTGGAGATTATTTAGGAGATTTACTTTCCTCACTATAATAGAAATGGTTCTAATATCCATAAGTTGTAAATGTAATGATCTTTCTTATTACAATCTTCACAATCATTGCATTTCTGAAATCTAGCTTAAGTCTTTCGGATCAGTTATAGAAATTTAATTTAAGTATGATGATAAAAGAAGAGAAAGAAGAGTCTACTAAATATTTTTAAATCAGTCAACTAGCATTTAATAAGGTCTTATTATGTTTTAACTGATATATTAAGTTTTAAGATAACTAAGAATGCAAAAATATATTCACTTCAAAGAACACACATTTAAAGGGGGAGACAATGGAAATAACTATATGGATTCAGGTGGTGGATAGAGTGCTAGGCCTGTAGTCAGAAAGATGAGTCTTCCTGAGTTCAAATCTGGTCTCTGATATTCACTAGTTGTGTGACCCTGGGAAGTCACTTAATCCTGTTGGTCTGTTTCCTCATTTGTAAAATAAACCAAAAAGAAAATGCCAAACCATCACAGTAGCTTTGTTAAGAAAACCTCAAATGCTGTAAATGTGAATGGGATGAACGCTCCCATCAAACAGAGACGGATAGCAGACTGGATCAAAAATCAGAACCCTACAATATGTTGTTTACAGGAAACACACTTAAAGCAGGGAGATACATATAGAGTAAAGGTAAAAGGTTGGAGCAGAATCTATTATGCTTCAGGTAAAGCCAAAAAAGCAGGGGTAGCTATCCTTATCTCAGATCAAGCAAAAGCAGAAGTTGATCTAATTAAAAGAGATAAGGAAGGAAACTATATCCTGCTGAAAGGTAGCATAAATAATGAAGCCATATCGATACTAAACATATATGCACCAAGTGGTATAGCATCTAACTTTCTAAAGGAAAAGTTAAGAGAGTTGCAAGAAGAAATAGACAGTAAAACTATAATAGTGGGAGATCTCAACCTTGCACTCTCAGATTTAGACAAATCAAACCACAAAACAAACAAAGAAATTTAAAAAGTAAATAGAACATTAGAAAAACTAGGTATGATAGACCTTTGGAGAAAACTGAATGGCAATAGAAAGGAATATACTTTCTTCTCAGCAGTTCATGGATCCTATACAAAAACTGACCATATATCAGGACATAAAGATCTCAAAATTAAATGTAGGAAGGCAGAAATAATAAATGCCTTCTTCTCAGACCACAATGCAATACAAGCTACATTCAGTAAAAAGTTAGGGATAAATAGACCAAAAAGTAATTGGAAACTGAATAATCTCATCTTAAAGAATGACTGGGTGAAAGAGCAAATTATAGAAACAAATAATAATTTCACCCAAGATAATGACAATGATGAGACATCATACCAAAATCTGTGGGATGCAGCTAAAGCAGTAATAAGGGGAAATTTCATATCTTTAGAGGCTTATTTGAAGAAAATAGAGAAAGAGAAGATTAACGAATTGGGCTTGAAACTTAAAAGGCTAGAAAAAGACCAAATTAAAAACCCCAACCAAAAATTAAACTTAAATACAAAAATTAAAAGGAGAAATCAATAATATTGAAAGTAAAAAAACTATTGAATTAATAAATAAAACCAAGAGTTGGTTTTATGAAAAAGCCAATAAAATAGATAAACCTTTGGTAAATCTGATCAGAAAAAAGAAAGAGGAAAATCAAATTGTTAGTCTTACAAATGAAAAGGGGGATC
Organism: Sminthopsis crassicaudata; assembly: GCF_048593235.1. Taxonomy (NCBI): domain Eukaryota; kingdom Metazoa; phylum Chordata; class Mammalia; order Dasyuromorphia; family Dasyuridae; genus Sminthopsis; species Sminthopsis crassicaudata. The sequence goes on along the minus strand of NC_133618.1, from coordinate 172,071,806 downwards.
TTTCCACCAATGAAGAGGAAATTAGAGAAATAATAAGGAGTTACTTTGCCCAACTTTATGCCAATAAATTTGATAACTTAAGTGAAATGGATGACTTCCTCCAAAAATATAGGCTTCCTAGATTAACAGAGGAGGAAATAAATTGCTTAAATAGTCCCATTTCAGAAAAAGAAATAGAACAAGCTATTAATCAACTCCCCAGGAAAAACATCCCCTGGACCAGATGGATTTACATGTGAATTCTACCAAACATTTAAAGAACAAATAGCCCCAATGCTATATAAACTATTTGAAAAAATAGGGAATGAAGGAGTCCTACCAAACTCCTTTTATGACACAGACATGGTACTGATACCTAAACCAGGTCGATCGAAAACTGAGAAAGAAAATTATAGACCAATTTCCTTAATGAATATTGATGCTAAAATCTTAAATAAGATATTAGCAAAAAGACTTCAGAAAATCATCCCCAGGATAATACACTATGATCAAGTAGGATTCATACCAGGAATGCAGGGCTGGTTTAATATTAGGAAAACTATTAGTATAATTGACCATATTAATAATCAAATTAATAAAAACCATATGATCATCTCAATAGATGCAGAAAAAGCATTTGACAAAATCCAACATCCATTCCTACTAAAAACTCTTGAGAGTATAGGAATAAATGGATTATTCCTTAGAATAATCAGGAGCATATATTTAAGACCTTCAGTAAGCATAATATGCAATAGAAATAAACTGCAACCTTTCCCAGTAAGATCAGGAGTGAAACAAGGCTGCCCACTATCACCATTACTATTCAATATAGTACTAGAAATGCTAGCCTCAGCAATAAGAGCCGAGAAAGAGATTCAAGAAATTAGAGTAGGAAATAAACTATCACTTTTTGCAGATGACATGATGGTATATTTAGAGAACCCCAAAGACTCTGCTAAAAAGCTATTAGAAATAATTCAGAATTTTAGCAAAGTGGCAGGATACAAAATAAATCCACATAAATCCTCAGCATAATGAACTTGGAAAGAATTTTAAGAACACAGTAGAACATTATTCACTTCTCAGGAAATTCAATGCTTAGGGAAATGTAGCATTAAGATTGGATTTTTTTTTTTTTTTCAAAAGAGGAATTAGTGGAAGGGGGAAAGTTTAGAATAAGAACTTGACTAAATGAACAATTAATCCTCATCTTCAGCTATACATGGAAGCCAATTTGGAAATTCAAGAAATTGCTTAATGACAGGGTGTCTGTATCATTTAAACTATAGGTCTTGATCTAACTGGACTGAAATTAGGGGGTGGTAAATCGGTTTCCAGCTGGGAGTACTAGAATATTTTTGCTTGGATTTTTTAAAAAGGCCCCTTACAATCACATGTTTCCTGATAGAAAGCTTTGCCCCTACTGTATCTAAGGGACTTCTCTGATTTTGAAGCTTATAGGTAGAAAGCAAACAAACAAAAAAGAAATTTCTGCTGATATGATATTTAAGCTATAACTGAATTTTCTTTTAGATAGGTACAGATTATTTGGACTACATGTAAGTTTTCTTTGCTTTTTAAGTCTGAAAAGTCTTTAAGTTTCAAGTCTGAAAAATTATTCCAAAAATTTAAGAATAATAAAGCAAAAGAACTGAAGGTCTAGGAAATAATTTAGATATCATCTATTCCAATCCTTTAATTTTAAATGGAAGGAAATTGTGGCCCAGAGGGCCACAGTCAGTATTTTATTCCAGGTCATCCAATTTGTAAGTACTATTTGTTTGCTTAGTTGGGCATCAGTAAAGATATGCAAAGTACACAAAACTTAACCATATATTCTCTGGCAGCAGTCAAGGGAATATGAGACTTTAAATAACCAAATTCATGATCTCTCTGCTTTTCTGGGCAAATATGAGATAAATGACAATCATAATATCCAATTCTTATCTAATTCAGACTCTAGATACAAAGTATCAATCCCTTTTCTCAGACATTCTTAGAAATAAAAGAAGTTATAAAATTAAAACAAATGCAATAGTATGGCATCCTCAAGGGTTTTAGAGAAGCAAGACTCCTCAGTATAACCTGAGCTAAATTAAAATGTAATTGGAAAATGTTTAACACAAAGAAATTATAATGCAATACAACACAAATAATGTTAATTTGTAGTTTTCTAAGTTAATATGCCACAAAAGAGATTAGTTTCTGTTTGAGTTTAATTTCATATGACAGGTGTACATGGGGTGGAAATGTTCTGGTAAATGTTTAATAAATTGCTCCTGAGACATTTTAAAAATTAATCTACATTATTAGTGATGAGGTCTAGAATTGGGGTACCTAAATGAAATTATGGTTTAATTGAAGTCTAGTGGCAGGGTTGGGGTATAGGGAGTCAAATAGAGGTCCCCTGCTGTTAGGTTCTTACTAAGCACTAATGAGATAATGAGATATTAAGTATTTACTAAGTGCTAAGTCGGTACTTAACAATTCTCTAGTTCCAGCTTTTAAAGGGAGTTTTAACCCCTTTGAACTTCTGGGGAGGAGCTTAATGTTTAAGAGGAGCAAGTTCATTGGTTGAAGTATTTTTTCCCAGAAGCCCCTGAGTTATTCCACACCCATTCTCTGGGAGGATAAAAGAAGCAACATTGAGCAAGAAAGAGTCTCTACTCTAGGTCAGAGTCTGGCAGGGAGATTGAACTGAGACAGCAGATCTCCTCCCAGAGAGCAATCAGCAGTCTCTGGAGACAACAAAACTTTACATATTGGCGTCCACAATATGGGGCAAGGATTTTTGCTTATCCTGACAAGGACTTATTCTGAGCCCTTCAGAGGAGCTAGCCCAGACCTTTACATTTTGGCACCCAAACAAGACAAGAACAGACAAGATTCTGATTCCAGTGGAATAGCCTCCAATACATATCTCAGTGGAAAAGTCTCTCTGACCCAGAAGCGTGAGTAACAAGGAAACTTTGTTAAATTTTGGTTAAACTTTGGTTAAAGAGCTAAAGTAGAATTTCAGTGAAATGGGGCAAATGCCTTCTGTTCAAGGAAAATATTTGGAGAGCATTATCAAAGTTATGAAAAGCCAAGGATTGATTATAATTTTGGAGGAGATTACTAAACTTTTAAAAACTGTGCAGGTCATATGTCCTTGTTTTTCTCTGGAAGAAGAATTGGATCTAGATGAGTGGGAATTAGTAGGAAAGCAATTAGGTGAACACTACAATTCCAAATCAAACTCAATTTCCAAAGATACACTTCATACCTACAATTTAATGGCTTTAAGAATTGTTATTCTAAAGGAAGAGAAGAAAGAGCAAAATGGGGAGGTATCAACTAAACTAGGTGAAAAGGATGAATCAGATAACAATGAAGTTAAGTACAATTCTGAGCAACAGGAGCATTTCCCATCACCTCCCTCAATTAACCCTTCAGGGGTGGAGCAAGAAGGAGGAGGGGAAGAGGCAGAAATACAAATAGAATTGCCTGTGAAGCAGCCTATGACAAGATTAGAAAAAGCATTGGTTAAAGCTAAGAGAGAAGGACAGGATATAAGTGATTTGACCTGTGATTGAAGAGATTGACTCTGTAGGTCAAAAAAGAAACATATACACATTTAGATTTGAATAAAATTAAAGATTTGAAAAAAGGTTATACCCTTTATGGGGCTACATAAGCTTATGTTAAAATGTTACTAGATGGTTTGTCTTATGAAGGCCTAACCCTAAATGATTGGAAATCCATAGCAAGGACATGTCTAGAACCTGGACAAAATTTGCTATGGCTTGTGGAGATTCATGAATTATATAAAATTCAAGTCAGATGCAATTTTGAAATAGGAGTTAACACACAATTCACTTTTGAGCAATTAGCTGGTGAAGGTCGGTATGGAGAGAATTCAGAACAGGTTAAATATCCTATGACAGTGTATGAGCAAATTGCTAAGGCCGCAATAAAAGCTTGGGGTTCCCTCCCTGGACAGAAAGATTGGGGAGAGGCTTTCACTAAAATAGAGCAAGATCCCAAAGAACCTTTTGCAGATTTTGTGGGACGTTTGCAAACTGCTGTCAAAAGAACTATTGGAGAAAATGCAGCTACAGAAATAATGACCAGACATCTGGCTAAGGAAAATGCCAATGAGATTTGCAAAAGAATTATATGGGGATTAGACAAAGATGCTCCTTTAGAGGAGATCATAAGATGATGTGCTACAGTGGGAAAAAATGCTTTTTACACCCAGACTATGATGAACATGGAAAGACAGGGTCCCTCTTGGCAAAGGACTTCTAGAGAAATTCGTCGATGTTTCCAATATGAAAAAATTGGACATCTAAGAGCTCAGTGTACATATGGAGATAGAGTGAAAAGACAGGGTGAGAGAAGACCTAAAACCCCATGTACAAAATGCAACAGAGGACTCCATTGGGCATCAGATTATAGACTAATTCAGGGAAACGGGATGAGGGGCTCAGGTCCAGGGCCCCAGGCAAAAAAGACTTGGGGCATGATGGCAGCTGATGTTACACCCAAAGAGCCTTTAGAAGGTCAGAACTCTGATTTGATCAACCAGCAGAAAAGCAATCACATGGCAGAAAGCGATTACCTGATAAGTCAGCCAAAAGGCAATCAGATTGGAAAAATGGATTACACTTGGGGAGAATACAGGCCTTTTAAACCAACAGGGCTGTGTTCAGTGCAAACAATTCCAATGTAATTGACAGATGATGAGAAGAGATTTAGAAAGTGGTAAATAGAAGGAAATTAGATAAGTTAATTGCCTGGGAGAGAGGGTTTGCTTGTATTTTAACAGACAGAAGGAAACAGATGAAGAAGGATAGAAGATAGATAGAAGAAGATAGATAGATAGAAGGATAGAAGGATAGAAGAAGATAGGTGGCAACAAGTGCCTGGAGAGAGACAGAAAAAGAGAAAGACCTCAAAACAAAGGAGAAAATCTAAGAAACATCTGACACAGAAAGAGCATGTCTAATAAGAAGACTGTTAAAGAACTTTAAAACCAACAGGATTCATTGGATTTCCTAACACAAGATGAGACTCATGGACAATGGACTTATGGACATTCATAAATTCTCATATGGTTATTTGATCATGTTATTTGTTACATACTTCTAGTATGTATTATGTTACTATGTTACTATGTGTTTATGTAATCTATGTAATTATGTGTAATACCTCCCATATTGATGGATTTATGTTTCAAGGTCATGACCACCCTATGTTTTAAATCAAAAGACGAATCAAAAGACAGGGAGATGTTAAGTTCTTACTAAGTGCTAATGAGATAATGAGATATTAGGTTCTTACTAATGCTAAATCGGTACTTAACAATTCTTTAAAGGGAGTTTTATCCCTTTGAACTTCTGGGGAGGAACTTAATGTTTAAGAGGAGCAAGTTCATTGGTTGAAGTATTTTTTTCCCAGAAGCCCCTGAGTTATTCCACACCCATTCTCTGGGAGGATAAAAAAAAGCAACATTGAGCAAAAAAAAGAATCTACTCTAGGTCAGAATCTGGCCGGGAGACTGAGCTGAGACAGCAGAGCAATCAGCAGTCTCTGGAGACAACAGAACTTTACATACTGGCGTCCACAACGTGGGGCAAGGACTTTTGCTTGTCCTGACAAGGACTTATTCTGAGCCCTTCAGAGGAGCTAGCCCAGACCTTTATACCCTGCAACCTCTTTGGATTTGGCTCAAGGTTACGGAGTTAAATGAAGCCTAGTAATGGCGCAAAAGTTCCTTGTAAAGGAATTTACAGAACTGAAAACCTAGATTGATAAAAGAGGTTTATTTTGGGGTTTGGAAGTAAAGTTAAAGTCTAGTTAGTAAGAGGTGAAGGTAGAGGTAAGAGGGCACCAGAACCAGAGTTCCAGTGGGAAGAGATCCTTGGCATGCCAGGCATAAGGCTGCCATGTTTGGAACCTCTGCTAAGAGAGAACTCCAGCTTGGCTTTTTTATAATGAGGGCCTGTGGGTGGAGTCCCAATTTGGCTCCTGTCTGGGTTTCAGAATTTTCTTGGTGGGGGTTGGGAAACCTGAGTAGATCATTAGCCCAAGTTGGCTCAGATCCAATGGGGGCTGGGAGAGCCCAGATCTCCTATTGGAATTCAAAGGGATGCTTTTGACCAAGATTTGTGAATCAAATGTCCTAGTTTCCTGAATTGATAATGCATCAGCTAGGAGGGGTTGGGAATCAGAAAGGAATAAATCAATCTAAAAGGACTAGTTTCTTAAAGGGACCACAACCCACATCATTAGCATTAATCCTGTCAGTTTCTTAAATCAACAAAACAACTTATAAAGTCCAGATTTGTAGCTTTTTACCAGTTTCCTGAAATTTTAAGCCTGTTTAAGCTAATATCCAGTAAATACTTACTTGGCTCCTGATGCTGGTTCTGCAATTACTTCATCCTATAATCTTGCACAAATAAATTCATTGTTTCATTAAAACTAGGAAGGCACAACTATCTCTGTAGCAACATTCTCATTTTCCAAGTGAAGAAATTAAATTCAAGAGTGATCAAGTGAAATCCACTAAGTCAGATGATAGAAATCAGAAGATTCTTGTTATTTCTAGATTCTGACATCTGTAAAATCAGAGGACTGCACTACAACAGGGATGTCAAACTCTAAATTAATAGGGGCCACTAAACTCTACCAAAAAAATCTCTACAGGTTACATTTTGATTTAGAAAGTAATATATTAACATTGTGTTTCACAATATTTTATTTATTTAATGATTATTGTATTAAATATTTAAACATATTTAATATTTTAATGCTTAATATGATGAATATTTATTTCATTAAATATAATTTGGTTCAGGTAGCAAGATGGCAAAAGATTAGATGGAAGTTGGCTGAGTTTCTACAAAGGGCATATTTTGATGAAGTCACTGCATTATGATCTCTGAGGTTCTCTGAGGTCTCTTTCAGCTCTGGGAGTCTAAGAATTTATCCAAGAAATGGTTGTTTAATATTAGAAATTTTGTAAATAGTAAAGGATGAATGAATGAAATAAATGAAATCCATTTATTTAAGCAATTTGCCTTTGCCATAAACTGTATGAAAATCAATTTTATTTGGGATTACTTCTACAGATAGAAGTTTCAGGGAGCACAGTAAAGATTCATGTTGAAAAGGTCAACTCAGACTTTCGTATGGTTTTTGTGTGATTTTTCCCAGATGACACTGTAGTCACTGGTCATGACCAACACCTAGCTAGAAAAATTCAATGTATATTCAAGATCATTAAAATTGTTGGCTCTGACTTCAGATGAATAACATAAATAAACTCAAAAGAACTCAGAATTGTTCTGCTGTCTTTCAAGCCCTTCCAAGTAGTCTAAGCAAGGATCTCTTAGAATGAATGTTTCACTTTCATGTTTTAATGGATGTTACTGAATTATTTAGAGTTAGTTTTTACAAAGAGTATTGAACTTGAAAAGAAGAAAATTCAGGTTTGAATCTTGTCTTATTCATATATTACCTATGTGATCTTAGGCAAGTCACTTAAACTTATATTCTTAGCTTCTTCATTTGTAAACTCTTAGAGTTGTGTGGAACAAATAACATAATACTTGTAGTGCTATTAGCTGTTGTTATTATGTATTGTGCTTATCTGAATGTAGGTTATTTTATATTTACATTGCTGATAGGATTCTTTCTAAGTGTGTGGTAATTATTAAAGGCTTTTAAGATTTGGATAGAACTTTTTGAATACTTTCAGATACCTCATTTCTTCCAAATTTATTAACCATAAATGATTTCAATGCACTTGGCATATATAAAGTTAAGTAAGTACTAATTCCTGCCTTTAAGATGATCGTAATTTAATTGGAATTTAAAAAATAAATTAATTAATTAAAAAAAAAAAGACTGACTATTGCTGCCAAATTATTTGGCTCAAGCAATTCATGGAAAAGAGAGAAATGGCTTTCAGTTATTTGTATGTATTGGGAGAAAGGGGAGAAAGGGAAAAGGGCTTCCACTTCTTTGGTAATTGTTTTAAAGAATGTTAAGAATGATAGTTTTTGAACCATCACTTAAATTTTAAGGATTTTGCTATAAGACCCTTATTTAATAGCAAAAATGGAATATCACAGATATTGATATTTTTGCAATAAATCAAGCCAAAATGTATAGGAAAGTTGCAGTTAAATGGTTTGATGTCCCATGGGTTGTTTTTAGAGAGTTAAAGAAAAGAGCTGGAGAAGTGTTTAGCATAGTTCATAGAAAATTATAGGTGATTAACAAATGTTTATTGATGGATTAACTGTATAAATAAAGGATAAAAGAAAAATCATTTCATATGATATTTAGTTATTTTACCTTTCAGTACCTAATAAATATAAAGCATAAACAAAAAAAAAAACTACCATTAAAAATATCTTCAACTTATATGTTGAATTCCATTACAGTAGATGAAAAGATAAGAAAATCCTACAAACAACTTGATAATGAATTATTATACTCACATCTTTTGCAATAGACCAGAATATATAACACTAAAGGTCCTGTAACTAATCTACTTATCGCCTTTTCTTGATATCCCTGACTTTCTTCTCTGGGATCCCACCACTGGGTATCCTTTAAGCCTCAAGCCTTCTCTTGTAGGAGTTAAATTGGGCAAATAAAGACCTCTCCCTTTTAGCATCGCTGGCTGGCCTAACAGTTTTGTAAAAATTTTCTAAGTCATAGCATAAATTTTTACTGGTACTAGGAACAAAGTACACAGTAGTTAATGATTATAGTAATCTTGTGTTTGACAAATGAAAAGATTTCAACTTTAGGGATAAAAACTGCTAAAACAAAAAGTTGAGAAAACTAGAAAGCAATCTGGCAGAAATTGGGTGTGAATCAATATCTTACTCCAAGATAATGTCATGGACACATGACCTTGATATAAGAGAAACATTATGAATAAATTAGAATATAGAACATATTACCTATAAGATAAGAGAATTTATGAATAAGCAAGAGAAAGAGAACATTATGGGATGTAAAATGTAATTTTTATTACATTAACTTAAAAAAGTTTTGTACAATTAAAGCCAATGTAGTCAAGATAATAAAGAAAACAGGTTATTGGGAGAGAAGATTATATAGATAGCTTCTCAAATGAAGGTTTCACATCTCAAATATATAGAAAACTTTGTAAAATTGATGAGTCATTATGAACTGATAAAAAAATATAAGTAAAGGCTTTTTTTGGTGAAGAAATCATAACAATATATAGTTATATGAAAAATGCTCTAAATTATTATTGATTAGAAAGATGCCAATTTTAAAACTTTGAGATATCATTTTTTGCTTATCAAATTGGCTAAAATGATAGAAAGGGAAAATGACAAATGTTGGAGAGAATATGAAAGAATTGGGACACTAATGCACTGTTGATGGAACTGTGAACTTATCTAACCATTTTGGAGAGCCATCTGTAATTATGCTCAAAGTGTTATAAAAGGGACTTTGTCATTTGACCCAACAATACCACTATTAGGTCTATTTCCTAAAATGATCAGGGAAAAAGGAAAATAATCTATATGATCTAAATATTTATAGCAGCTCTCTTTGTGGTGGCAAAGAACTTGTAATTGAGATGTCCATCCATTTTGGAATGGTTTAACAAGTTGTGGAATATGATTATAGTTGAATATTAGTATACTGTAAGAAATGATGAGTTGTTTGATCTTAAAAATGCTTGCATAAAATAATTCAGTAACATGAGCAAAACTAAGAGAATATCATATACAACAATAACAATATTGTTCAGAGAATAACTGTGAACAACTAAGTAACTCTGTGTATTATAAATACTCGAATCAATTACAAAGGACCCATGAAAGAAAGTGATATCCACCTCCAGAGAAATAAGGGACAAATATAAGTACACATAGTGCAATTTTATGTATGTATATATATATATATATATATATATATATATATATATGGGTCAAATGTATCTTCAGTGCAGTATGGGGAGGGGGGAAAGAAGGAGATAATTCAGAATTTTAAATGTAACCAAAAAGTAAATGAATTTTTTTTTAAAGCAATTGCAATCTGCTGGGGTAAACACATTTTAATTTTCAGTGACATCATTGTAAAGATGGACATGGGAAGACATTGAAAAATATATTGAAAAATGTGGCTCAAGATCAAGAAACAGAGAAGCTAAAAACTTAAGAGTACACTAGAAGATTCCTGACTATATACCACAATTACTTCTTTTCCAGAAAAGAATGGAAAGTTACTGAACATGAATAATATTGAATAATAATATTACAAAAATGAAATTAACTTTATCTTAACAGTTAATAAAAAATGACTGGTTAAAATTGTGGGAGCTATTTATGAACCACCTATCAGTATAAATCAGACAACCATTGACACATTAAAGCAACTTCAAAAGAATATGTGGATGAGAAGAGGTATTAAGGCTTTATACCAAACTGAAGGTGTACAGAACCATTTTGCTGACTTCACTGTTGTATGCCTTTGAAACTTGGACAATTTACTTATACCAAGGAAGAACAATGAACCACTTTCATTTGTATTGTCTTAGAAGGATTCTAAAGATCACCTGGCAAGACAATGTATTATATACTAAGGTCCTCTGAACTGCCAAGCATTCACTCTACTGCAAAGAGCATAATTCCAATCTCATATAACCTGAAAGCCAAATATATATATATATATATATTGCTGAGGCAATTGGGGTTAAGTGGCTTACCACCAGAGTCACACAGGTAGGAAGTGTTGTGTCTGAGATCAGATTTGAGCTCAGGTCCTTCTACTTCAGGGCTGGTGCTCTCTCCACTGCACCACCTAGCTGCCCCACCAAATGTATATTTATCTAAAATATTATTTTATGGAGAACTTTCACAAGTCAAGAACTCACAGAGAGGTCAGAAGAAGCAACACAGGGACATACTCCAGGTCTCTTTGAAGAACTTTAGAATTGACTGTGAAACATGAACAATACTAGCATAGGACAACTCAGCATCGGGTGCCCAAATCAAAGGTGCATGAGCAAAGCAGAATTGCAATAGCACAAAGGAAATAGATATGCAAATCTAAGATATTTCCATCTCAAATGTCCAAATAGACTATTTGTTCAGCCTTCCAAGTTCCTATTGGACTGATCAGTTATATAATAGAACACATGGTATATTGATCCCAATATCATGATGTCACTGATCTTCTGAATATGAAGAACAAATAGCAAAACCAATATCAGCTGATGTCCCAAAATGGTAAATGGATAAAGGAGCAGACATTGACAAAACTGTTTAGCCAGTTCCAGATCCCTATCTTCTTTTACCTTAGCTACCTCCCTGTCATGTCTTTAGCTACATTTCCCTCTCCATACCCAGCATCTAACCTCTTGCTCTAAGATTAATAATCACATAAGTTTTCCTGATTATTTCTGAAAAGCATATGCTCCTTGTGACATCTCCCCCACAAAAAATATTCTTCTCTAGCCATCTCCAGCCATTTCACTATACATTTTGTCTCCTCAAATAAAATAAAATAAAAGCCCTTTGAAGAGTTTAATCTCTGTATTTCACATTTGTATTTCTACTGCCTAGCACAATGCTTTGTTTTTCATACTAAACACTTAATAAATATGTTGTCATTCATTTAGAATGGTGGTTTTATGCATGCCTAGACTTCTTAACTTGGTCATCTTCACATGAAAGAATGAGAACTGAGCCTGGATTTAACTGAGCCATGTCAGGAACTTTTGTTACATTCCTATCTGAGAATGAAGGACTCTATCATTCACCCTATAAAGTAATGAGGGAGGACACTGAGTTACATCTTCTCATTTCACATTAAGCCATAAAACTCCCAGAAATTATCTTTGGCCTTTTCAATTCTATGTGCAGGGAGACACTAACTTAACTCCAACATAATGATGTCATTTTGATCGTCTTTGAGAATGAATGACAACAGGGGGCAGCTAGGTGGCGCAATGGATAGAGCACCAGCCTTGAATTCAGGAGGACCTGAGTTCAAATGTGGTCTCAGACACTTAACACTTCCTAGCTGTGTGACCCTGGGCAAGTCACTTAACCTCAGCCTCAGGGGGAAAAAAAAAAAAAAAAAAAAAGACGGGGAGAATGAATGACAACAACTAACCAACTTGCAAGGAAAGGACCCTAATTTGTTTTAAGATTGTGAGCCATAGGGATCCAGATGTCTAGGAATCTAGACCAGATGCTGTAGTTGGTTTACCTGCCATGTTCTGAGGAGTTCAGATACAATAACATTGCCAGTTTTGGTAAGGCTAACTTGGTAAGACTAATGCTATGTAGCAACTAAACTACATTCTAAGTCTACTTTCTTTCCCTTTCTCCTCACCTTCCTTCCAGAACACCTCCTACTACATCCCAGACAGAGGTAATATAGTATAGCTCTCAAAGGGCTAAAGGAAATATATATTTTTGCTATATATATGAATAAATATCTCTTTGTAAAAGATCATCTGATGATATTGTTATATGGAATTGGGATACTAGCATTGACTTTTTAAAATTTTGGGAACACAGCTGATGAGTGCTTGAGCCAGTGGTAAAGAAAAGAAACTTCTCAATACCTTTAATCTACCAGAGACTCCTATAAGAGCAAAATATAATTTTGCTCAGAGAATAGAACTTAGGCAATTAACATTATTCATTCAGTCTTTTATATAAAATTTTCCTGTGAAAGTTTAATAGAACTGGCCTCAGAGACTTAATACTTCCTAGCTGTGTGACCCTGAGCAAGTCACTTAACCCCAATTGCCTCAGCAAAAAAAAAAAAAAAAAAAAAAAGTTTAATAGAAAAGCCTCAATGAACTTTGAAAGCATTTCAATTAGCAACACTTTTTTTTTTTTTTTTTTTTTTTTTTGGTTTTTGTTTTGCCAAGAAGAGATACATGGCAGAAAAAGGCAAGGGCAAATTAGAATATGAAATCATTTAGAAAACCATATGGAGGAGGACAATGAAAGATTCTGAACAATGTAACCTAATTGAATATACATGTACAGAAATTAGTTTTCAGAGAGTTTGATGTGAGAGATAATTAATCCAGATTATACCAAGAGCATTTAAGTAAGTCTTAAAGTAGAAAGAAGACAAAGAGATGAAAAAATTAAAAACATTTGTTAATATTTTCATAACCTGTTGTATCCTTCATTAATAACAATGAAAGTATATTTGGACTCAACATCAGAGTCTATAGCACATTGAATGAAAAATTGGAACCAGCCTTAAAGAAATACAATGGTGAAAGAGCACCTAGGCCAAATCAATTAAATGAGGGGGCAGCACAGTTTTGAGGGTATACTAGAAAATCAGTTCTTAAGATATATAAAAGCAGGGAAGATCCCAAATGCTTCGAAAGAATAATTTTGGGGCAGCTGGGTAGTTCAGTAGGTAGAGTACCAGTTCTGAAGTCAGGAGGACTTGAGTTCAAATCTGGCCTCAGACACTTCCTAGCTGTGTGACCCTGGGCAAGTCACTTAACTTCAATTGCTTCAGAAGAAAAGAAAGAAAGAAAAAAAAAAAGGATAATTTATCCAGGAAAAAGTTACTTGAAAGAAGAGCCATCCCATTCAGCCCAAGTCTATTCTCTTTTATCTACAAAAACTTATAAGAATGATCTACACATCTATTAAGGGCATTCTTCATGAAAATATGAGAAAGCCTTGAGCAAGTTGCTTACATCTCAGGGCTTTCAGTCAACACTAATATTTTAAGTTGCATAGCAGATGATGATATGAATGGTAGATCAAGTTCTCTCTCAAGACTGTCCTAGATTAATGAAATCACATGGTCACTCTAAATAATAATAAAAAAAATCAGAAGCAAATAAAAAACTTTCAGAAATGCTATGATGTAGCATACTACGTTTTCAGGTAGTCAACTGACTGAAAAAATAAAAACAATACAAGATTCTTCATTGTTTTCTTATTGTTGATTATAGCAAAATTTGATTCATGAAGAAAACTGCAACTTTAGATTCCCTCTTCCAGCTATATCCCATGCATATAGAAAGACAAAACCTTCCTTAAAGGTTTCAAAAATGGAGATAATTTGGTTCACCTATATTCTAATTATTAATATTAGAATATTAATATTAGAATAATAATAGGATAAAACAAGAAAATATGTACTTAGAAAGTAGGCTTATCACTCTCAAAATCAATCAATCCACAACATTTATTAATCTTCTATTAGGTGCCAAGATCTATGCTAAGTGATAGGAAATTCCATACAGGCAACCTGAATGGAAGAGGAATTTCCTATAAATGGTGAGCTCCTACAGATGTTCCTGTTTACAAATGAAATCTACCTAACTTTATCAAGACCCATAATATTCCACAGCTTTCTGAATGACATTTACAATCACTGAAAGAAAGTTGCCCTAATAATTCACACTGGAAAACCAAAGTGGATGAAGAATGTTTATTTTCCAAACTGTGACATGGAGTTAGATTATACCACATTGTTCTTTCAAAACTTATCTTCAACAGACAGCAGAGATGGATAATGAGCTGAGCCCAGGTTTGAAAAGGAAGGAGAAAGTGGGATATGTGACTTTGGGGAAAAATTGTGCATCCCATTCAACAACCCCAACTTTCTATATGAAACAAAATAAATTATTTTAAACATTGATATACTTCTGGTAATGCAATTTTTCTGCAAATCATGAAAAGGTTTGATCATTTTTTTGCTTTGGATGGGAAAATCTCTGAAGAGTCAAATGCATGAATCATAGAATTGACAATTGACAATCAAATGACAGATTAATCAAATTGAGACATATTACCAAAGATGAAAATACCACTAAAATTTTTCATGAGCAGAAAAGGTCAATCATGTAGCTAATGCAAGGAATAACAAGTGAATAGTTTATGGAGTGCCTTGATTAATATTATGAGTCCTAGAGAGGGGCTCTACCAACATGGGTGGATCTTGCTTCTCAATCTCATCAATTCTATGGGTTCATGAAAATCTATACATCTATTACTAATGTATTCTTTCTACTGAACTCCAGTCTTGTAGACAACCAAATCAGATGTCCAAAGGCATGTCAAACTCAAAATATACCTCATTATCTTTCTCCTCAACCCTTCTTCCCTTCCTAAGTTTTCTATTACTGTTGAGGGCAGCACTATTCTTTCACAATTTCACACTCACACCACTTATCCAATCTATTCTAAAATGTGGTCATTTCTTACCTTCATAATATTTCTTATATACATCTCTTTCTCTTTCTTCAACTAGCCATTATCCTTGTAAAGTTCTTTATCATCTTTCAACTAGATAATTGCCATAGCCTCCTTGTTGACCTCTCTGACTTGTTTCTCCTTGCTCCAATCACTCCATTCAGATCTTAAGGTGTTTTCATAAAATGATCATTTTACTTCCCTATACAACAAATTCTGGTAGATCCCTATTATCTTAGAGATCAAATTAAAATTCCTCTGACATTTAAAACTTCACAACCCAGCCCCTTTCTATTTTTCCCCTCCACGGCACTCCATACTCCTGCTACATTTGCCTGTTTGTTGTTCTTCACACATTATACTTCTCCCATTGACACTGGCTGTTCCTTATACCTGGAATTCACTTCCTCCTCACCACCAACTCCTAGCTTCTCTGACCTTCTTTAAGGTAGTTTAAATATTGCTTTTTGCAGAAGGTTTTGTCTACGCTGTGAACGCCCTTCCCTGAAAATCCCTTCCCTCTTCAGCTACTTTCTATCCATATCTATCTTATATGCATGCTGTTCTTTGTAGACTTTGAAGGTAGAAACTGAATTTTGAGTTTTGTATCCCTAAGATTTAGCTTAGTGCCTGGCAGATAAAAGGCATTTAAATGATGACTGGATGATTGGAGGAAGGGGCACAATTATAGGAAGACATAAAAAACATAAATGGGAAGGTCATGGTCAAGTTGTAATCTTTACCTTTTGACTTCTGTAGTAATATCTACATGGATGAATTTGTACAAAAGTACTAAAGATAAAATACTTACCTACCAGAAGAGAGAATAGTTATCTAGCTAGCCTCTAGGTGACTAATATTTCCTGCACAGTAACTCTCAAAGATCATCTACTAAGTGCAAAAAGATTATGAGGCAGAATGGTAAAGAGTGGGCCCATTCTGACAAAATAATAGATTTTTAATGTATTGAAATAGCAAAATATCTGCAACCAAATAAAAGATAAATGAAAAAACATTATGTACATAAAGTAGTATACTATAAGATAAGAGGTCTCACTTCAAGGTAGGGGTATTAGAGAAGACTTCAGCTAAAAAGGATCATTTCAGCTTGACCTTTAAAAGGGACAAAATGTCATGATAATTTGCAAACAGGCCATTTTTCAGATGTTGATATAAACAAGCATAAAAATGACTGACATATTTTCCTTGTAAATAGTACTTTGAATTGTTTTTCTTTTCTAGAAGCAAGAGGTGAATTTATGGTGATTGAGCTACCCCTCTTGCCATCTGCCTTGTGACCACAGCATGTCTTTGACAGATGGTTAGTGTTTGGGGTGTCACCTAGGACTATAAAACAGTGAAACTAATAGGCCCAAAGGAGGAGTATAGAGGTGACCTTGGGCATATCATCTCCAAATGCTCATTTACAATGACCAGAACATGAACTCAAAGCTATCTTTGCCCGTCATATGATAGCAGCAATAGTAATAACTGACCTTGGAACATAAGACTCTGTGACACATGGATTTAGATATCTGCCATTATTTGGACCAAAAATACAGAAGTGTCAAGATCCAGGATTTTTAAAAATCTAATTACACTATGAATTTCAATGATTCTTCAGTCTTTTTTTTTTTTTTTTAATTCTAGTACACTAATATTTATTTCAATTTTTTTCATTTTGAAAAACATGCTTCTCACCATAGTCCTGTGAGATAGGTTTTTCAAATATTGTTACTGTATCTTATAAGAGGAAGCTAAGTCTCAGAGAAGTTAAGCGATTTGCTTTGAGGCACACTGTTACTTAGTGGTCAAGTTGAGACATTATAGAAACAAGAGAATTCAGTTAATAGAGCACTGAACCTGGAATCAAAAGGACCTGAATTTGATTCAAATATCAGACCCTTATTAACTGTATGATTCTGGACAGATCTCTTGTTTCTGTTTACTTCAGTTTCCTGTTCTATAATGTTCTATAAAGAGTATAATAATAACACCTAACTCCTCAAATCATTGTAAATATACAATTATGTGTTATGTTATTTGTAAAATTCTTTGCAAATTTTAAGGCACCGGTATATATGCTAGATAGAAAAAGAAGAAATTAAGATGCAAGAAAAGAATTGATTTGCCAAGAATCACAAAGTATTAAAGTGGTCAAATTGAAACTTCAATCTCGGTCTCTTACCATATGAAACCTAAGCAATGGAAGGTTAATTGACTTAAAAAAAGATTAGGCAGCACAAGTAAACAGAGGAAGTAGGATGCAATGCAAACAACTGATCCTTTCTTAATTAAAAATATTATGAAAGGAAATGGCAATAAAAGGATAGGAAACATTATCTTAGTACAATAATAAACCATGAATGAAATGTTGTCCCATAGATGCCTGGTCCTTCCACATTACTTAGGACCTCCTAAAGCATAATCTTAAAAGAAATTATCTTTATTTTCTCAAAGCCAGAATAAAGTAATATAATATGGAAATATGTTTTGCATGAATTTACATGTATAATCAATGTTATTTGCTTTCTCATGGAGTGGGTAGGAAAGAAAATTTTAAATTCAAAAAACTTTTTTGAAAGAATGTTAAAATTTTTTATGTAATTGGAAACTATTTTTAAAAAGAAAAGAGCAATATATAAGTGCCATTACAGCTGCCTGTAAGAAAAAGAAGTCTTTTTCTTTTTTTGATATTCACTTTTAAATCTAAATTCCATCTATTTTTGAAAAGCTGGGTGAGAATTTATAATTGGAGAGGGCAAGCTTGTATTTTTGAAAAGTTAATACTTAACCAGTCTCAACTTTGGATAACAATATACAGAAGTAAACAAACTCAAATCAGGTAATGAAATGACATTACTGTGTCAATAAGCTAGCACTAAAACATGTCAGCTTTAATGTAACTTTAAGGCTAATTCATGGCTAAGAGAATAAGTAGAATAATTTTGTTCACATAAAAACTTTGCAGTAAGATGATAACAAAAGTGATTTCAATTTTCTCCTACCTGTAATGCAAAGGCTATGGAAAGCAACTGCAGATCCACACTACACCAACTGACTGTTAGTGTTTATAAGCCCTTTCCTCTAACTCAAGGGTAGATTTTAATATAGGGTCACATTGTGGAGTGCCACCCAAAGTCCCAGTGTTCCAAAAAACAAATTCCTTCATTATTTTTTCAAGTCTAATTTTAAACAGAATCTCCTCCTAAAAGGGAAATGATCCAGAAATTTTCATATATTTAAGAGAAAATCAATAATAATTCATCAGTATAATTTAGGTTTGTTTTGCATGAAAAAGTATTTTGATGGATTCTCTTAACTGCTTTCTTTTTTGTTTGTAATTTATTTGAGCCTCATTTTTAGATAAATCTTACCTAAGCGAAGCTGTGGTCCCTGTTCCCTTGTAGTTAGTTGCATGGTCTGCCTAAGAATTTAACACAATACACTGTATTACCTGCTATCTTTCCTTCAACCTTCTTGTTACAAGGGCACCTTAATCTCTCCAAAATATCTACATTGTGTTTTCCATTTTGAATTAAATGGAATATCTTTTGCCCTAACTACATAAAAGATTTTCTTACTAGATATAGGATCCATTCTTTGTGTTAAAGAAATTTATTGAATTATTTCAATTTTCCTTGACAATATAGATATTATAAAATCTATATATTTTATGTGGGTTAAAAAGGGAGGGCACTTTCCATGCCAAAGATCAAATACACTTTCAGAATGTAAAATTTTCTTTTTAATGTGAGTAAACTCAGATAATGAAGACTATCATTGTAGCACAATGATGCTCTGGAAAAAACTACATATATATATATATATATATATATATATATATATATATATATATATATATATATATATACATACACATACATATGTTACACTTTTAAAATGATAATCTTTTCATTATGGGAAAATTATTATTTGTTTTTTAACTTATACATAATAATTAATGGATAAAAAAATTCAGAATAGAAAACTTGAAAGATTCATAGGGATTCTCTGGAGGAGGCATTCTTAATCCTTGGAGTATGACATGGACCCCTCTGACAATATGATGAAAATTATAAACCCCTCTTCAGAATATTTTAAAACAATTTAAGGAAATGCTCAGTTTCAGTTAAAGGTTAGTGAAATTGAGGATGTGATTTTTTTTTTCTTCCAAATTTAAGCTTTTTTTCCTATGCAATTCAAAACCCTTGCAATCTATTTACAGTCACCTAGGGATTCATTAATAATGAATATGGGATGGCTACTCTAGATGCATGATCCTTTTTTAGGAATATTGTTTAAGAAATTCTATTTGAGTATGAGTTGAATTAATCCCAATAGCCCCTATAATTATAATATAAAATCAAATTAAAATCAGCTGCTTTTACATTTTAGTGATGATTTCTCCTATATCACAGGAATTCTCTTATTAGTGCTCCGTGAGCTATTGATATTCACAACAATAGATTGTGGCATAGTAGGGGGAAAGCATGATAATCCCTATAAAATCTCAATTAGAAGTCTAAAATTGGGACTTGTTGATTGACTAAATTTAATGATCAGCTAAGTAACTGATCAATCAATAACACCTTAATCTAATCACAAAAGGATTAACAGGGAAGAAGGATGAATAAAATCCTATGGATAATGGGTTAGTCTGAACAGTAAGGAAGGAAAGAAGCAATATTAGAAAGAAGAAAAGGTAATACTGAAAACACAAGACCGATATTTGTGATAATGCAAAAGCCAATCAATCAAACACTAAGTATTAACTAGTGCCTCATGAATGCATTTCCAAAGAACTGTTGGGGATGATAAAAAGAGACAGGTTGCCTTGCCTTCCCAAAGCTTATCCCAACTGGCTTGATGCTTACAGTAACTCTCTTTATCCTAGTTCTGTGCTATAAGAAAGTCCACTATGCCAGGGATTCTTAACCTTCTTAAGGTCATGGTAGTCTGATAAAGCCTGTGGCTCCCTTCTCAGAATAATAATTTTAAACAATAGAAGGAAATGCTAAATGTCAATTAGAGGTTAACTAAAATAAAGATGCAATGTTTGTAGTTGTTAACCAAGTTTACTGACTTCTCAAATCTCCAGAGTAAGAATTTCTGCTCTGGAATAACTTTGGGAGATGTTCAAGGGAAGAGAAAAATCTGAACCTTCAATAATAGAGCTCTCTGAGTAGCAGTTTTGTTTGCAAAGTGAACCATGAGAGTTTTCCAGGTGGCCTGTGGATACAGTGACCTGATTTTCTGGAAGAGTTTTGATTTCAAGCAAATAATAAAGCAAACCAGGTGTCCTGATTTTAGATTCAGGAAATGCAGTTTCCCTGTTCATAGGTTAAAGAATAGGGACTCAACATGTAGATACAGAATCTCAGATGATATAGAAGTTCTTTTGGCAAAGGGAAAAGGTATGTGCATGTGCATGTTTATTTATAGGATGATAAGATTTAGAGATGGAAAGGACATTAGAGATCACTCTCATTTTAGAAAATATTGTACAGGAGGATCAATCAGTAACAAAGATAATAAATATGAGAATTTGAAACCAAACTTTTTGCCTTTAAATTTAGTATTTTTTTGCATTCCCTTAGTGACTCTTCCATTTGATATGCATGAATTTGGAGAGTTTGTATCTAGAAAAGGGTCTTTGTTTTTCTCTTTGTATGCAGAAATGCATTTGAATTGCAAACCAATCATCATTTCCCACCATCCTTTTGTCACAACAATTTAATGACCTATTAATGGATTTTGATTGAGAGGATAGCGACTTCATATTAAGAACAGAACTTAGTATATATATATATATATGTATATATGTATATCTATTATATATATATATGTATATATATCTATCTATATCTGTCATGTCTATATCTATTTACCTATCATCCATCCATCTATCTATCTATCTATCTATCTATCTATCTATCTATCTATCTATCTAATGTAGTTTGCCTCACTGAAATAGATCAGGGAATTAAAAAGTTTGAGAACCACTTTCAATCTTTTTCTTTATATTTCCTTTAAGGATCACATTAACTTATCAGAGACTTCAGGGATTTAAATGTTCTTGTGGAATATTTATAAAGCACTTATTTATTGTTCATAGAAGTCTGAAATCTCAGAGAATATTCTATTTTCTATGTTAGTACTAACACAAGAAGAAAAACACCAGCAAAAGGAAAAATAAGGAAGATTTTTTGATGGTTTATTCTTTTCTTTTTTTTTTTCTTTTGATTTGATGCAATGTAAAAAAAAAATCTGAAATATTTAAATATTTTTGTGAAGGTTTTCCTCAATTCTAAAATGTAACAAATTAATTCTCTTTATGCTTATAATTATTAAAAAATAATCTAATCTTATAATATATGCAGAAGTGACCATGTGACATAGTCAAAAGAAGGTTAGTTAGCCTCATAATCAGAAAAATCTGGGATCAAATCCTACCTGTTCCCCACACTGGCTTTGTGACAACCTCTTAATGCTTTTGGATTATTCCTTAAAACCAAATTACAGGTGAATTGCTACTCTGCATTGATAGTATATCCATTCCAGGAGTTAAAATCTCAATTCTGAACTATTAAACAAAAATATCCCTGTAGCACAACATGCATCTTTCTCCTTAAAGTACAAAAGATTCCTGACAAGAAATAACATTTTAATTGTTTTGGTCCCAATGTCACTCTGAAGAGAGATCTAAGAATAAGACTATCAAATAAAGTTGACTAGATGCTTCTAGAATCCTGAAATCAGTTGTTTGTCTCTCTTGTCTCATAAGAATATGTTGAGTTTACCAGTGACTTTTTAGATTTTTCAAATAACTTAGAAATGCCTATGTTTATCTTACTAGTAGAAGCTCAATCCAACAGAAAAAGAAAATCTACTTTATTTTTGAGGACAAAAGTACTTGTTATTTCAAGAAACTCAGCATTTTATTTTAATTATTTTATATCTTAAATTTAATTATGTAGGCTATTAATACAGTTACACATAAAATCTTCCTAGGTATTCGTTCTGAAATAACTTTTAAAATACATATATTCTAACCTATGTTTTGTTATATCATACATGTTTCTTTTCACTATTTGATGTTCTTATATAAGCTTTAGCAAAGTCATTCCCATCTTTGACTCTACTCACCTTTTGATAATTCCTGACAAAAGGAGTTCTATCAATTGTGCTGAATGTTACAGTATTCAGTACAGACTTTTACATAATTAACATTGCTGAAAACGAAGCTAAGATTAAAAGTGGATAGAAGATACTTGTGGGGAAGGGGCATGGTACAACATTTCATCACATGTGTCTAAAAATTAGTGGGGAAACTATTTTAGTAAAAGGAAGGGATAGAAATTTAATCACATTTTGCTAAACATTATCACTTCTACACAGAAATATATAGTACAGATAATGGAATCTCATCCATAAAGGTCTTCTTCAGTCAGTGGGTCTGCCTTACCTGTCACCTTCTTCAAAAGGAATTCCTACTGCCCAGTCTCATTAATCTATAGAAGTCCATAGATCAGACAACTCTGAAGAATGTTTGTCTTCATTATATTGTTTGCTTTCCTTTTAGTCTCTAAATCAATATCACTAGGAAGAAACCACTTTTAGATATTATTCTTAGATGACATTACAACTAATAAAAGCAGCATCTTACCAACGTTGGTTCAGATAGAAAATTCCCCATAACTTTGCAATGTATAAATGGTCAGGCTCAGGGCAATGGACTTTTCTGTATGAACAGCTTACTTTGTGTGCCTTTATATCCTAGGACGTTAGTATTTTTTTTAAGTATTATATTATTTCTTCAGCATGATTGGGATTTTAGTTCTAAGGGGAAATCATGAAAAAAGTAGGTTAGCATAAATCATTGTTCGTTCAAACTATATACTATCACAGATCATAGTCTCAAGCTATTGAACTAAAATAGCTTTCCATTTACTTTTCCTGGAATGCCCTCTCCAGTCCTCCAGCCTCCAGTTATAGTTGTGGAAATTCTACCTATCCCGCAGGACCCAGCTCAAATGCCACCTTCTCCTTGAAGAATACCCTGATCTCAGTCCTAGCCAGAAATAAATTCTATCCTTTACCCTTCCATGGCACTTTGCTTGCTACTCTCCTATAAGATTCTTTTTTTCTCCATTCTGTCCTGTATTCTATTTATTTATCTTCCTTCTTTTAAGTGTCTTTGAAGTTACTTATTAGTACTAACTATTTCTATAGATGTTACTATTTCTTATTTATCTTTTATAGTCTAGAATACTTTTCTCAGTGCCTTAAAATAACAGATTTATTCAATTGAATTTAGTCGAATTGATTTTTACTTCACTGGGGCACTCAAATTAAAAACACATATAATAGCTTTCACATTCATGTATACAGAAAGATATGTTGTCAAGGTAGCAAAACAAACCTCATAGTATAGTCAAACCCTTATTGCTACTTATGTAACATGGTTGATATGTGAATGCCTAACTGTGGTTTTTATACAACCTCTGATCATCCTCAAGTATTTCAAGGGGTACTCAGAAATTCTCACAAGATTGGATTAATTAATTCAGACAATATTTATCTGCATATCCATAAGCATAGGACATATTTTAAAAGACCATTGAATGTGGCATGTAAATTATATGCATATATTGGGAGTTGATCATATCTATCTATATCTATTTATCTATACAATATATATATACATGCGAGAATTAGAATTAACCCACTAGTTTTAGTATTTCACAATATTGTTTGAAATAAATGTAACCTGATGGAATATAAAACAAGACTTAGATGGCCCCATCTAATATATGTCAGCGCTGGGGGGGGTGTTAATATATTTTATACAGTGTGTATGTGTGTATGCATATGTGTGAATATCCACAGGGTACTTTTTAGAGAAGAATTTAAAATGGAGAAAAACCCAAAAAGCAATAAGATATTTCAACTTCTTACAAGTCTATATAAGCAAATATAATAAAATTGGAATTAGAATATTTCCAAAGGTTTCAAGAGGATGAAGATTCCTATGGTTTCCCAGGTTAATTGAAGAGCAATAATAGCCTGCTTTGATGCTGGGAAACCTATTTGGAGAAGCGACTGCAGGGCTGAGTATTAAGGGCTAGAATAAGAGGCAATAATAATAATAGAAATAATAATTTATACAGTGTTTTAAAGATTACACAACACTTTATAAAATTATCTCATTTTTATCCCTAAAAAATTCTAGAAGGAAGATGGTATAATTGTCCCCCTTAGTACAGATGAGTAAACTGAAACAGACTGAAGTTAATTTGTTTGCCCAGAATCACATAGCTAGTAAATGTCTAATTCCATCTTAGTTATTACCAACTCCAACTCCAGTGCTCTATCTACTTGGACCTCCTCATTTTTACTGCTAATTAACTAATTCCTAACTAACCTTAAAAATTATTTTCTTTAGGACCTCAGTAGTCTATTAATCTATTTATAATGGAATCAGACATTCAGATAGGAAAAGTATTCATGTAACTTATAAGTTACCTGAGATGCAGAAGAGGTAGTCTTCTTGCTCAAAGTGGTAACTTACAGACACAAGTTTTATTTTTTTTTTCTGTTTAATACTTTACTTTCTATATTTACATGTAAAAGATTTTTTTACATTTGTTTGTAAAATTTTGAGTTTCAGATTTCCTCTCTTTCTCTCCATTTTTTCCCACATTAAGAAGTCACATATGAAGTTATGCAAAATATTTCCATGAAAGTCATATTGCAAAAGAAAGCATAGATTTCCCCCCCTCAAAAAAAAACTATCAAGAAAAATAAAGTTTTAAAAAGTATGTTTCAGTCTATATCAGGATATAATTGGTTATTTCTATGGGTATGGGCAGTATTTTTCATCATAAGTCTTTCAGGGTAGTCTTAGATCATTACATTGCTAGAAATATCCATCATTCACAACATTGTTATTACTTTGTATACAGTACATTTCACTTTGCTTGAGTTCATGGAGCACTTTCCAAGTTTTTCTGAGAGCATTCTACTCATCATTTCCCATAGAGCAATAATGTTCCATCTTAATTACATACTACAGTTTATTTAGCCATTCCCCAATTGATGAGCATCTTCTCAATTTCCAATTCTTTTCCTTTTGGTATATATTTAGACACAAGTTTTAAACCAGCATTCATACTAGTATCTATTTTCTTTTCTGTTGACTTGGTATAAACACATGTAAGGATCCTTTGACTGATCCTAGATAAGTGTTTTCTTCCCCTGACTACCTCCTAAAAAAACAGGACTACCTTTCAAGCTACTCAGTTGAATACATCGAAACTATACTTCTGGGAATCATTTGAAATTAGATTTGAATATTTCTAAAGAGAAAACGATTGTGTGACTATAATGAATTGGCAAGACCAGTAAAAGAGAAAATTATGTGAGAGGTAGCTGAATGTGGATTAAATCCTACCCTAAATGAAGAGGTCCTAGTTGTGCTTAGCAAAGAAAGAATGAAATATTGATGGAATGGTTCCCTGGGGCAGGGCATTGATAGGAATCAGTTTAGCCTCATGATCGCACCCTACTATGCTTCATGATGTCTCTCTTCTCAAACTCCACCATGTCTGATGGTGTCTTTCTTTTTCTTATAGCTAACTCTTTTAGGATGCTGTCAGCTAACAATACTCCAGCCTCATGGGATGTTCTCTTTCTCCTGGCTAATTGTGAATTCCACTAGGGAACTTGTCTTTTCCATCATTAATTATTAAAACCATATTTCTTACTATATGCTCTCCCAACTCTATTTCATATTTGCCATTCCTGGTGTCTATTGTATCTCTTCATGTTTTCTGTAACCTCTTCTCCTGAATAAACCTACCTTTTGCTAAAAAAAAAATGGTCATTGTGAATTCCTCACATGATTGAACCCCAACATTTGATGCTCTTCTAAATCACATCACTTGATACCTATAAACCATATCATTTGCTAAACCACAGCTGCATCATTAAACAATAATTATGTGAATCTTATAAAGTCATAAAATCATAGATTTAGAACTTGGAGTGATCTCAGACAACATCTTTAGCCTAATCACTTTCTTTTACAGATGAGATACTAAGGCTGAGGGATATTAGGTGACCTGCCCAAAATAAGGAACTAGGTCACAGAGGATTTGAAGTAAAGTCCTCACTCCAAATTCAGTGTTTTTTTTCAGTTTTTATTATTATTCAGTCATAGTCAATTTTTTGTGACCCCATTTGATCACAAAGTGACCAATATTAAGTGATTTACCATTTCCTTTTACTCTCATGAAACTACACAATCTATAAATCTATAGATGAAGAAACTGAGGCAAACAGGGCTACTTAACTTGCCCAAAATCACATAGCTAGGAAGTATATAAGGCTGAATTTGACCTCAGTCTTTCTAACTTTAGGCCTGAAACTCCTAACTACTGTGTCACCTTTCTGAGCCTTATTTTCCTCATTTTCAAATGGAGATAATTAGAGTCCCTAAGTTGTATAGGGTTATTGAAAATATTAAAAGAGATAATGTGTATGGAGTACTTTTGCAAACTTTGCCAGTTGAATTATCCAACAGAGTTGTAAATAGGGAAGGGATCATGATGGTAAATAGCTATGTATTGCCTTCCTCACAGTGTGATCCTGATCATATCTAATTTTATTATTAAATGTTATTCACCAAAAACAGTCAGATTCTATGTACCCAGTGAAATAAACTAATCTTTCTCTTTGCATCTTCCACTTTCATTCTCCATAAAGGCAAGACTGTTGGAGGGAAAGAGCATTAGTCCTTATAAAGAAACTGTCACATGGAGTCAAATTTCCAAAATTTGTTGTTTTTGAATAGTTGATTTTAATTTATTTAATACTTAACAATTTATTTAATATTTAATATTAATATCTAATTAAATAAATTATTAAATATTAAATTAAATATTTATGAATATTTATATAATGAATAAAGGAGGCTAACGATGTGTATTTTTCTATTCAAAATGTTATTATTTATATGTTAGGGAATGTATTTTGCACGATAGCAAGAAAGTTGACAAGGTTTCCAATTTTTGCCCCACTCCTTTTAATGTTTTTAAATGTCACCCAGAGGTTTTTTGAAGTTTCCAGGTAATTGAATTGATCCAGTACAAACTTAACATTTGAGGAACAGTAGAAAATGGCAAATGGAAACATATAACTGTTTATCCCCATTTGCAAAAATACCCAAAGAAATGAAAGTAGGAAAGATGAGATTGGAATTTAATCACCTTTATTAGCTAGAAGTAAGTATAAGATTTAGGACTCTTCTCTTTAGAAAGGTGAATTTGTAAATCTTTCCATCATCAAGCAGCCTTATTGGGCTGAGTGAGACCATGAGGTAGATTTACAGTGGAGATAAAATATGTAATCTAACTTTTAATTATGTTAACCTATACATTCTCATTCTGAAAGAGCTATGATTTCTCCCTGTGGAAGAACTAGCCATAGTGCAAAGTGATAGAGGTAAAAGTAGCAACTGTGGGGGAGAGCTCCAGAATTTTAAATAAATAGTAAATAGCTGTTTAGCAAATAGCTAATGATGACAAGTATAGAAGACTCTGTAGCTATAGATAATAGCAAACAAAAAGGAGTATCACCAGTTGAAGGTGAAGGTTCAGCAGATAACAATATAGAAATTAAGAATCAATGAGATAGAATTGTCTCAGAAGATGGAATCATTTGGTCTCTGGGTAGAGGATTTAGGTGCTATGTAAGACATACTTTAAATGTTAGAGTCATTATCTCAAAGAGATAAACAAATTTCTCTTCCCTTATGTTTACATTATCACATTAATGAAGTCCAATTTCTCCCACTAGCTAAAAAATGCTATTGATGCATTCCAGCTTTAGGAGTATAATTTATTAGTTATTCCCCCCAAATTTCCTCTTTATCAAGAGAAGCAACTTTATATATATATATATATATATATATACATATATATATATATATATATATATATATATATAAAACACATATATCCCATTCACTCTGAAATTTCCATGGTTTACTAGGTTCAATATAGGATATAATATGTGGCTTTAGCCCCTTATCCAGAGCCTACTCAACTGAAAATCAGGCCAGAATAAAAAAATTCAAATAACAAAGCATTTGATTGAGAGAAAATAGTAAACTATATAAGAGAGAAAACTCACGCCATGAAATCATTTTTAGGTTCCTATCACCAAGTCAGTAGAATCTTTCCCAGAATTATTAACCAGGGAAAAGGTATGAGACTGGACATCTTTAATTAAAAAAAAATCTTTCTTGATAAGGAGGAAATTTGGGAAAATAACTAATAAACTATAATCCTAAAGTTGGAAGGCATATAATAATATTTATAGCTAGTGGGGAGAAACTAGACTTCATCAGTGTGATAGACATAAGGGATGAGAAAAATGTGTTTGTATCTTGGAAAAGCTTTGACTCTAACATTTAAAGGGCCATCGGACAGCTTTTAAAGCTTAAGCATTCAAGTATTTATTTTGAGCTATCTTAAAGAAAGAAGTTAATCCATGTTTGTAATTTGGATATAACAATCTTCTTCAATTCTGAAAACTGAAGAGATGATGACATATCATGTGTAGTCTGGTCCAGTGGCTATGTACATTTGTTCTTACAGAGTTATCTGGATTTTAGGACATTTAATCCTAAGGATACAACTTAGTATAAAAAGTTAGAATATCTTAAATTTGGACTCAATAAAAATCTCATAATCTCTCCCCTTCCTTCCAAGGTACCACCGAACAGCTGGCTTCTCTTTAAAGCCTGCTGCTCAGTTGGTAGGGCCAAAGGAGATAGTATCTCAGGGGACTCCATGGCAACAAGAATTGAGAGATCTGTGACAGATGGGAAATATTTAGCCAGAGAAAGAGGGTGTGCTATTGGTACTTGACAAATAGTAAATAATTAATGATAACAAAAATGATAATAACAAGAATAGATGCTAGAGGACTGGCACAGTGTATATTGCCCTAAGATGAAAAGAGAAAAGAGTTTCCTTTCAATGAAAAACATAATAAAACCAAATCACACTGAAACAAAGAAAACAGATGCAACACAACTGAAGTGCTAAGATGCAAAACAGTTTGTGTGTGTGTGTGTGTGTGTGTGTGTGTGTGTGTGTGTGTGTGTGTGTGTGGTTTTTAATGCTGAGCTAGGTGCTGACTTCTAACTTTGCTCTTAGGAGTGGAAAAACAATTCATTCACCTGAATACTTTTTATCTGTTCATGTAAGCTTTTGCAAAGGAAAACTCTATTCATATAAACTAACTAAAAAAAACTGGGTGAGTTTATTGAAAGTGCTGAAAAAACTAATTAAAACCAAACAATTGTAAACCAGATAGGTTTTTAGATAATAAAGTGTGGTTCATCTGGGATTTTTAAAATAATGTATGTAGATAACACTATATAGATACAACAGGCCAGGAATGGACAGTGTGTGTCTGTGTGTCTATGTATGTGTCAAGAATTTGAAGATTTACGGGCAGCTAGGTGGCGCAGGGGACAGAGCACCAGCCCTGAATTCAGGAAGACCCGAGTTCAAATCTGATCTCAGACACTTAACACTTCCTAGCTGTGTGACCCTGGGCACTTAACCCCAGCCTCAGGGGGAAAAAAAAAAAAAAAAGAAGAATTTGGAGATTTGTGGGGAAAAAGGAGATGCCAAGCATAAGATTTCAGTGGTTCTTTAACTTATGTAGGCATCATATGTATACCTGCCAATGATCTATTCATAGGCAAACAACAGCATGCAAGAACTTATGCACAGTAAATGCAATTTCAAGGTAATATAGCCTTTATATGTGATTTTGTAATGTCATTTTGGTGATTTTAAAATATAAAATTTTATTCCTATGATGATTTCAGTTGTGAAATCTAGAGTTATCCAGGAATTCAAAAAAAGAGACTGAACTCAAAGTCTAAAGTCAGGTTGAAGTTCCAACCAGGCCAAGTCATATGACTTAGTCAACGAGATTTTGTTCTCCTTAGTAAATTGGGGAAAAATACTTGCTCAGAAGGGACATAAGAAGTCATCTATGGTAAAATAGTGAAAAAGTAGACCTAGAAGTTAAATTCTGAGTTCAGCTTACCAAGAATTTAAAATATCTATTATATATAAAAGGTCTTGTTCAGTCACTTGCAATTGTACACTTCATATGGGATTTTCTTGACAAAAATATTGGATTGGTTTACCATTTCTTTTTCCAGTTAGTTCATTTTGCAGATAAGGGAAACTGGGGCAATAAAAAGAATATTTCAATTGGCTAGTAAATGTCTGAAGCTGGATTTGAATTCAGGATTATAAGTCTCCTTGGCTCCACTCTGCCATCTAACTGCCCTTATAGAAAGGCTAGGAAAAGATATATTTAATCTTTACAATATGATATTATATATGCCAAAATACTTTGACAGCAATTCTGATCTATATAAATACAAGAATGAAAAAAAGATAGAAAGCATTTTCTTAATTAAAATTGTTACTTGAACAAATTATAGAAACCATTTTTCTCTTTATCTATAACAAGCCTGGAGAGAAAGTAAAGAGGAGATTTGGCTCATGTATCAACTGACTGTGTGACTGTATAAATATATCAGCTAATCTTTCCAGGTCTTTGTTTCTTCATCTATAAATTAAGGGAGAGTAAATCAATCATTTTTTAAAATTAAATTTTATTGTTTTTCAATGAACAACTTTTTTCCTCTCCCTCCTCAATTACACATTGAGGAAAAAAGAAAAATAAAATCTTTATAACAAATATACATAGTCAAATAATACAGATTCTCACAGTGTTAAAAGAGAATATGTACACCGGAGTCCGTCAATTATGAATCAAGAGGTGGATAGCATGCTTTATCAATAGTTTTCTGTAATTATGGTTGGCCATTTCATTGATCAAAGTTCTCATCTTTCAAAGTTGTCTATTTTTACAATGTTGTTATAAAAATATTGATTCTATTCACTTCCCCCTCTCTGAGTTCATATAAGTCTTGTCAAGTATCTCTCAAACAGTTCCCTTCATTCTTTCCCTGAACACAGTAATATCTCATTGCTTTCGTATAATCTAATTTATTCAGACATTCCCCACTTGATGGATACACCCTAGTTTCCAATTATTTGTCTATACAAAAAATACTATATTTCTATACGTCTTCCTTCTTCCTTCCTTCTTTTTTTCTTTTTTTTTCTCTTTCTTTTCTTCCTTCATTCCTTTTTTCTTTCTCTTTCTTTTTTTTTTCTCTTTGTTGTATAAGTTTAGTAGTGATACTTCTAGGTCAAAGGGCATAAATAGTTTAAAAAATTATGCGGCATAAGTGCATATTGTTTTATAAAATGGTTTGTACAAGATTATTTTAAAGGTCCCTTTTAGCTCAGATATTTGATCATTCCCAGTAGACTATGATATGATTTCTCTCTTCCAATCACCAGGAACTAGAAATTTCCAACAATGCTGCCCTCAAGATATGGGGAAACAAGAAAAAAACCTGCTAGTATGCCAGCAACAGCATAAGGGGGGGAAACAAGTAATTAAAGTGAAGAAAAAGCAAAGATTAAATTTAATCAGAGCTGCCTATGGCTTGATTTAAAAATCAAGGAAAATATAAAATTTGGGAGATAAATTTTGGGGATGAGATGTTCAGAAGAAGTAGCAAGATTAAAAAAAAAGATATCACAAGAAAAAGTTGAAGCAAATATTTTTTAAAAGATAGAATTTATATAGCACATTAAGGTTTTCAAATTGCTTATTTTCTCATTTGAACCTCCCAATAATACTGTAAGGTTAGTGCTATTATCTGTCTTTTACAGATAAAGAAACTGAGGCTAAAAGAAAAGTGATTTACTTAGGCTCACACAACTAAAAAATATCTTCTAAATATATATATATTAAACATGTCTCTTCTTAACTCTGTTAGGCATTCTCTTCTACATCATAAACTGCCTAGGAAACAAGAAAAAGTTTTGTGGGAAAATACTGGCAACCATCGACAATAGAATTATGCTATGGTACCAGTTTTTCAGAAGACTTGGCTATATTAGCTAGTTATTGATGATGCTTTTCTATTTCATGCCATATGCACCTCTTTCTCTTTCCCTATGTCACATTTATCATCTTGGTGCCTTTCTCCCTTTCAGTCTTTTTTCCTCTCATATTTTCCCTTCTCTACTTTATAAAACAATAAAAACCTGTTTTCAGGTCTTTCCCTCTTCTGAAATTATATTTAATTATGTGTACATATTTATGCTTTATTATAAACATTATTATATTATTGGTGGAACTGTGAATCAGTACAACCATTTTGGAAAGTAATTTGAAATTGTACAAATGGAATTATAAAAATGCCCATTATTAGGCTTATTCCTAAAGAGATCATTCAAATGAAAGTCCCCATATATACAAAATTGTTTATAGCAATCATTTTTGTCTAGCAAAAATTTAGAAACCAATTAGATTTAAAAAGGTTTAACAAATTGTGGTAAAATAATAAATTATTACTGTGCTATAAGAAATGACAAATTTAATAAAAGAAGTGTAATCTGATGAAGAATTATGTAAGCTGAGAGAGAAAAGAATATACATAATGACCACAGCAATGTAAATGGAAAGAACAAAATAATCAAAAGTGAATGTGAAAAAATTATAAAGAAAGAATATTGGGGCAGCTAGATGGCACAATGGATAGAGCACAAGCTTTGAAATCAGTGGCCTCAGTACACTTAACACTCACTAGCTTTGTCCCTAGGCATGTTGCTTAACTCCAACTGCCTCTCAAAAAAAAAAAAAAAGAACATGATCTCAAAGAAGAGAAATGAAACCCTCATCCATTCCTTTGTGGGTGCTTAAAAAGTCCTTAAGTAGTGTGTATATATATATATATATATATATATATATATATATATATATATATATATATATAGTGTGTGTGTGTGTGTGTGTGTGTGTGTGCATATGTATGTGTGTGTGTGTGTGTAATCTATTCATAGTATTATTTTTACTTTTCTTCTCTTAATACTTTTAATTTTTTATTATAATATATTTGTTATATGGGATGCTTTCTGAGAGGGAGAAAACAGAAGACTTCTAGCATGTTTTTAAAACAAAAGATAGCAATAAAATTTGTTTTAAAAAAAAAAAAAGACATTCACTCAAATAGAATAGCAAGAACATAGTTGCAAAATATTTCTCCAAAAATGTAGAGCATGCTATCCACCAGTATACATAATAGCCAGGGAGGGAGAAGGTACATAAATGTAAAGCATAATGATAATGAGGAAAATGTATAGGAAAGATAAATATCCAAAGTAAGTCACTATAGGACCACAACATCTTTTCTATCTCTTGAACTGTCCTCACTGATGAACAAGGCTTTGTTTCTCTCCGCTGCTAGTCTAGGTTGTTTTGCTACTGGGCTGGGCTATCTCCTCACAAGCTATGTTGTCTCCTCTGTATTTTGGCAGTTTTGGCAGAAGCCAGGATCTGAAGACTTTTTTTTTATTTTTTAGCCTTTCATTGAATAAGTGACAGTATGGTATGATATATAGCCTCCCTTTTTCTTTAACGGTCATTCTTGGTTTAGGCTTCCTCAGTGAGAGACCTCACTCTAACTTATGGTGACTAACCAATATATTTTGCTGTAGGCTATGGCCATTTACCTCATAATCAATAGTTTAAGGCACAATGTTCCTTGTTTTTTTTTTTTACTCTAATATTTTTTCCTGCTGGGTTTATGTAAATAAGTAGCAAAGAAGTGAAGTAATGAGGCAGCCTATGCACAGGAAGCAAATCTCATTTTATCTGCTGTTTTGGCTTTGCAAAGCTAATTATATTTGCTACTATCCCTTACAACCTATAAATTTGATTCAAAAGGAAGCATGCTATTATATATGTATATATATGTATATATATATATATATATACACACACACATGCACACACACACATATATATACATACATACATACACAGGTAAAGACAAGAAATTAGATGTTATACTAGAACAAATACAAATAAGATTTTTTCAAAAATTGGCTGATTTTGCTGCTTCTATATAAAATCATTTCATGGAAAAACTGCAATTCAAATAGAAAAGGAAACACATCTATTTCTGAGCATTTAAAAAGAGTGGTAATTTTCTATTATGACAATATGCTCAGTATTAGATGAATTGTGTTTCTCTATCATCGCTGTTTTTTATATAAAGTTAATGTGAAATTCAGTAAAGAAATAGAGCATGAATTTCTTTTAATGGTTTTTAAAAATAATCTTATAGATTCCTGGATATTTTAAAATTTTAATGGGTTATTTATTCTTCTAACATGGGACTTTGCAAGGAATTGATCATATTCTTCCCATTCTACTTTAAATCCTAACAATTATGCTTTATTTAAATCATCCTTATATGTTTATGCTTTGTGGAAGCTCATTTTGGTCCTTTTCTCTGCCCATATGATTTTATATATATTATTCATAGAGAATATAAATTAATGTTTAATTTTAAAGATCAAAGAACTAACTTATCTCCCTAAGTCCCTAGATTGTCTTGAAACTGAATTGTGTCCTAGCAAAAATTTTATGCCCATTTAACTTCTATGAATTTAATGATATGAATGAAAAGCCAATTGTCCATTTTGTGAGCATTGCCTATCATTTTGACTGAGTTGTCAAGGGCTAGTTTGATGTTTGGGCATATTCAGTAGTCTGCTTTTCCTCTGAAATCTCTTTCCTATCTCTTAGTGTCTGAAATTCTACTTTTTGAATTTAATTTCTTCATTCTATGTCCTTGATCTCATTTAAAATGTAAGTCTAAATTATTAACAGCTGTAAACTTTATTGTAAACAAGTTTCCAGTATCTTTTTACTCTAATCTATGCTGTGCAAAATTGAAAAATAATCTTCCTTAAGCACAAATCAGACCACGTCCTTTCTCCCACTAAGAACTTTCAGTATCTCTCAATTGCTTCTTTAATAGCAGACTACTCAATATATCTTTTAAAGCTCTTCATATTATAGCTACAGCCTGCCTTTCCAGATTAACGTCCCTTTTCTAAACTCCATGAATTCTAGGACTCAAAATCCTGGAGTCAGGAAAACCTGAATTCAAATCTGGCCTCAGATACTCATTAATTGTACAACACTGGAAGCCACTTAATTTCTGTTTTTCTCAGTTTCTCTCAACTATAAAATAGGAATAATAACAGCACATAATTTTGCAGTGTTGTTGTGAGAATTAAATGAGTGCTTGGAATGTTAGTAAACACTATAAATGTTTGTTTCCTTCCCTTTTCATTGCCCTCAGAATCTCTGGCTTCCTTCAAAGTTTAACTTATGTGCCATGCCTATAGAATTTTTTCCTGTTGTCTCTAGTGATCTCGCCCACTTCAAATGATCATGAGTATTTTTTTTTTATTTGTTTACAGGTTGAATCTTGCCAAGAGACTATATACTCCTTAATATACACTCCTGTATTTCCATTACAGCCCTGTGCACATATGGTACGACAATCGGAATATATTAGATATTTGTTATATCCCTCAATAAATATTAGTAGACGCTGTATAGAGGCATTACTATGGGATAAAAGTATACTGGGGACCCTGAAGACAATATTTTTCTTCTTTACAATTTGATTAGGCCCCAGTTCTTTCACCTTTTTAACTTCAGAAGGATTATAATTATTATTCAGATAAAGTTGAACTAGCTAATGAATGAATATTTTGACTTACTATAATTATTGTTACATCTAATTTCTTTCCTTTAAGAATCTTGATAAACTCAAATATGATGTATTCAAAATCTGCTAGCTCTTGCATTTCTACATCAGAAAGGAACAGTATTATCATTCAGCTTTACTCTTGATGCACTATTATAATCCCAGATGCTTAAGAAAAATGTTATTTCTGAGGGCTTTTTGTTTTGCTTCATTTTTTATGAAATGTCTTAGATTGTCAGAGCTAAGAACAAAGGGTGATAACCAGAAAGTCTACTGTGTCCAGGAAATAGCCAGAAAGCCTAGAGGAAATCACATAAGAGCGGATTGCTTCCCTGCCCCAAAAGAAGAATTTACAAGAGGAGACAAGAACTGGCTCTGTACCAGGACTTTTCATCACTGTGACTGAGTGATCAATTACATTATCCTTCTCAGGGGCCATTGGAGATAGAAAAGCAAATTAACCCCATAATTTTTAAATTATACCTTCCAGCCTCCACAAAAACACATCAATTCTGCTTGTGTTTTGGTATTGAAACTGGCTTCCAATGTCTTCCCAGGCTGCCTATAATTCCAGGGAGTTGGAGTTTTAATAAAATGTTTTAAATAAAAATACATATTTTAGGGGTTTCAGTCTTTTACCACTAACTCTGAGAGACTGGTAAAGTGAAGGGGAGTGTTTTAATTAGACCTTTCTTGTGTCTCTATGATTTTATATTCTTCCTGGTAGTCAGAAGGTTCCTCACCTGTGTTGAGAGATTCTATTTTGAAAGAGGTTAGATTTGTTTCCATTTTTGCTTTTTCTTAGTTTTATAATATAGAAGAATTCTCTTGGTTGTAATTAGAAAAGGTCATATCTATTTCAGATAGTTTGCTAATAAATTCTTATGATTCTGTCAATAACATATAATTTTAGAAGTCATCAGTATTGTCAATAACAGACTGAATCATTCCTCAGTATAGAGGCACTTTTGTGTTGCCATATAAACAAAATCAAACATGTTGAAGAACTGACTTGGTAACTTAGACATATAAGAATGATTTCCCTCCTTGACCTCTTTTATACAATATGACTGGATATTCTGTTTTGTATGGGTCCATTCTTCTAGACCAGGAGAGAAGATTAATCTGAATATTTAATTTAATTAAATCATTCCAATTAAAATCTACTTGATAAATATTTATTTTAGAACTGTTATATTTTTAGCTCTTTACTAAGCATTATAATCAATACCAAAGAAGAACATAGCATGATCCCTACCTTTAAGCAATTTATAATTTAGTAGATTAACTGGATATTCTTTTTTTATAATAATTTCCTATTGTGGCAAACCTAAGAAAATGCAAAATATTATTCTTGTATTGAAAGGGCTTAAATATTATTAGAGAAACAAGATCTATAGATATGAAAAGACAGAAATGGTAATAAGTGAGTTTTTTAATTCACATAAATGGTCCAAAAATTAGTGTAATGGGAAGACATTCAGAAGGAGGAGATATCACTGTGAACTGGGATACTCAGAGGAGTACTATACAGTACAGATACTAATGGCGTAGGTACTCAAGCTAAGTCTATTAATGTGCAATAGCAAATTTCAGAACATTATGTTTATGTCAACATTAAACACACCCATTGGCGAATATCCATCAAGTTTAAGAAATCAGCAAGGTAGTCCCCAGCATATGAATAGGTTGTGTTCCAAAAGTTTGATTGTATGTCAGTTGTTTGGAACTTGGAACAGATTTCCCCACACAAACAATGTTATAAAAGTTGGTTGAGTTCCCAGACCAGTTCACAAAAGCCTATTTAACTCATTATGTGGCTGAAATAGTACTAACTATGTAGTCTTCAGCTTTTAGCCGCCTAAACCCTTCTGGATCTTGAGCTACTTTAAAGCTTCAATACTGTTCCTAAAATCTCTGTGTCCCCCAAGTTAAGATTACTTCTGAAATATGGGCATAAAATGTAGCAACTTAATAGATTTAGAGCTTGAGGCAGGGGCTTTCTTTCTTTCTTTTTTGTGTCCCCAACACTTAGCATAATGCTTATACATAGAAGACACTTTATAAATGTTCACTGTCTGATTAAGAACTAGACATTTCTCATAAGGCCTTCATGGAAGAGGTTCTTGAGAACAGGGACTGATGTGTCTGATGTGTTTTTAAACCTTTCTTTGTATCCCTAGTACTTAACACAGTGGCTGGTACATTTAATAAATGCTAGCTAATTGAAAAGAGTGCATTGGAAATTAGGATTATGAAAATATCTTTTTTTCCCCTTCTTTTTCTTTCTTCCAACCATAGCAAATAGCTGATTTTCATTTTAAGATTTTGATTAGTGATATGCATATGCCCCATTATTTAGTTAAAGACAGCAATCAATTAGCAAGGTTCTACTTAAGCCATATTTTACATACACAGATAAATGCATATACTAACTCATATAGATATATAATAATCACATCTTTATATAAGCTTATAAGACCAATAAAGCATTTTTTGCACCTCAACTCCATGAGGTAATTCACAGTATCACTGTTTCCATTTTAAATAAGGAGAAACTAGAGGCAGCTAGGAGGCACACTGGATAAAACACCAGTTAAGTTGAAATATGACCTCAAATACTTACAGGTTTTTTGACCCTGAGCATGTCACTTAACCCCAATTACCTAAAAAAAAAAGAGGAAAACCAAGGTTGAAGATGTTCAATGATTAAATTCTTCACTTAGATGGTTGAGATCACTGCTGAAATTTGAATCCAGGTTCCTGAACACATATCTAGCAATCATTTCATGTTCCACTAGATAGGTTTTTAATCTTGACTATACCCAAGAATACTTTCTTCTGCTAGTGCCACGTGTTCAAGAAATATGACTTTTTCTTTTTTTTTCATTTTATTTTATTTTATTTCATTTTGAAATATGATTTTTTTTTCAAAGGAAAAATAGAAAATTGGAATTAGGGAAATCAACTTTTTTTGAACAAACACATCATGTTGTTCATTCTTCACTTTTGAAGAGGATCATAGGACATTTAAGACTGAAGACTAGAGGTTTTTGGGGGGGTTTTTTTTGTTTGTTTGTTTTGTTTTGTTTTGTTTTTTACTAGAGAAGGCTGTTTATTTAAGATCCAAAATATATTGGGCATGAATGATTATGAAGAGAAAGCACACCAAGAGATAAGCACATGAGGATCTTATTACACTCCTGTTTCTGGCTAAGCATATCAGTTGGAATTGATCAAGATATAAGCAATACAAGTTTGCCTTTAATAAAACTGTTTTCAATAAATTCTAAGGAGAGAAGACAGGAGAGAGACTAAAGATATTTGAAACAAGAAATCAGTTCATAAGGACCATATGCTACAGAAATAATTCCAGTGCTGGTTACCTTTATTGGAGAATGGAATGACACATGGAAAGCTGACTGTGGAGATAGCAGAAGCAAAATCCAAGTCCTGCTTATGACATATACTGGCTATGTGAAGCCTGGGTAATCTTATCTCTCAGTGGTCCAAGAAAATACCTACATCTATAAAAATGGTGAGTAAGTAATAATCCACTCTGTAGAAGAAATCCCCAAGTAACTGACATTCTTCTCCTAAAAAATGGCATGGCATAATGTGTTCAAAAAGTATGTGAATGTGTATATGTGTGCACACATGTACTCTTTGATGTATGTATGTATGTGTTGTGTGCCTACATGTACGTTAAGTATTGACCTCTCTGTGTATGTAGTATGCATATGGATGCTTGTGTGTGTGTGTGTGTGT
Organism: Sminthopsis crassicaudata; assembly: GCF_048593235.1. Classification (NCBI taxonomy): domain Eukaryota; kingdom Metazoa; phylum Chordata; class Mammalia; order Dasyuromorphia; family Dasyuridae; genus Sminthopsis; species Sminthopsis crassicaudata. The sequence goes on along the minus strand of NC_133618.1, from coordinate 172,032,068 downwards.
GTGTGTGTGTGTGTGTGTGCACATGTGGGAGAGATAGAGACAGAAACAGAGATAACCAGAATGTGTATGTGTGTGTGTGTGTGTGAGAGAGAGAGAGAGACAGAGACAGAGACAGAGAAAGAGACAGACAGACAGAGACAGAAACAGAGAGATTTATGTAAAGAGGGAGGCAAGAGATATCCCTTTTTTTTTTGAAGTAGATAAAGATCTGGCCTTGAAGCCAAAGGTTAAAATCCTACATCTGCAAGATATTGGATATAAGATCTTGGCAAGTCATGTAACCCATGAGTACTCTAGGAAACTCACTAATACTATAAATTGCAAGAAGATACTAATTTACATTGTCAGAGAGAATTTTCTCACTTAGAAATTCTTTACACTAATGGAATCACAAATCTAGTCCCATATCTTTATAATCATCCATATGATATTATGTAGACCTAGATGAGAGTAACATAGGATAGAAAGATATGAAAAGTTATATATATATATATATATATATATATATATATATATATATATATATATATATATATATATATATATATATATATGATAAGAGCCCAGATGCATTGAAATACTGTAGCATCTATATTAAATATTTAGTAATATTAGGAAGGCAGGTACTCTTTAACAAGGTATCACTTGATATTGTTCATAGGCTCCTTTACCCAAATATGAATCAAAAAATAATTATTAAGCATTCGGTACAGCACTATGTTAAATATGGGGAAACAAAGCAAAAGTCCCCTGTCCTAAAGCAATTTGTGAAAATGGGAAAAGTCATGGTGGAATGTACTTGATGAGACAGCCAGAAGATGTCCAGAGTTCAGTATGGTGGCTATGGATCTAATTAGAAATGGTGGAGCTCTCTTAAATCTAGAGTTCTTATAGAAAGATCTATATGACAAACATATATTTAAATTCCAGGGGTAAAAATTTGTTTCTTCAGTTGAATTTTGCATATTTTATTTTAAAATAATTAAAATTTTATAACTAATGTTAAATTCTGTCAGAAAATTATAGAATGTCAGAACAGTAAGGGAACTTGGTTTTACATAGAAAAAAACCTGATATTTAGAAATGGAAAGTGATTTGTTCATGCCCACACAATTAGCGAAGGATCCAGAACTAGAACATAGGTCTCCTGATTTCAATATTCTACTTTCAGTGCTCTATCACACCATTAGAAGATAATTAGCTCACATCAGGGGCCTAGTAATAGCAACTTCCTCTACTTGTTTGCAATGGTCTCTATTCTGTTTTTATTTTTACTTGTCCTATTTAATATATGGTTAATTTTGTAAGTGGACTCAAGATATCTTTTGACAAATAGATAGAATATAAATTGAAAACAAGTGGTAACTACTTATTAATGGTTTGTATTCAACTACAACTTGGAATAATCTATGGACCTTTTACTCTGCCAATAGCACAAATAGACTAAAGTTGCCTTTACATAATATTTGTGTTTAATTTAAAATAATATGAAATTTTTTAACCAAACAAATTTAGGATTCTTGAACCAGAAACTCTAGACAAACAGTTATGAGAGTCCAGTATCAAATGTCCAAGGAACTCTAAAAAACAAAGAATATATGTACTTTAATGAAGCATGACAACATTTTAGAGAACATGATATAAATGGAGATAAAGTTGCACAAGCAACCTTTATATTTGATCAAATTATTTTTGTCTAAAGATAACTTGACAATCTCAAGTAAGCAATTATTGTTAAGTATCATGAAATATTATGCTTTATATTAAATAATATAATTATTTTCCAAGCCAGGGTATTTCAGTGATTGAGTATTTTTTTTTTTTTTGGTAACAGATTCCTTTCTTACAATTCATATACAATTTATGTATCATGTTTATTTAGACATTCATTTTCTTCATATGTAGAATATGTCTTTAGTGTAAATTGCTTAATTTAAAATAGTGAAATTGCCATCATACAGGATTAATTGTCCAGAGTTCATTTTGTATAAGTGTCCTTACATCATTAAAGTCTTATCAACTAAAGCAACATTAGGGATTATAACATGCTTTTGATTATTTATGCATTCACCTAAAGCTTTCCAATGTATAATCATTAACTTGAAGTAGTGCATAAATGTTAATTGCAAAATCCTTCAAGTGTTAATTAACTGTTGTATGAGTTTTAAGGTTATATATTTGGTTTAATTATAAGTGATATCACTATTAGAATCTATTGATACGTGACCTTTTATAATGTTGAAAACATTTCTTTTTGGCTGAATTTTTGTTCCACTTCTGCAGACAAAAACAATATCACTATTGAGAATTGAAAAGTTAATGGATAAGGGGTGGGGGAGGTGGTGGTTAACAAAGGGAAATTGCAGAGAAGCAATTTTTTTTTCCTGGCTTCTCAAAATTCATTTTCTGACCTCAAGAAAGTCATTCATGATCCCTCTTTAACGTTTCCTCTTATTTTCTCTTTTTTGACCTATTAAATGTGAGCAATTCTTTCTCATCTATGATTAAATTATGTTTATGTCCTAAAACCTTTGAATAATCTGGTGTGAAAGGTCTAGAAATCCAACATTCTGAGCAAAAGGGGAAATTTATAGCATGAACATTTGTTTCTTTTTTTTTTTATTAAAGCTTTTTATTTTCAAAACATATGCATGGATAATTTTTTAGCATTGACCCTTGAAAACCATTTATTCCAAATTTTCTTCCCCTTCCCCATGCCCTCTCCCCTGGAGGTCAAGTAATCCAATATATATTAAATATGTTAAAAAATATGAACATTTGTTTCTTTTTAAATTTTTTTAAAAATTAATTTTATAATTATAAAAATTTTTGACAGTATATATGCATGAGTAATTTTTTAAAAATAACATTATCCCTTGTATACATTTTTCCAAATTTTCCCCTTCCTCCCTCTACTCCCTCCCCTAGATGACAGGCAATCCCATACATTTTACATGTGTTACAGTAAAACCTAGATACAATATATGTGTGTAAATCCAATTTTCTTGTTGCACATTAAGTATTGGATTCCGAAGGTATAAGTAACTTGGGTAGATAGACAGTAGTGCTAACAGTTTACATTCAATTCCCAGTGTTCCTTCTCTGGGTGTAGTTGTTTCTGTCCATCATTGATCAACTGGAAGTGAGTTGGATCTTCTTTATTTTGAAGATATCCACTTCCATCAGAATATATCTTCATATAGTATTGTTGTTGAAGTGTATAGTGATCTTCTAGTTCTGCTCATTTCACTCAGCATCAGTTCATGTAAGTCTCTGCAAATCTCTCTGTATTCCTCCTGCTGGTCATTTCATACAGAGCAATAATATTCCATAACCTTCATATACCACAATTTACCCAACCATTCTCCAACTGATGGACATCCATTCATCTTCCAGTTTCTAGCCACTATGAAAAGAGCTGCCACAAACATTTTGGCACATACAGGTCCCTTTCCCCTCTTTAGTATTTCTTTGGGATATAAGCCCAATAGTAGCACTGCTGGATCAAAGGGTATGTACAGTTTGATGACTTTTTGGGCATAGTTCCAAATTGCTCTCCAGAATGGCCAGATTCTTTCACAACTCCACCAACAATGTATCAGTGTCCCAGTTTTCCCATATCCCCTCCAACATTCATCATTATTTGTTCCTATCATCTTAGCCAATCTCACAGGTATGTAGTGGTATCTCACAGTTGTCTTAATTTGCATTTCTCTGATCAGTAGAGATCTGGAACACTCTTTCATATGAGTGGATATAGTTTCAATTTCATCATCTGAGAATTGTCTGTTCATATGCTTTGACCATTTATCAATTGGAGAATGGTTTGATTTCTTATAAATTAGGGTCAGTTCTCTATATATTTTGGAAATGAGACCTTTATCAGAACCTTTAACTGTAAAAATGTTTTCCCAATTTGTTACTTCCCTTCTAATCTTGTTTGCATTAGTATTGTTTGTCCAGAAACTTTTTAGTTTGATATAATCAAAATCTTCTATTTTGTGATCAATAATGATCTCTAGTTCTCCTCTGGTCATAAATTCCTTCCTCCTCTACAGGTCTGAGAGGTAGACTATTCTCTGTTCCTCTAATCTATTTATTATCTCATTCTTTATGCCTAAATCATGGACCCATTTTGATCTTATCTTGGTATATGGTGTTAAGTGTGGATCCATATCTAATTTCAGGCATACTAATTTCCAGTTTTCCCAACATTTTTTTTTCAAATAATGATTTTTTATCCCAAATGTTGGTATCTTTGAGTTTGTCAAACACTAGATTGCTATAGTTGTACCCTTTTTTGTCCTTTGTACCTAATCTGTTTCACTGATCGACTAGTCTATTTCTTAGCCAATACCTTTGGTGACTGCTGCTATATAATGTTTAGATCAGGTATTCCTGGACCACCTTCATCTGACTTTTTTTTTCATTAATTCCCTTGAAATTCTCAATCTTTTATTCTTCCATATGAATTTTGTTGTTATTTTTTCTAGGCCATTAAAATAGTTTCTTGAGAGTCTGATTGTTATAGCACTAAATAAATAGATTAGTTTGGGGAGTATTGTCATCTTTATTATATTCACTCAGCCTATCCAAGAGAACTGAATGTCTTTCCAATTATTTAAATCTGACTTTATTTTTGTGGCAAGTGTTTTGTAATTTTGCTCATATAATTCCTGACTGTTCTTTGGTAGATGGATTCCCAAATATTTTATACTCTCAACATTCGTTTGGAATGGAATTTCTCTTTGTATCTCTTGCTGTTTCATTTTGTTGGTGATGTATAAAAATGCTGAAGATTTATGTGGATTTATTTTGTATCCAGCAACTTTGCTAAAGTTGTAAATTATTTCTAATAACTTTTTATTAGAATCTCTGGGGTTTTCTAAGTATACCATCATATCATCTGCAAAGAGTGACAGTTTGATTTCCTCATTACCTACTCTTATTCCTTTAATCTCTTTCTTGACTCTTATTGCCGATGCTAACATTTCTAATACAATATTGAATAGTAATGGTGATAGTGGGCAACCTTGTTTCCCTCCTGATCTTACTGGGAAAGGTTCCAGTTTATCTCCATTACATATTATGCTTACTTATGGTCTTAAATATATGCTCCTGATTATTCTAAGGAATAGTCCATTTATTCCTATACTCTCAAGTGTTTTTAGTAGGAATGGATGTTGGATTTTATCAAATCTTTTTCTGCATCTATTGAGATGATCATATGGCTTTTATTAATTTGATTATTAATGAACATTTGTTTCTTGATAGAGGAATAATTTTTTTTCTGGGAAACATCATTTGCAATTGGTTGTCCAAAACCACAGTTCTTTGTTATATTGAGAAATAATTGTTCAAGCAAAATATACATGGCTGTCATGAGGCCCTATGAAAATGATGACAAGCAACACATTCCAAATGCCTCTGTAACATACTATACAGGTCATCATCCAGCCTTTGTTTGAAGATCTCCTCTCTTTTAAGGGGTAAACTGTCTCTTTCATATAGTTTCACTTTTCATAAGGTTTCTTATTTATTTTTTAAAAAATAATACACTACTCATCTTAGTGCTTTATTAGAGCATACAAGGTAGCTTTCTGTCTACTCACAGGTAACTTTGAAACAAAATCAAATTAAACTAAATCAAAACAACAATCAAAAAAATGAATATATGCAGAAAATACATTATGTCTGATTCTGGATATAATTCATTTCTGAATTGACTCCTCCCTCTCTTCCCTCTCCCCACCATTTGATTGCTTATATAGTTCATACTGATCTATTGATCATGCTTAGTACTACATTGGGCACAAGAGGTAGGGATTTCTGGAAACATAGTTGACTAGTAGTTTTTCTAGGCTTATTTGTTCTAGACTATAAAGATATATTTTCAGTCAGGGCTGGAGAATGATAGTATTCTTTATACTCATAAAATGGCAGCAGGAGTAATTTCCCATGTGAATTTGGGGCTTGGTTAGTTTATAACAAGACATTTGTCTGGTTTTGATTCTTTTGTACATTTTCTTCTTTAAATATCAACTTTGGATTATTGAAAAGTCTTGGAAGATTTGCTCTTCAATTCAGTAAGCATTAAGCACTATTATGGGCCACACATTGTGCTAAGTCCTAGGTATGTTGAATAAGAAAAAGAAAGATAGTTCCTTCCCTCAAATAGTTCACAACCTAATGGGATAAGACAACACACAAAAGAAAACTGAAAAGGGAAGAGCAACAGAGTGTACTCTGCCTGGGGACATCTTGTTCCATGTAGTTAAAACCAAGGAGGATTATAAATTTGAGTGAATGGTTGAATGAATTGGAGGTCTAAATCCTTCCTTTTGTATTGGGAGCAGACTGACATCATGGAAAGAGAGAAAGCAAGGCAATTGGAAAGATAATCATTCTTTGATCAGACCATGCTCTGTGGGAATGAAATATAAAATGGCCAATTAATGGTTTTGCAAAGAAACTATTCCAATGAAGCTTGAATATTGAATTCTTAATTGATTATGCTGAGTTACAAGTTACTGAATTCTGTTCCAATCATTCTACAATTCTGTATTGTTTATTTTTGCCTTTCTGTCTTATATATAATATATATATATATATATGTGTGTGTGTGTGTGTGTGTGTGTGTGTGTGCTGTGTGTGTGTGTGATCGGGGTGAGGGCAGAGAGAGGAATAAAAAAAAGATAGTTTGTTATTTTATGATACCTAACATACTGGATATTCAGTTCTTCCTGTAATTCTTACCTTCAGCAAGAGGGGGGCAGTTAAGAAATGGTGAAGAAATCTTAAAATAAATTAATTATAGGTTGATATGGTTTAGGACAGAAGTCAACAATGCAAGAATTAGGAAACCTAACTTCTCTATTGGAGAGTAAAGCCTCTTCAGAGCATTAAATCCAGGGAAAATTGCTGATTGTTTAAGATTGTCAATCCCTATGGCATAAACCAAGTGATATTTAGCTATTCACCACGCTGGACTTTCATCGAGTCAATATTTAATTCTCTATAACTTCTACCTACTGCTACTTGTTTATTCCCAGGAGCCAAGCAGAATGTGTCTATTCTATCCTCCAAATGGACAATTCCCATGATAGATAAATAGACAGACAGACTGAATAAGCTAGCTATCTTATCCTTTTGAGAGTTGAGTTCTGCAAACTAAGTTTCCCTGGTTTCTTCAAATGCTTTTTATGAGCAGGGTCCTTAAATCCTTTCCTTTATAGGTTTCCTTTCCATAGATACTTTTCAATTTAGTAATGTCTTTCCCAAAAGGTAGCACCTAAAATCAAGTATTTATGTGCCATTTATCATATTCCAGTCTTATAAAAAGATTAAGAAACACATTATACATTGTAGAGAACTAATAACAGTCAGATTAAGAAAATATAATCAATGCAATTTTTTTGGTTTATCATTACCATTATGGCATTATAGTCATAACAAAACATTCAATGTTGAGATCTCTGAAATGCTAACTATCTTTGAGAGACAGGTAATGAAAGTAATACTATTTTAATTTTATAGATGAAGAGCCTGAGGCTCAGAGATGTTGAGTTCCCCAGAATCACATAGTAAATACCTGAATCAGAATTTCAATGAACTTCCTGCATTATTAGAAATGAATGTCTTTGATAATTTTTTAAAAGACTCAATTACTTTTGATGTTTGGATTATATTTTTTTAACCAAGTGAGAATATCAGACAACATGAAAAAGGGAAGAATTTGGAGGATCTAATTATAATATCACAGATAAACAGAGAGAGAGGTAGGTAGATAGATAATACTTTCTGATTGCAAAACACCACATACATTTCATTTCATTATCATAGCAACCCAATAAGATAGGTAATATTGTTAATATTTTTCTCTGTTTAAATATTTATGTGTTCACTTTGGTAGCATACAAATAAAATCTTATTGACTTGTCTTCTTTTTATAATATAAAACCAGGACCTCTAGCTCAAAGGGTATGGGCATTTTACTTCTGTGGTAAAATTCCAAAATACCTTGCAAAATGGGTAAATCAATTCTCAGCTCTACAAACACAATATTAGTGTGACTCTCTCTCTTCCCCTATAACTTCTTTAGTATTAACTATTCCCATTTTTTGTCATCTTTTCTTAATTTATAAACATGAGATGAAATTTTAGGATTATTGTGATATATATATATATATATATATATATATATATATATATATATATACATATTCTTCTATCTTTATAGTCTTTCATGTGGTGTTAATAGTTTGTACTTTTTCTTTGGAGAAACATTTATTCATATCCTTAGACCATATATCCATTAGGAAATAGTTTTTGCTTTTATGTTTTGGGTTAGTTTTCTATATGCCTTGCTTTGGATATTAAACCTTTATTACAGGTACTTGATGCAAATATATGTATTTTTCCTGGTTGACCACTTTCTTTCTTATCCTAGTTATGTTAAAAAAATTAACTGAAAAAAATTTCAGTTAAAAATTAATGTTGTCCAAAACATATAAATATAGAATAACAATATCAGAACATTACAAAACAGTATGTCCTGATTTTGTTTGTCTTTATACAATTCTTACAAACAAACATTTTAAAAGCATAAAATAACACAGAGAATGTTTTAAGTGTTGTAAAGTCTTTTTGCTGATATTATCTAGATATATATTTTACATTGTAAATAAATGTGAGATAAATGTGAGGCATTCTAGAGTTTTACCAACCATCACTTTGTTTTCCAGGGTTTCAGGTCTTGTTTTGCATATTAACAATTCAAAATTTACAGCTTGTTTTGGTTTGGTTTCTTTTTTATTTGTTTTTTCATAAAGCAGTATCACTTGGTCTTTGAACTATACTCATTTTATCAAGTCTTTCTCCATTAATTTAGCTTGATAAGTACTTTGGGCTTTTGTTTCCATACCATTAACTGAAAATGAAGTGGACCTTGAATTTAGACTCTTTTATGAGTCTTTATCATTAATATAACCATTTTCAGTACTTTTCAATTTAAGAGGATTATAATCATAGGGCTGTTATGATTTCTGTTTTCTAGACATTTCAAAGATTTTATGAGAATAATTATATATGCTGCTGCTACAGTTCACAACACCCACCTCTTCAAACTTAAGACACTCAGTCAGTAATGATTAACATAGTAGTGGGAAAGACCTGGTGCATAAAGGTGAAGAAGCACATATCCCATTCAGTCAGTCACTCAGTTAAGAAACATTAATTCAGCACCTACTATGTGCCAGACACTATATTAAGTAAGTATTGAGTTCCACTGAGCTCCTCAACTAGTTGCATTGTGTTTTTGAAAAAAAAAACTTTTAAAGTCATATAACAAAAATGTTTACTTTTTACTGATAGTTACTGTCTCTTATTTGTTAAAGAATTTCATTTTCTGTGGATAAGAAATGTAATTGATCTGGCTCTCTTTTGTTTTGTTTTATTTTTGCTTTGTAGCATGTTCTCTAATAGTAAAACCAAACATAATTTTTTGAATTTAATATGGTATCTGTCATAAAAGCTGCCACTAAACTTAATTTCTGAAAAAACTTTCTAGTTTCCCTATCATTTATTGGTAAATAATGAATTCTTTCCTATGCAATTTGTGTTTTGGCATTTATTGAACAATGATGTTATAGAATTCAATTTTTAAAAATGATTCTTCATTATCAAATTTGTTTTATTGATTTACTTTGTTCTTTTAACCAATCACAAACTTTTTTTAGCTTATTATTTTTTAACTTTTGCAAAGAAGTATTTATTGAGAAAATATAGATAGCAAGGACAGCATTACAAAAATATCTCTTCACCACTTATACTTCCTCCCAATTGTGACAGAACTCCCTTCTATACTACCACACCATCTCTGAGAGAATAATAAACTAAAACTTAATTGAAGATTACCAACATTATCTTCACTTCTAGGTGTGACATCGGTAATGTATGAACCACTCTCTCTAGAATCTTAGATGCTGGATCAATCTGGATTGGATCATATAACTCACTCCTGGAGTTGGTTTCTAACCAGAGTTGGTTACTGTAGCTACTGGTAAATTCTGATAATGATAAATAATGTCCCTTTGCTGGGCATCTGATGGCTTTACTGACCTTTTGATACTCACAAAATCATAATCTGTTCCGTTCCATCTGTGATACTCATTCACTTATTTTAATTATACTACACCCAGGATGGTACCTTAAGTTTAATTGGAACAATTTCAAAAAGTATGTATCTTTTTTTTTCTTTTTTTTATTTTTATTTTGTCTGTGCTGCAAAAGCTTACAAAGGATAAACTTCTCTTTAAAGATTAAGCAGGGGGAAGCTAGGTGGTGCAGTGGATAGAGCACCAGCCTTGAATTCAGGAGGACCTGAGTTCAAATTTGATCTCAGACACTTAACACTTCCTAGCTGTGGGACCCTGGGCAAGTCACTTAACCCCAGTCTCAGGAAAAAAAAAAAAAAGATTAAGCAGTCCATTTCTTTTTCCTAAGGAACTCATGAAGTTCTCTTGAGGAAGAAGGTAGTTTTCTGCTAAGAGCTTTGTACAATCTTGAAGGTGTCTTCCCCCAATGTTGTTTCTCTTGATGCTTGACACTACCAACAAATGCTGGTGAGAAGTCCAATTATCTGACCAAAATTCTGGTCAGAATGGTGGAGACAGACATTGAAGTGATTTCCTTTCAGGGACTCTGCTGCATTGTTTTCTCTTCTATACTGGCCTACACTCTGAGCAATCCTAAAAATTTTGATAATTATGGTTTGACAGTATCATGTGACTTAGAAATATTAGTTTCACTTATTCCCATTTTTTTGTTATTTCTTTTATGATTTTAGACCTTATTTTTTGTTCCACCAAATAAACCTTTTTTCTTTTTGTGTGTAGCTTTATGAAGTGTCTTCTGAATAGTTTGGTATTACATTATATATATATATATATAGATAGATAGATAGATAGATAGATAGCTATAGATATAGATATAGATATAGATATGAATGAGCAATAACATTGGTTTCATTATATTGGTGCAGTTAGGCCATGATAGTTGACTATCCCATGTTATTTAAGTCAGTCTTTATTTATTAAGGGCATATTTTGTAATTGCATCTATGTATTCCTTTAATGTGTTCTGCTAGACTGACTCTGAAATATGTTATGTCTTTTGTAGTTATTTTTACTGGTGCTTTTTTTTTTCATTAATTCATGTAATGTGGTTCTAGATGTTTTTCTTTTTCACATAACAAATTATAATGGGTGGTTTCTGCTAATATAAAATCATTCTTGCATTCCTGAGATATATATATATATATATATATATATATATATATATATATATATATATATATATATCTCCATCCTGATTATAATGAATAATTATTGGATATTTTGCTATGTTTTTTCAAATTCATAATAAAACTTTACATATATATGTATGTATATATATATATATATATATATACATATGCATATATATTTACTCCATTAAGTCTATTTTTTCTACTTCATTAAAAATGTTCTCAGGAACACCGTCTTTGAAAACTGCTTTAGCTATATCCCAGAAATTCTGAGATGTAGTATAAAAATTATTATTGCCTTTTTCCTAGTTATTAATTGTTACTGTGTTTTGTATATTGACCCACTTATTAAAAAGTTATTATTAAGTTTCCATTTAGATCTTAATCTTTTTGTTATGCTTCCTATATTAGCTATGATTTATTTTGCATTCTAATCTATTTTTTGTTTTAATGTTTATTTATAATTTCTCTGGTACATGGCCTGTTTTTAGAAAGCATCATGTAATGTTGAAATAGATGTGTATTTTGTAATTCTCTTATTTAAAAATGCAATATAGTTCTTTCGGTTCTAAATTCTCTACCATTTATTCAGTTCTATATTTTCCCTCTTGTTTTATCTTTTTGTTAGATTTTTCTACTATGAAAGAAGAACAATAAAATGTTGGATAGTAGTATTATGATCTTCATTTTCTAAATGAGGAAATCGCCACAGAAAAATTAAATAATTTTTTCCAAGTTCCATGGCTACTACTCAATGAAATAACTGGGATTCAAACCCAGGTCATCTGCAATCAGATCTAATATTTTACAAATATGCCCTAACTAGAAAGTATTATATTAATATGTTACCTAGGTATTGTGTTAAAAGTATTTTGGCCAGTTTTTTAAAGTTGATTAATTGAACAAAGGTTCATAATTTGGGGTTTACTAATCATTATAATTCACTAAACATAGAAAATTTTCTAGGTCACAAACAAGATAGTGAGGAATACTTAATTTCCAAATCCCAAATTATATTTAACTACAACATAGTTCTAATGAAATATCATACTCTATAAATAATTATTGATGAAAATATGTGAAATGGACATAGATTAGATGCAATATACTACCAATGAAGAACTATACATTACCTTCAGTAAGACAGGTACAAACAAAGAGGGAGGTTAGTCATAAAATAATAGAGAGGGGTAACCAATGAATTGCTCACATACTACATTAATATCCATTCAGTGTTTAAAGATGAAGGAGAAGAATTCCAGCACATTGGTTAGCTCTCCCATGTGAAGACTTTGTCAGAGGATATAGACAAAAGTCAAATAATATGAGATGGTATAGACTGGTAATGTTCCATAACTAGAGGAAAAACTATATTGATGAAATCAGAGATCCATGAAATCATCAAAGACTGATATTTTCAGGAAAAATATTTTATCAATAAAGGCAATCACATCTTCCAGATTTTTGGATGTAGAGAAGAAAAAATGTATATGTAAGAAAAGTGACAAAAATGTATGCAAAATTATTATAGAATCTGTGTCTTCACAAAATGGTTTGAAAAATTACATGGTAAACAAAAAGTAGTTGAATTTATTCATTCAATTGGTGGTTTCCTAAAAATCTAGGTAAATTTAAACATTGTTTCTAAATGACCTTTACAAACTATGGCATGAATCTATGTGTACAAATTATACACACACAAATCTAGATTTGAAAAATGATGAAAATAATGAAATTAAGATACTTATAAAATGGGAAATTCATGACCTATTTTTTAAATCTTTTTTCCAATTTTTCAATATGTGAAGAGAAATGTTGCTGGAAAGAAATGAAGAATATTGTCTCTTTCCAGGAATATAGAAACCTAAAGTGAGAGAAAATGTATCAAAGTTGCTTTTTCACTGACCCTCAGTATATTAGTGATGCCAAAAGACTGCAATTTTAAATATTCTTTTAAAGAAAAAGTCCTATTTGAAAATGGATTTAATGAAAACAGGGAAATACTTTAGTGAAAGAAGCATTGACTCTGGAGTTAGAAAACCTGGGTTTGAAATCACTTAATTCACCTAACTATCCTGCACCTCAGCTTCCTTTTCTGTAGAGTTTTGGACTAGCTGTCATCCCGGGTGTTTTCCAGCTCCATAGTTGTGGTCCTATGTAAAGCAGCCTCCTTTGAGTTCTTTGATTAATAGACTCATTTCAGAAGAGGCAATGAGGTTATGAATTTGCTTTTTATTTTTAAATCTTCCATTTAAAATTATTACATGGTAACAGCTATGTGGGGTAACAGGTGGCACACTGGAAAGAGCATTGGACCTGGAGTCAGGAAAAAATTGAGTTCAAATTTGACCTCAGACACTTGCTATGTGATCTCAGTCAAGTCACATAACCCTGTTTACCCCAGTATCCTCATTTTTAAAATGAGCTGGAGAAGGAAATGACAAACCATTTCAGTATCTTTGCAAAGAAAAACCCAAATAGGATCATTCACGACTGAAATGACTGAACAAACACCAAAAATAGATGTGTATGTAGAATGTTTTCTTTATATTAAAATTGAGTTAGATTTTGAAGTCAAAACAATCTTTAAAACTGAACTTTCTGAGTGTGTTTGACTAAAATAAAATTAAGAATAAGAATAAACATTTATGCAGCAATGGAAGATTTGTAAGTACTTATAACATATGTTAACTTATTTGTTACTCACAGCAATTCTGTCATGTAGACATGATTATTATCCTCATCTCAAATAGAGGGAAATTGAGTCTGGGAGAGGTTAAGTAATTTGCCCAGTGCCACAAGGTTAGTAAGTGTTTGGGTTAGGATTTGAACTCAGATCATCTCTAGTCATTGTGCCACCTAGCTCCCATATAAATATTGCTTTTCACATTAAATAAAATGAAACTCATTCTATCTTGGGGTAATTCATTGCAAAAATATATGCATTTGGTAAATAAACATTCCTGTAATATGTTTCCCCCTTATTGTCTGGGGGTATCTAAGGAAGTGAGTGCTAGTTTCCAAAAAAAAAAAAAAAAACAAAAAAAAACACATTTGCCCTAAAATGTAAGAGAAAAACTTGAAAATTTAAGCTGAAACTTTTTTTTTTTTGACATTTATATCAAGCAAGGAAACACAACCTGAAACTTTAATTTGGTTACAAGAAGCTATGTTCTAGGGAATTTGAAAACCCATAAAAAAACTGTTAATACTGTTGAGATCCCGCACATTTATTAGGTCAGGTTGACTCAAGTAATGCCAAAACAAAAGTCAGTATATTGAACTGTTACACTTCTAAGATGTAAACAAAATAAAGGCTATGTAGTTTGGTTCCAAGACCACTGGGTGTCAGTTTTCCCTTCTCTAAAATGGGGATAATAATACCATACATACCTCAAGAGTTATTATAAGAAAAGCCTAGCTACATCTAACTTTGTATTATCATTAATATCATTGTCACTTTAATTATTACCTTATAGATTATGTTAGTTCAATTTTCATGCAGGATATTTCAAATATATTTTAAAATATAATAGCAAAAATCAAAGACTTTTTTTCTGTGTACCCAAGATTTTTGGAATGAACCTCCTTACAGCAGGCACCACTGAGCTCCATTTACTAGAAAAGTTATAGCCTCTTTATGCCTATATCCTCATCTGTGTAATAAGAAGGTTGAATTAGATTATCCTGCCAACTCTAAAATTATATGATTCTATTCTGATTTTGTTACTTCTTGGTAGTATATTTAGTACATAAAGTGACACGTTATCCTTTTCAGATACCTAGGTTCCTATTTATTTCATTACTTCTCTAAATACTTGAATATGTAGATATGAAGTAATACAGAGAGTCAGAAGACATGGTTTCTTCCCCCTATTTCCTAAGTTCCCTCATAATGAGAGGGGGAGAGAGTTATGTTAGGAAGAATAATATTTGGCATTTTGAAATTTGTAGAATATATTGCATGCATCAGTCAAATGAAATAATATAAAGTACTTTTTAAATCATAAATGCCAACTATTATTATTATCTCATTTTATCTTTATAATATTTCTGTGAAGTAGATGTTATTAAATGTCCAAATTATGTAGAAACTTTATCAATAAACTAAATGGCTCTATAACTTATATAAATTCTAAGCATTTCTATATATTACCTCCCCCCCAAAAAAAAAACAGCAAGAAGAGACAGAGAAATTCCACTTGAAATAACTGAAAACAATAAAAAATACTTGGTAGTCTATCTGCTAAGACACATCTAGTAAATATATGAACAAAATTATAAAAACATTTTTCAAACAAGTAAAGAGAGATCTAAGCAATCTAATTTGTTGCTCATGAATAGGCTAAGTTAATAAAAGAGAAACTGACAATACTGCCTAAATTAATTTATTTATTCAATTTTATGCAAATTCAGCTACAAAAGAATTACTTTATAGAACTAGAAAAAAATTAACAGAATTTATCTGAAAGAACAAAAAGTCAAGAATATCAAAGGATTCAATAAGAAAAGGGAAGGGAAGGTGCTTCATAGTGCCAGATATAAAATTATATTACAAATCAATAATTATTAAACACAATTTGATGCTAGATAAGAAATAGTGTGATAGATCATTGATTTGATTGGGCACAAATTCATACAGAATCAAATGAGCACAAGCAAGCTGGTGTTTGATAAACCAAAAGACCCTATCTATTAGAGAAAGAACTCACTATTCATTAAAAACTGTTGGAAAAGTGGAAAGCAATTTGAAACTAGGCATAGAACTCACACTGTATATACCAAAATAAATTCAAAAGGGAAAAATGATTTAACATACAGGGTGATATTACAAGCAAATTGGGAAACATGAAATAAATTATTTGTCAAATCTATGAATAAGGAAAGAATTCATGAGCAAGCAAGAGATAGGATAATGATAAGTAATATGGATACATTTGATTACATTAAACTAAAAAGGATTTGAGCAAACAAAGCAAATATAATCAAAATGAGAAAGCAAGCAAGGAAATTACGGGGAAATCACCAAGTTTCTTTGATAAAAGTCTCATTTGTCACATATATCTGAATTGAGACGAATTTATAAAAATAGGAGTCATTTTACAATTAATATATGGTTAATGGCTATAAATAATAGATACCAAATAATAAGCACATGAAAAGTGTTCTAAATCACTAATAATTAGGGAAATACAAATTAAAACAATTCTGAGATACCACCTCATACCCATAAGAATAGCTAACATGATAGAAAAGGAAAATGATGGCAGGAATATGGGAAAATATGTGCATGAAAGTTCTATTGGTTAAACTGTGAAGTAATCCAACTATTCTGAACAATAAATTGGAATTATGCCCAATGGGCTAAAAATGTACATACCTTTTTAACCCATCAGTATAGCTAGTAGTCTATACCCTAAAGCAGGGGTTCTCAAAGTACGGCCTGTGGGCCAGATGCAGCCGGCTGAGGACGTTTATGCAGCTGCGGGGTTATGGCAAATGGGCTGAGGGGTGGAGACAGAGTGTGAGCTTTTATTTTTACTATAATCTTGCCCTGCAATAGTCTGAGGAACAGTGAACTGGCCCCATATTTAAAAAAGTTTGAGGACCACTGCTAAAGAGACAAAACAAAAAGGAAAAAGACTTATGTGTACAAAAATATTTATAGTAGGTCTTTTTGTGCTGATAGAGAACTGGAAATTGAGGGGATACTCACCAATTGTTAAATAGCTGAATATGTTGTGGTATATGATTGTGATAGATTATAATTGGGTGTTAAAAATGCTGAAATGGATGATTTCAGAAAAACCTGGGAAAACTCATATGAACTGGTTCTCACTGGAAGTGAGCAGAATCAGATACATAGTAACATAAATATTGTAGCAACAATCAACTATGAAAGACATAACAACTCTGACTGATACAATGATCTACATGATGAAAAATACTATCCATATCCAGAGAAAGAATTGATGAACTCTGAATACAAATTGAAGCATATATTCTTTTACTTGTTTATTTTTCATACCTTTTTCTTCTTTCAGCAAATGGTCAATGTGGAAATATGTTTCATATGGCTTTATATATAATAGGTATTATATCTCTTGCTTTTTCAGGAAGTAGAGAAAGAATAGGAAGAAAAGACTTCAGAAGTGAAAATAAAAATAAAATATTTTTAAAATATAATGGCTCTGTCCAAAGTTATCAGTGATTTCCTAATTAGCAGTGTTAATGGCCTTTATGAATCTTCAGTCTTGTTGACCTTTCTGCTCATTTTTATCACTGCTGATTCTAATCTTCTGGATATTTTGTACTCCCTGGTTTTCAATGACACTAATCTCTCTTGATTTTTTTCCTCTTTATCTGACTACTCCTTAGTCTCTCCATGTCATATACTACAGATAGACCCCAAAGCTCAATCCTGGATTTTTTCTCTGTTTTTATTTTTTTTAAACCTAGTCACATCATCAGCACCTGTAAGTTTTAATCATCAACTCTATGTATCTGACTACAACATATACTGTATATATCTAATGAGTCTCTTTTTGTTGGTTTGTCTCTGTTAATTTCCATCTCTCTGTCTCTGTTTCTCTTCTCTGTTCCTCTCTGTGTGTGTCTCTTTCTATCTCTGTCTATCTGTCTCTCTCTCTCTCAATCTCTGTGTGTATGTGTGTCTGTCTTTCTATTCCCAACTGTATATCAGACAATTCAAACTAGACATACATCTCAAATTCAATATGTGGAAAACAGAATTCCTTTTCCCTCTAAACTAACATGTCTTCTAATTTCCCCTATTTTGATTGCTGTTACCACCATCCTTCTAATTATTTAGGATCATCATTCATTTCAGAGTCAGCCTCAATTCAACTCTCACTTACTTTACATATACAATCTATTGCAATTTTTTTTTCTTTTATACATGCATTACTCTTTTATCTGTCCTCTTCTTTGCACTCACAACATAGTTAAAATTCCATTGCTTTTTACCTAGATTATTGTGAGAGCCTCCTAATTGGTTTCTCTTCCCTAAGTCTCTCTCCACTTTAATCCATTCTCCACCATCATTCTTTTTTTTTTTTTTTTTAATTCCTGAGGCTGGGGTTAAGTGACTTGCCCAGGGTCACACAGCTAGGAAGTGTTAAGTGTCTGAGACCAGATTTGAACTCCGGTCCTCCTGAATTCAGGGCTGGTGCTCTATCCACTGCGCCACCTAGCTGCCCCATCCACCATCATTCTTGAACCACCAAAGTGATTTTGTCATAGAAAGCAGGTATGACTATGTCATTCTCTTACTCCTTAACTGACAGTGGTGTCCTCTTACCTCCTGAAAAACTGCTCTGTTTGGAATTTAAAGTTCTTTACTAACTGGCACAACCTTGACTTTCCAGCTTAATCATACACTTCTCCCCTCCACACACACTCTATAATCTAGCCAAACTGAATCTTTCTGTTTCCATACACAAGGTTCCACCTCCTATACCTACTCCTTTGCCCTCAGTATTCTGATATCTAGAAGACATTCCCTTTTCATCTTTTACTTTTAAAAATCTCTGCCTTCCTTTAATACTCATTTCAAATGCTACCTTCTATATTAGATTTTCCTGGTCCCCTCAGACACTTTCCTCCAAAGAATTCTTTTAAGTATGAAATATATAGCTATGTATGTCTGTAGGTATATATGTTTTGATATATATATGTGTATGTTTATGTATATGTGTATGTATATATATTTTATATATATATATGTATAGTGCTTCTGTATGCATATATGTAAGTATACGTTTTATATATAATTCAAGTCCCAAAGCCTGTTAGTAGGAACCTTTCCTCACTGATAGAAGCTCTTTTCATAAGGAGTAGGGTAGAGTTGGTGAGAGCTAGAGAACTTTGGCTTTCCTTCAGGAGCTGGCAGTCTCCATCATGCACTTATTTCCAGATTGCTATCCTGTGAAACCTGAGACATGCTTCCTCCCTTTCTCTCCTTCCTCCTCCTCCTCCTCTTTCTCCTCCTCCTCTTTCTCTTCCTCCTCCTCTTCTCCCTCCTTCTCCTCCTCTCCCTTCTTCTTCTTCTTCTCTCTCTCTCTCTCTCTTTCTCTCTCTCTCTCTCTTTCTCTCTCTCTCTCTTTCTCTCTCTCTCTCTCTCTCTCTCTCTCTCTCTCTCTCTGGAACTGATGGGAAAGAGGTCAAGTCTTCAGATATGTAAAAATATAAAACTTGGGATCCCACATTACCCCATAATGGAATAAAACCAGAAATTGATTAAGCTTGAAAAGAAATTTCTCCTAGACTATCACTATGTAAAGGAACAGATAGATATACTTCTAGTCCAATGACTCCTATCTCTGAAGACAGCAGAATGGTCTCCAATCCCAACCTCCTGCTTTCCCTCCTGAAAGAAATTCAAGTCTTCCTTAGAGAAGGATAAGGTGAAAAGACGCTAGAGTCTTTTAATCTGCCTCCCTTCAAGCCACACAGCACTTCCATGGTACAAACTGAGGGACAACTCTCCTACAAATAGAATATAAGCTCTTTGAGGACAAGGAACTGTGTCCTTGTTTACTTTCCTTTTTATCTTACTGCATTAAAAAGTGTCTGACACATAGTAAGAGTTTAATAAAGGCTGACAGAACAAATAGTTGCTAAATTAAGATAGGCATGGCAAAATTACTCCTATTTTACAGATAAAGAAGCAGGATCAGAAAGGTTGTGACCTATCTATGGTTCCATGGGTAGTAAATGTAAATGGCAGTCAGGTATGTATATCTGCCTCCAACTAATGTTGTTTTCACTGTCATGATGATAATCTGTTTTCTAACCTTTTTATTTTAAGACCTATATTATTTATTATTGACCCTTAGAAGATAATAAGTTTGGAGGTGCTGCCAAAAATATTTTTGAAGGGGCAGCTAGTTGGCACAATGGATAGAGCACCAGCCCTGAAGTCAAGAGGACCTGAGTTCAAATGTGATCTCAAACACTTAATATTTCCTAGCTGTGTGACCGTGGGCAAGTTAGTTAGCTCCAATTGCCTCAGGGAAAAATATTTTTGTAATAAAGAGAAACAGTTTAATATATGTAAGTAGTATAATAGAAAAACACTGTATTGTAGCCATAAAATGTAGTTTTTTTTTTTATCCTGGTTTAACCACTATTTTTCTATGTAACCTTGAACAAAGCAGAAGTCCTCAATTTCCTAATACATAAAATATGGATGATGTCACTTATAGAAGGAATTATATACTCCTTGGAGCATGAAGAGGTCACTCTCCCCAAACTCTTGCTTTCTTGCTTCCCCTCCTGACAGGAATCAAAGTCCATCTTGAGGAGAATGGAGGCAAAAGATGTTTAGAGATGATTATGCTGCCTCCCGTTTACTCTCACAATGATACCTCCACACTTTGGGTGGTAGGAGTGAATTTTTGTCACACATGGACTCTGTCACAAATGGACTCTCTCTACATGTATATATCCATATAGTTACATATTGTGTCCCTACTAGAAAGTAGATTCCTTATAAACAGAGATTTTGCTTTTAGTCTCTATACCTAGCACTTAGCTCAGGAGTTGGCATATCATAGACAATTAATAGATATTTAATCGCCTGAAGAAATTGAGTCTCAGAGAAGTTCAATGATTAAATACAAAGCTATTTATTTACAAATTTATTTACAAATATCTAAGGCAGGATTCAAACATAGGCCTTTTTGTCTCCAAGTGCATTGTTCAACGATAGTATTTTGACGAGATGATTTCTAATAACTATTATCTGAGTCCCTTAGTCTATGATTCTAAATTCATCTATCTTTTTTTAACAGTCAAATCAGAACAACATTGAGTCTAGTTCCCAAAATACTTTGTTGTTAAAGTGCAAAAAATGGTACATGAGAGACCTCAAAAGGGTTAATGCTGTGATGAAGGAATCCTTACTATCAGAGATTAATTTAGGCAATGATGAACATCTAGTTTATTTTATCTTTAAAATTACCATAATAATACAAATACAAAAATATTAAACTATCCAGGTGTTTCTCAAAGAACATTTTGAGTCATACCTGAAGATATTTTATAAGATTATGCCATTAGGCATTTTGATTTTAAGTAATAAAGCTCATTTTTTTTGACTAGAGAACACTAAATTGTCTTTTTTAATCAGCTTGTATTCCTCCAAGTTCAAAGGAAATTTTTGCCTTTCACTTTTCATATTACTGCCTGACTATGTGCTAGACAGAACAACTTGGAATGTAAACTTATGTCAGAGCAGATAAGTAATTAAGAGCCAAAAGAAAACCTTGAAGTATGTGAA
This sequence comes from Sminthopsis crassicaudata, assembly GCF_048593235.1. NCBI lineage: Eukaryota > Metazoa > Chordata > Mammalia > Dasyuromorphia > Dasyuridae > Sminthopsis > Sminthopsis crassicaudata. Next base: position 172,010,460 of record NC_133618.1, on the reverse strand, counting down.
AGAAAACACTGTGGTGAGTCACCTCAACATTCAAGTCATTTAATTTCAGTTTGTATCCAGGTTAACACTAAAGTTGAATTTTCATTCTCTTTTTGTGTTCTTTTTAAAGATTTACAACTTTCAAGGACAGAATCTATATCATCTAACTGGCAAATGTGGATTTGAAACAGAAGTTCGAGAAGACAAGCAGGAATTCAGTTGAGGAAATATGATAAAAGGAAAATTGAGAAGTTCTTAGCAAGTAGTTGATATAAACTGATCACTCTCCAATTTCCTGATCCACTGTACTGGGCAAGAAGATACCCTGAAAGCTCAGTTTTAAGATTTTTTTTTTTAATCCCATAGGCTCCTCCTCAGATATAAAATACACAAGATTTATTGGAAAGGATTATTAGAGCTAGAAGAAACCTTAGAAATCCTCTACTCCAAATCCTCATTCTATACATGAGAAAACAAAGGCCACAGAAGGGCAAGAAATCAACTCAAGATCATACAAGACAATTATGAGCCAGCCAAAAGACAAATACAGCTCTTCTTTTTAGAAGTTTCCCAAATCTCCTTCCTACCCCTCTACTGTATCACCCTGTCATTCCTGATCAACCAAACAAGGCTCAAAGTAGATACCACTGTGTTGTCTCAAACTAGAATAACTCTGACAAGGCATTTGACTGTCATCTACATATATCAAGTAGCTGTTCCATAAGAGGGCATTTTTCATGTAATTGAAGCTTAACTTTAATTTAAAAAAAAAACCTGAAACACTTCTCCCCATCTTATTTTTTGTTTTCTAATCTGCTGTGGGTCTTATGAGTATGTAGGGTTATTTACTTCTGTAATCAATGATAACTATCTGCTATGAAAGACTTTTAGTTCTTAAGTCAACTGTTTATAGTTTTTTGGGGTCATTTTTTTCTTTTCAAGTTTTGAGCAATTGTTTTTTGTTATTATTAGTATTCCTGCCTCTAATGTACATAACTACATACATACACATATACATGTATATATACATTCTCTTCTAATTTGTTTTACAATTTGTCTTAGTCTAGGAAACTAGATGACCAAGATAGCTAGACTTGTCTAAAGAAAAAGAGCAAATAAATACCTTCTGTGTAAACTCTAAAGGCTGGAGACATGATTTTAAAATGCATTCATTTTGGTATATGGATTTTGAGATATCCTTTACACTTTTTTTCACAGGAAAAAATAGAGTATTTCAGCTTTGGAAAGTACCTTAGTAACCATCTGATCTAATGTTTACCTCAAATAGAATCCTCACTAAAACATAACAAAGAGGTAGTTATTCAGCCTTTGCTTAAAGGCCTCCATTGAGGAAGGAATTTGCAATATCTTTTGATGGGCCATTTTACTCTCTAATTGTTAAAAAGTGTTTCTCTGACACTGATGCATTGTTGGTGGAGTTGTGAATGAATCCAACCATTCTGGAGAGCAATTTGGAATTATGCCCCAAAAGTTATCAAAGTGTGCATACCCTTTGATCTAGCAGTGTTACTACTGAGCTTATATCCCAAAGAGATAATAAAGAAGGGAAAGGGACCTGTATGTGCCAAAATGTTTGTGGCATCCCTCTTTGTAGTGGCCAGAAACTGGAAGCTGAATGGATGCCCATCAATTGGAGTATGGTTGGGTAAATTGTGGTATATGAATGTTATGGAATATTACTGTTCTGTAAGAAATGACCAGCAGCATGAATACAGAGAGGCTTGGAGAGACTTACATCAACTGATGCTGAGTGAAATGAGCAGAACCAGGAGATCATTATACACTTCAACAATGATACTGTATGAGGATGCATTCTGATAGGAGTGGATATCTTCGACAAAGAGAAGATCTAATTCAGTTCCAATTGATCATGATGTCCAGAATCAGCTATACCCAGAGAAGGAACACTGGGAAATGAATGTGGACTACTTGCTTTTTTGTTTTTCTTGCCAGGTTATTTTTACCTTCTGAATCCAATTCTTCTTGTGCAATAAGAGAACTGTATGGTCCTGCACACATATTGTATCTAGGATATACTATAACATATTTAACATGTATAAGACTGCCTGCCATCTAGGGGAGGAGGTGGAGGGAGGAAAGGGAAAGATCGGGACAGAAATAAGTGCAAGAGATAATGTTGTAAAAAAATTACCCATGCATATGTTCAAATCAATAAAAATTTATAATTAAAAAAGAAGTGTTTCCCTGGCATCAAACTTAAATTTTCCTCTTTGTCACTTTGATGACTTCTTCCTCATAATGCCTTAAATGGCATAAACAGATCAAGTCTAAGAACACTTTCAAATGAGAGAGCTGGAGAGAGACAGAGAAAGACAGAGGAATCATGGCTGACATTGCATTTATCAGAATAAAGGAGTTGATGGATTTACTTTTGACTGAACTAGGTCAGAGCTTTGTAACTCATTGGATTCAACTTGGGAGAAGCTAAGATTCTGAACAGGGTTAGGAGCTGAGATAGTACAGTAAGGTTCAGCACATTCTGGTCTAGGACTCCTAGTTGAAAGGAAAGAGGAAACTGACTCATGTTTATTTTTTCTCTTAATAGTATTTTATTTTTCCAAATACATATAAAGATAGTTTTTTAAATTATTTTTTTTCTTTTTCCTTTGAGGCAATTGGGGTTAAATGACTCACCCAAGGCCACATAGCTATTAAATATTAAGTATTTGAGACTGGACTTGAACTCAGGTCCTTCTGAATCCAGGCCTGATACTCTATGCACTGTACCATCTAGCTGTTCTTCAACAGTTTTTTTTAAATAGTATTTTACTTTCCCAAATACATACAAATATAATTTTCAATATTCACCTTTGCAAAACATTGGGTTCCAAATTTTTCTTCCTCTTTCCTCTCCTACTACCCTCTCTCAAGAGAGCAAGCAATGCAATATAGATTAAACATGTGCAATTCTTCTAAACATATTCCATATTTGTCATGCTGCACAAGAAAAATCAGATCAAGAGGGAAAAACAAGAGAAAGAAAAAAACAAGGAAACAAACAACAATAAAGATGAAAATTATAATTTGATCCAAATTAAGTCTCCGTAGTCCTCTCTCTGGATGTGGATGGCTCTTTCCATTACAAGTCTATTAGAATTTCCTTGAATCACCTCATTGTTAAAAAGAACCAAGTCCATCACAATTGATAATATAATCTTGTCACTGTGCACAATATTCTCTTGGTTCTGCTTACTTCATTTAGTATCAATTTATGTAAGTCTTTTCAAAGTTTTCTGAAATCATCCTGCTCATCAATTCTTTTTTATTTTATTTTATTTTTTTTATTCATTTTTCCAAATTATCCCCTCCCTCCCTCCACTCCCTCCCCCCGATGGCAGGTAATCCCATACATTTTACATGTGTTACAATATAACCTAGATACAATATATGTGTGTAAATACCTTTTTCTTGTTGCACATTAATTATTAGCTTCTGAAGGTATAAGTAACCTGGGTAGATAGACAGTAGTGCTAACAATTTACATTCGCTTCCCAGTGTTCCTTCTCTGGGTGTAGTTATTTCTGTCCATCATTGATCAACTGGAAGTGAGTTGGATCTTCTTTATGTTGAAGATTTCCACCTCCATCAGAATACATCCTCATACAGTATTGTTGTTGAAGTGTATAGTGATCTTCTGGTTCTGCTCATTTCACTCAGCAACAGTTGATTTAAGTCTCTCCAAGCCTCTCTGTATTCCTCCTGCTGGTCATTTCTTACAGCTGCTCATCAATTCTTATAGGACAATAATAGTCCATTACATTCATATATCATAACTTAGTCAGTAATGGCTGACTGATGGGCATTCACTCAATTTCCAGTTCCTTGTCACTACAAAAAGAACTGCTACAAACATTTGGGTCCTTTTCCCTCTTTTATGACTCTTTGGGATACAGATCCAATAAAGACACTTGGGTGAATCTCCTAGCACAACCAGAAAAAAAGCCTTACTCCTTACCCAGTGCTTGTGGCTAGAATTTTATTAAAGGCCATTAAGCGAGTAGTATAATTATCTGGGATGAGACCTGACAAGATACATATCTCTTATACCAATGCACAAATTAATATATATATACTGTGAAACTATCCCAGAGTGGCAATTTTTATTGGCCCCAGCTCCAAATTTTACACACGGGTCTCCATTAAAGATAACCAGACTATTACATAATTGACAATGGATTCTTGAAGAAAAGGTTTATAAAGTTCCTCTTAAAGGACCAACTATCTTTATAGATGCATCCAAACATAATACACCACTGGCACTTTCAATCCTCAAGGACAGGCAATAGTAGAGAGGAGAAATAGAGACATCAAGACACTCCTCCAAAAACAAAAGAGTTGCCACAGGTAATCCTAGAGAACTTTTAAATTTATCTCTTTATACTATTAATTTTTTGATTTTTGATAAAGATGCACTGGCTCCATCAATTAAGTTTTATAACCTGCAGGAAGGGCAGTATTCAGTGCAAGCAGCTCCACTATCTTTAGATAATTGGTAGGTGATGTGGAAAGATCCAGAAAGTGGTCAATGGAAGGACCAAATAGGTTAAGTGCTTGGGGGAGAGAGTTTGTGTCTCTACAGATAGAAAAGGAATCAGATGAGTGCCAATGAGCCATATTCACTTTGTCCATCAGAGAGAGACCTTGAAACAAAGGAAAAGACTCAAGAAACATCAGGTGGTTCTATCTCTGATGACATGTGCCATTAAAAATGCATGACTCATGGACATCAAAATCTAAAGGGATCGTTGGATTCCCTGACACACGATGAGACTGTTATAGGACTTCAAAACTTTCAGGAATCATTGGATTCCCTGACACGTGAAGTAATGGACAATAGATTGGTTTTAGATTATCTCTAGGACTTATGGACATGTATAATTCCTCACATTGATTCATATTGTTTGTTACATCTCTACTAGGCTGAGTTATATTATTATGTGCTTCTGTAATACTTCCCATGTTGATGGATTTATTTATACCTGTTTCAAGTAAGACCCTTCAATCCAGGGAAAACCTGATTACAATATCTGGTTTGGTGTTTTCACCTTCCTGAGAAGTCAGGGAGGACATGACTATCTGTGTTCTAAAACAAAAGAAAGTAGGAGATGTAGAGGGCAGAACTTTGGAGATGTATACTTGAAACAAATAAACTTGAAACAAGGTATTAACTCAGTGGAACTGATGAGATGATTGTTCTCTATTTCACATATATACTTAGTACTTAGCATAATCAGCATGCTGTAATGATATAATTACAATAAAGTATATAAGGTCTAAGAGGGACTGGAATATAGACATTATATTTTTGACCAGCCTCATTGTGGCTGAGACCAAGGCTTATCTGAAGGACCTCCAGAAAGCTAGCCCGAACATTACAGTGATTGACTATTATATCTTGTGTACCTAACCTATTCCATTGATTCACTACTCTATTTCTTAGCCAGTACCAAATGGTTTGATTACCACTGCTTTATAGTATATAGTATAGTGTATAGTTTTTAGATCCAGTAGGGCAAGGCAATATTCCCTTCTTTTTGTTTCATTAATTTTCTTGATATTCTTGACCTTTTGTTCTTCTAGATGAATTTTTAAAATTAATTTTTCTAGCTCTATAAAGTAATTCTTGACAGTTTGATTGGTATGGTACTGAATAAGTAGATTAATTTAAGTAGAATTGTCATTTTTATTATATATCTCATCCTCCTCATGAGAAATAGATTTTTTCAAATTGCTTAGATTTAACTTTGTTTGTGTGAAAAGTATTTTGTAATTATGTTCATCTAGTTCCCAGCTTTGTCTTGGCAAATAGACTCCCAAATTTTATATTGACAAGTTATTTTAAATGGGATTTCTTTATCTCTTGCTGCTAGGACTTTTTGATAACTTATAGCACTGCCAATATTTATGTGGGTTTATTTTACATCCTGCAACTTTGCTAATATTGTTAATTATTGATTCTCTAGGATTTTCTAAATATCATCATATCATCTGCAAAGAGTAATAGTTTTGTTTCCTCATTACCTACTCTAATTCCTTCAATTTCTTTTTCTTTTCTTAGTCTTAATTGTTAACATTCCTAGTACAATATTGATATGGGTAACCTTGTTTCCACCCCTGATTTTACTGGGGATGCTTCTGCCTTATCTACATTACACATAATGCTTGCTGATGGTTTTAGATAGATGCTATTTAACATTTTAAGGACAACTATTTATTCCCCCATTTCTAGTGTTTTTATTAGGAGTGGATGTTATATTCATCAAATGCTTTTTCTACATCTATTGAGATAATAATATTATTTCTGTTTATTTTATTATTAATATTGACACATTTCTATTTAGCAACTGGGTTTGGAAAAGGGAAAATAGAGAGTTAAACTAGACTAGTCCTGGAGTAAATTCTGTGTGGAAAAGAGAAAGAACTGATATTAGGCTATGCTTATGACTTAAGGATCAAGTGTAGAATTGCAGTGGTCCTCAGGCAGTTGCTGAGAGAGTCCAGTGAAGGTCTAAAGTAGGACTAGGGAGGTAGAAAGTACAGATTTTAGTTTGCCTGGACTGGGATCAGGGTAATTCTAGAGCGAGGAGAATTGGCCTAAACCAGATCTGGGATTTGGTTTATCTGATTGCTTGCAAAGGAGTAATCAGAGAAAAAAATGAAGGAATAGTCTAAGTCAAGAATGGAATCACACAGGAGAAGACAGAAACAGGAAGTCTGGCATGGGCTATTCCTGGAATAGGAATAATGTTCTCTTTGTATTAATTACCTTCAAAAGATCTACTTATAATGTTATGTCATAAACCATGAATATCAATTTGAGTTAATAAGGGGGAAAGAAGTTTAAAGGTTTATCGCTCACTGAGCTATTTTGTCTCCACTTCCTGGCAGACTTTTGAGATTTCAGGGAACAGAACGGAAGAATGGCATATTATCAGATGGGACAGAAGAACTGTTTGATTTTCTTAAGGAAGTACTGTAAGGCCTAAGGCCAGCTGAAAGGTAAGTCTAGTATGGCCTAAGGCATTCCAGACTGTGTCAAAAGGGTCAGAGAAAGCTGAGCAACTATTACATTGTTAAACGGGGAATATTAGTTATGACATTTTATCTTCCCATGGCTTGATTCTTGACTTGTAGTTGATATCCCTCTCAGGGTCCTAAATTTAACCTTTCATTCTTCAGGTAATAGGGGAAATTCAAACTATTTGTTAGTTGATTCTCTATAACTATCCTTTCTTATCTATAGCATCAACTGTTGAAATGTTTTCATACTTTCATGCCTGTCATCCACATCTTGGTGTAGAAAATGGGTTCTATTCACTAATTAAATGGTTTTTCAAATTTAAAGTAACCTGAATTCACCCTTTCCCTCTTCTCTAAGCTGTGTTACCAATATTGAAGGATATATGCCAAGCTAACATCTTTTTCTAAGCACCAAAATATGTCTTTATGGTTCTGTCAAGCAAATTACCTTATAATGTATAAATGCCATAGGTAATGGACTCACATAACCAAGTTACTTAATCAGTCTGTCTTTCAATAAAATGTGATTTTCTATTGCGTGTATTCATATTATTATCAAGAATTTACTCCTAGGAAGTATTTGTGGATAACTCTCACATGGCCTCTGCCAGGGTGTGAATGCCAAACAAATATAGGAAAATAAGGCATCAATATACAGAAGGCCCATTAAAAGGGGAAAACAATCTGAAATGTACTTTTTCAAACCTCTACTGATAACTGAATCTCTTCATGACCTTCCTTCTTATCAAAGGTCCAAACTGGCATGTACTGAATTGTTTATAGGAACAAAGATGAAGTAAGTAGGTTGCCTTAGGGGATTGTCTGTAGCAAAATAAGAGAAACTTGGATTTAGAATCAATTGACTTCAGATCCTGATTCAATCACTTACTATGTTTAATGTCAGAAAAATAGTTTAACCTTAATGAAATTCATTTTTGTTGTATATAAAATGGACATAATACATGCCATACCAATCTCACATGGTTGCTATGAGGATCAAACAAAGACTAAAATTTGAGTTATTCTTATAAGTACATTCTTATAAGTTATTCTTATAAGTACATATCTGTGATGGATAATATTCAATGGAAGGTATAATTGAAAATAAATATGTTGAATGTATTGAAGAATGACAGTTTTGGGGCCATCACCTGATGTAAAATAAATGTAAAATGTAACTCAATGTAAAATAAAACTCAAGAAAATGTTCTCTGATAAGGTAAAAATAAGTTCATGTTTAAGGACAATGATAACAGATAAATTCATCAAACTGAAGGTGAGTTCAGGTTTAATATGGCTGTTTTCTGATGTCATCTACTAGGAATAATGTAGAAGAGATTCTAGTTCAAGTAAAGGTTGGACACAGTGACCTTAAGGTAACTTTATCTCTGAGATGCTCTGATTCATATTTACTTTGGTTTTATACTGAACATTCAACATTACTCCCTGATCCTACTTTGGTTAATACCCAACATTAGTTATAGTTATGACTCAGGCCTACAGACTTGGGCAATTCAATTTATTGGAAATAGCAGAGTCCCTTTTTTTCTTCAATTTTCAGAAATTCAGGAGGTCTCATTAAGTACAACTTGTAAGATATAACATGAAATTCTATAACACATGACATTTTTAGATTAACTGTCAGGAACAGTATAGAAAGGACTCATGCATGTACTGGGAAGTTGGACTAACTGACCATTTCCATCACTAAGAACTTATAATTATTTCTATTTCTCTATGAAACCTTTGGCCTTTTGTATGTAGCATGAGTAAAAAAAGTCAAGCAGTTGTTCATGATTTATATTAGTATGTATTTCAGTGTTGGTCATTTGCTTGAAGAAAATGGGATAAGAAGTGCATTGAAGTCAGAAATCACAACGAAAGCCAACATTGTACCTTATTATTATTTTGTTTAGACTTCTTCCTAGTTTTTCCAGAAATTTTTGTTGAGCAATGAACTCAATTAAATAATTAGAATTTATTTTATTAATTACAATTAATTAGAATTTTATTGTTTTATTGAACACTGTGCTAATATAACTTCCTTGTAGCTCTCATGTATCTAATATGTTCCATTGATCAATTTTTCTGTTTTTGAACCAAATAATTTTATGAATGCTGTTTGATAAAATGTTTGATAAATGGTACATTCGACTTTTTCTTTGTATTTTTTTCACTATTTTCCTTGAGATTCTTGATCAGATGATTTCATCCAGAAGAATTTCATTATACCTTTTTCTAGTTCTATAAAGTAACCTTTTGGTAGTTTGATTAGTATGGCAAAGAATAAATAATTTGTTTAGTATTATCATTTTTATTATATAGGCACTTAGTCCATACATGAGCAATTGATATATCTACAATTTAAAAATCTGCATTTCTGAAAAGAGTCTTTTATACTTGTGTTCATATAATTCTTATGCAAGATAGTTTTTATTTTAAATTTTATTTTTATCATATCTTTTTTATATACAAAACATTTGCATGGATAATTTTTCAACATTGACCCTTCTGCTCAAAACCTTCAGTTCCAACTTTTCCCCTCTTTCCTCTCCCTCCTCCCCTAGATGGCAGGTAGTCCCACACATGTTAAATATGTTAAAATATATGTCAAATACAACATATATGTACATATTTATACAGTTACCTTGTTGCACCGGAAAGATTAGATTTTTTTAAAAAGGTAAAAATAACCTAAGAAGAAAAAAAAAACAAAAATGCAAGCAAACATTAACAGAAAGAGTGGAAATGTTATGTTGGGGCCCATACTTATTTCTCGGTGTTCTTTCTCTGGGTGTAGCTGGTTCTGTTCATTACTCACCAGTTGGAACTGATTTGGATCCTGTCATTGTTGAAAAGAGCCATGTACATCAGAGTTGATCATCATGTAGTATTGTTGTTGGAATGTATAATGATCTCCTGGTTCTGCTCATTTCACTTAGCATTAGTTCATGTATGTCTCTCCAAGTCTCTCTATATTTATTCTGCTGGTCATTTCTTATGGAACAATAATATTCCATAACATTCATATACCATAGTTTACCCAACCATTCTCCAATTGGTGGGCATCCTTTCAATTTCCAGTTTCTAGTCACTACAAAAAAGGTGGCCACAAACATTTTTGCACATACAGGTCCCTTTCCCTTCTTTAAGATCTCTTTGGGATATAAGCCTAATAGGAACACTGCTGGATCAAAGGGTATGCACAGTTTGATAACTTTTTGAGCATAGTTCCAAATTTCTCTCCAGAATGGTTGGATTCATTCACAATTACACTAACAATGCATCAGTGTCCCAGTTTTCTCACATCCTCTCCAACATTCTTCATTATCTTATCCCATCATCCTAGCCAATCTGAGAGGTATGTGGTGGTATCTCAGAGTTGTCTTAATTAAACAACTACATGTCCTTGAATCCATATCTCTGTTGCTTCACTTTTCTAAAGTCAGTAGGCTATCCCAAAGTCAGTTTGTATGTTTGTTTTAATTTATCACTGAATTCTGGCAATTTGTGCAGTAGTCTTTTCACCTACCTAGAATCATCAACAAACATTATCTGTAATGAGAATAAGGTAGAAAGTTTTCCAATAACATCAGAGGGGAAGAAAGGATCCCATTATCAGCACTATTATTCAATATTGTTCTAGAAATACTAGCTATAGAAATAAGACCCCCCAAAAAGCAATTAGAATAGACACTATCTCTCCTTAAAAATATGATGATTCATTATTATTTGATACAGTTGTGAAACATTAGCTGGGTTAATGATAAGAAAAGAGAAAAGTACACAAAGCTGAGAAGAGGCAGCTTTCCCCAGCACCTTCAGACAGTTTAAGCACTCTGGGCCTAAGTCCTGCAGCACATTTAACTAAATGTCAGCCTTTCCAAAAATCAGGGGTACAGGAGAACAGCTTTGGAAGTCCTAGGCTATTCTAAAGCATGATGTACCCCATACCCAAGCTAGTCTGCCTATGTCTTTTCAAAACTCATAACTGTCAACCTCATTAGCTTCAAGGTCTTCCAAGTGGAATCAAACAAACCATGAGCTCAACTGTAGGCTAGTAGAGAAAATAGGTCTAGGTGTTTCAAGAAGGTCAAATACAGAAATAAGTGGCCTAAACCAAGCTGTGAAAGAAAATCCCTAGACAAAATGCTGGCCAAGTAATTACTGAATCCTGTCATAAAAAAACTAATACAGGAGTACTTTTTAAACCCATTAATAAGAGAAAAAGACCTCAGGAATAATTTATAGCAGAGAAATATCCTGGATTGTTGAGACAAGAGGAAGACCCAAGGCAGAATCCCATACTGCAGTATTCCCAGGGTCACTTGAAGGGAGAGTCTAGTTTACTCCCCTATGAACAGGATCAAACAGGGCCTTCATTTACACTCCATTCAATCTCTCTGAACTTGACCCAAATGAGCAAATTAAGGAAAACCTTGAACACTATGGTTTAAGATACTCAGGAGCAAACCAAAATAACCCAGAGACTGCACAAAAAGTTTTGGTAAAACCTCAGGAGAAAATATAGCCTAGTCACAGAGTAAAGTAAGTAGTACAGAATGAAAAAGCTGGAGAAAAAAGAATGGTAAGGAACATCAATACCTTAGAAGAGACAATGAAAAATCTCCCTCAGGAACTTCCTACTTTGTAAATTACAATGGGCCAGACGAGAATCAATGAGTCAACAATAAAAAATTATCAAATTTTTTATAACTTATCAAAACAAAGCCAAAAGGTTTAGGGAGGAGATTATCGAAGAAATATATTATCAAAAACAACTATTCTGTGAAACATCAATTAGAGATAATATAAGAATTATCAAGCTATTTGAAACAAAATTTTGATCAAAAAAGAAGTCTGAAAGCTATATTTCAGGAAATTTTAAATAAAACTTACCTAAAAGTCTTTCCCCTGAATGTAATGAGGTCACTTCCACAAAGAAACCTCAATGTGAAAACTCCTAGGAACATCAAGGCCAAATTTCAAGATTTCATGTCAGAACTAAAATATTATAAGCTGCCCAGAAGAAATTCAAATACCAAGGAATTACAAAAAATAATGATATAAAACTTAGTAGCTGTATAAATAAAGAACTCAATGTAATACTCTAAAAGGCAAAAGATAGGTTTACAATCAAAGATAAACTAACGAAATTAATTATAATCCTACAGGGGAAAATGTAGAAGACCTTCAGTAGAATATAGAATTTTCAATATTTTTTATAAAATGAAAAATAACTGAGTAGATATTTAGAAATGAAAATGCAGAAATGCCGATACCAAGAGAAATAATGAAAACTACACATGTATACATGAAAGGAAATAAATAGGAATTGTTTACATGTTAATAAAGGGATAAAATCCCAATATTTTCTCATAAACCTAATACACTTAAGGGTCATAGAAAGAAAATAAAATGGCACACATAAAAAGGAAGATAATTCTATTTTAATCTTTTTTTAGGAGAAGACAATTATAGGAGGAAACAAAGAGGGAGCAAAGTCATTATTAAATATTAGAAATGAACAAGAAGAAAGTTTTGTGGCCATGTAGGAAGGCTGAGAGACTGATAATCCTGTGAACCTTACTCTCTGAATTTGAGAAATGAAATTGAACAAAAGCACCCACAAACACAGATTAGTAAACACCAGAACAATCTGATACTTGATAAGAAATGGAGTGGTTGATCAGTTAAATAAATTGGGCGCACAATATATAGAAATAAATGAGCACAGAAATGTAGTGTTTAATAAACCTGAAGATTCAAGCTTTTGGACCAAGAATTCACTACTGAACAAAAACTGCTAGGAAAACTGGAAAGCAATTTGGCAAGAATTAGGAATAGACCAACATCTTAACACTGAATAACAACATAAGCTCAAAATGGGTATATGGTTTAAATATAAATGATGATATCATAAATAAATTAGAGAAACACGTAATAAGTTATTTGATATCTATCAATAGATAAAAAAAGGGAAGAGTTCATAACAAAATAAGAGATTATGGGAGGTAAAATGAATAATTTTGATTACATTAAACTAAAAATATTTTAAAACAAAACATGTAATCATAATTAGAAACCCAAGTTAGAAAGAAAACAGGGAACTGGGGGAAAATTTTCAAGTTTCTCTGATATAAGGGTTATTTTTCAGATATGTAATCAATTGAGCTAAATTTCTTTTTTTAAAAAATAAGACCCATTTCCTAATTAATAAATAGTTAAAGGTTATGAACAGGTAGTTTTCAAAAGAAGAAATCAAGGACAAATCACAGAAAAATATTCTTAATCACTAATTATTAGGAAACTGCAAGTAAAAACAAGGGAAAAGATCTAAATCCAAAAATATTTACAGGAGATCTTACTTTTTTTTGTAGCAAACAGTTGGAAACTGAGGAGATGTTTATCCACTTGGAAATAGCTAAACAAGTTATGACATATGATTGTGATTGAATATTATTATATGGTAAAAAATGATGAAGTAGATGGTTTTAGAAAAATCTAGGAAGACTCATATGAACTGATCCAAAGTGGTGTGAGCAGAGACAAGAGAACTATTTACACAGCAACAGCAATATTGCTGTGATAATCAACTGGGAAAGAATTAGCAGCTCTGTTGTATGTAGCATCATACAATGATTCATGACAGTTTCAAAAGACTCAGAATGGAAAATGCTATTTATCTCCAGATAGAGAACTAATTTAAGAATGAAGCACATTTTTTCTCTTTTTTTTTCTTGCCTTTTTTTTTTTTTAAACAACATGGCAAATGTGAGAACAAGAATAACTTCCTATGTATAATTGATATTACACTTTGTGCCTTCTCAATGGGTGAGGAAGGGTATGAAAGGAGAGAATTTGGAACTGAAAATTAAAATAAAGAATATATTAATAAAGTTGAAAGTAAATAGCAATTGAATTAATAAGTATACCAGTTGCTGTTTTTTCTTAAAAACTAATAAAACAGTTAACTTTCATTATATTAAAAATAGAGGAAAACTGGAAGTAAATTGAAAATAAAAAAGAATTTACTACAGATGAGAAAATTATTAGAAGCCATTTTGCTCATTTATATGTTTAAGAAATTTAATAACATAGAAAATTGTGGGTACTCATAAAAATACAAAATAGCTTACTTAATAAAAGAAGAAATTAAACTATTTAACAATCCAATATCAGGGAAAAAAAAGAAATTAAACAAGACATATGTATATCATTAAAAAAAACAAAAACATCTGCAGAAGCAGATGGATTCATGGGTGAATTCTACAAAACATTCAAAACATTCAAATAAAACAATTTATTCCAATACTGTATAAATTGCAATAACAAGAGAATAAGACACATTTCCAATTTTTTTTCCTATAATATAAATATCATCTTGGTACCTTAATCAGGAAGAAAGAAGAGAAAGTAAAGACCAATATCCTTGATGGAATGCTGAAAATAAGTTAAAATGAAATATTAGCAAGTAGGTTATTAAAATATTTGATAAAAACATGACAAACTATGCTCTATTGGGTGTATTGAGGCAGAGGTAAGTGATTTGCCCTAGTAAGTGTTTCAGGCCAGATTTGAACTTGGGAAAATGAGTTTTCCTGACTCTAGGACTGGCACTAGCCATCTAGACCCTTCAATAACAGGTATATCAATTCTAGTATACCTGTGATATGGTCCTTCAAAATAAGGAAGACAATAAATACAATAAACCATATTAATAATATCAATAATAAAAGCATATGATCCTCATGATTATATCAAAAGATACTGAAAAAGCTTTTAACAAAATTTAATGATTTCATGTTAAAAAATGAAAAGCATAAGACAAGTGGATATTTCCTTAGTATATTAAATTATTCTTATCTAAAATCAAGCACAGGCTGTATTTAATGAAGAAAAGTTAGAGGCCATTCCAGTGAGATCAAGGATAATGCAAGGATTTCCATTAAACCCCTATTATTATTAACATAGTACCAGAAAGGCTAGCTAAGACAAGAAAAAGACATTGAAGGAATATAAATAAGCAAAGAGAATACAAGAGTGTAACAGTATTATGTTGGTAGAGTTGTAATTTGGCCTAGCCATTTTGAAAAGTAATTTAGATCTATGCCCAGAAAGATACCAAAGTATGTTTATTTTTGACTTATCTACATCATTTCTAGAATTCAAACCAAAAAAAATTAAAGAAAGAGGGAAAGTATCTACATGCATATAATTATTTATAGCAGTATTTTTCATAGTATACTAAAATTGGAGAGTAAGGGGATACTCTTCCTGTGAGTGAATGACTAAACAAATTGTGACATATATATGTGATGAAATATTATGCCATAAGAAATTATGTAAAAGACAATCTCAGAGGAAATTGGAAAGGCCATTATTATATAATACAGAATGAAATAAGCTAGAGTAAAAGTATAATTCATAAAAGATTAACAACAATCTAGAGTAAAAAACTTTGAGAGGCTTGAGAATTATTTTTTTTTAAATTTTTTTTAAATAATATTATCCCTTGTATTCATTTTTCCAAATTATCCCCCCCTCCCTCCACACCTTCCCTCCGATGACAGGCAATCCCATACATTTTACATGTGTTACAATATAACCTAGATACAATATATGTGTGTAAATACCATTTTCTTATTGCACATTAAGTATTAGATT
This sequence comes from Sminthopsis crassicaudata, assembly GCF_048593235.1. Lineage (NCBI taxonomy): Eukaryota > Metazoa > Chordata > Mammalia > Dasyuromorphia > Dasyuridae > Sminthopsis > Sminthopsis crassicaudata. The sequence goes on along the minus strand of NC_133618.1, from coordinate 171,994,752 downwards.
CCGAAGGTATAAGTAACCTGGATAGATAGTAGTGCTAACAACTTACATTCACTTCCCAGTGTTCCTTCTCTGGGTGTAGTTATTTCTGTCCATCATTGATCAATTGGAAGTGAGTTGGATCTTCTTTATGTTGAAGATATCCACTTCCATCAGAATACATCTTCATACAGTATTGAAGTATACAGAGATCTTCTGGTTTTATTCATTTCACTCAGCATCAGTTGATGTAAATCTCTCCAGAGAGGCTTGAGAATTCTGACCAATCCAAGAATTATCCATGAATCCAAAATAATTAAGATGAAACATGTTTCATTTCTTGACAGAGAAGTGATAGAATTAAGATGCAGAATGAGCCTACAATATTTTTTTGTATAATGTTGAAATGCTTTGTCAGACATGTAGATATGAATTGAAGGATATTTTTCAAAAAATATTTTAATTTATTCAGGGAGGAGATAGTGAGAGAGATTCTTTTTAAATAGAACAGCTTTTTATTTTTCAAAATACATGCAAAGATAGTTTTCATCATTTACCCTTGCAAAACCTTGTGTTCAATTTTTTTTTATTCCTTCCTCCCCTTCCCCTTTCCCTGTTACCCTACAAGTCAGCAATGATTTTTTTTCCCCTTAGGACCTCACAGAAAACTTCAATTATTCATTTTGCATATACTTAGAAAACATTAGACATATATTTTAGTTATTTTTATGTTCCATATCTCCCAACAATAATTAAATAAGGGTAAAATTCTTATTCAACCTTTGTTATTTCCTCAATTATAAAGAGTGAAAAATAACCAATATATGAACCATATACTCCATTTGTATCCATATAATATCAAGAGAACAAAAGATGAGATGCAAATATATACCAAACTTACAGGAGGGCATAGAAAAATTTCAGAAATAGTGAGGTCAGATTTTCATCTTTTGCAGTTACATAGTCATTGGAACTTTGAACTATTTCCACAATGCAGAACGTAGTGCTTTGCTTTTAGTAGATGCTTAAAAAATGTTTGTTGAAAGAATCACTCAATGAATATTAGAGAGCACTACTTTTGGAATACTCACCCTATTTGCACTCCCAGATTAAGTTGCCAGAATGCAGCTAATACTATCATAGGTTTAAAAAGTATGAAGTATAAAACAATATAAAATAATTTATACTTTGAATCATCTCATGTTCTGCTATGCACATGGTAATGTTATTTTTTCATATTTTGCATTAAAGTTTAAAATAAATACATTTTTCAAAAAGAATAAAATATTTTTTAAATTTATCAAGTAAATATAATTATCTCTCAGCAGGCTTTTATTACAATAAAAAAGGCATAATAAGAAAAGTAGCTACAAAACATTTCCCTTCCCCCCCTCCATAAACCTGAAACTCACTTTCTGGAAAAAAAATGTGCCCAAGGCAACTCATAATGCAGGACTTCCAATTGTTATTTCTTTTCAGGAATCTCCTCAATTTCAACTCATTGCTTGGGCTGTCTCTCCTGATTATAGCTGGCTTTCCTACCTTCAGAAGTCAGGTCCCTTGAAGCTGCTTTTCTATGGTCATGTCTGAGTTTTTGTCTCTGCTTGACTGCAACTACAATTTAGCTTCTTCTAAACAAATTATTCTCTTCCTGGGATGAGTGGCTCTGCTATTCACTTATTTTCCTGATTCATGCCTACTACTTACTCAAAATTTCCTTCTATGTTTGTTAAGTAATCTCAGGTTGGTCCTAGGCAACAGATTCTTTCTTAGTCAGCACTAGATTGTGGCGTAGTTCTGGGGTACAAGTGACAGTGTCTCCTGTTCTTATTTCTTGCAGTGTCAGACATAAAGCCATTGAATCTAGGAGCTCATCTTAGTTTGGTATACATACAGTCACATATTCTGGTTCAGTCTATGTTGGAAGGCTCTGCCTGGTGCCTTCCTGGCCATACCTGGCCTTCCTTGCCCACAGATCTCTGTCTCTCTATGCTGACCTCAGATGAAAAATGACTCACTGATTTTTTTCTTGGATTTCCTGATCCTGACTCATTCTATTAGTTTTTCTTGTTTTTTTGTTGGAGTAGTTGTGGAGAAGTCTCCACTATCTTTGTGGACTGAACTGATTTTTAAAGGTCACTCAAGGGTATGGTTAATAATTGTTTAACCTATGCCATTATTGCTTTTCTAATTCATTCAAGGAACTTGTTTTCATCCCATAAAAATATCAGCAGACAAGTAGACTACTTTTTAGTTAGTTTAACAAATTGTTATTGATTTCTTTTCTGTGAATTGGTGTTGTTTTCAATTTAAATATGTATGTAAATATAAGTGTATGTTTATCTGTATGTATGCATTTCAACTAATTTAAAATCATACATGTATATATAAACTTACATTTATTTCTATATTAATGAGTATACATATATATACATATATTTCTTCAGATATATGTAGATATGTAAGGAATAATTTATTCTTACACTTTTGTATAAGAATACTTACACTACATTTTTTAGTCAAAATGTGGTTGGGGTTTGGTTTTATTTTGGTTTTTTTATTAATTTATTCATGTAATTCTGTAAGCTAAGCCTTCTGACTTTGGCATTAATTAGATTAGATGTAAGGACCATAATATTCTATAACAACTATTCTTTTACTATGTTTGTATATTACCTTTTCTAAAAGCTAATTGAAGTCTGTCTGACTTGTCAATGTGAGGTACACCAGTAGAGACTTGTTACTGATAGCACTACAAACCAAGTACAACAGAATTATCCTAAAATTCTGAGGATAATACTTATCAATTAACACTTTGGAGATCTAACCTTCCAATTCAAGTGATAGTTAAGGGTAGAACTCCAGAGGAGGTACTGTAAATGTTATGAATTCCTCCAAATTTTATATATTATTCTAATAAGTTGTCTTCAAATATTTGAAGGGCTGTCAGATGGAAGGATTTCATTTGTTAAAGTAAGCCCAAAATGGCAGAACTGGAAGCAATGACTCAAAGTTAAAAAAAAAAAAAGACCAATGCAAATTTGATATCAAAAACTGTTTAATTACCAGAATTACCCAAATGTGGAATGGGCCACTTCTGCAGACAAAGAGCTATGTCTGAGTAGGAACAGAGACTGGAAGCCATTTTCTGGGATTTTATAAAAGGGATTCTTTATCTGCTAAGGGTTAAAACAGATGATTCCTGAGATCCTTTATGACTCAATTTCTGAGTGATTTTAATAGTATTTTTAAAAAGCAATATCATAGCTATGAATACCATTTTTAATCACAATCAATTAACAAACATTTTTAAGTGCTAACTCACTATGCCAGGCATATGCTAAGTGCTGAGGACGCAAAGAAAGAGCTAAAACAGTCTCTGGCTCTCAAGGAACTTGTTTGCTAATGCTATTATGTATTACAATTAATATTACATTCACATTCAAACATAATAAAAGTTTACCTACAAAACATATGTTACAATGTAATATTTCAAACATTTTACATAGATACAAGACTACTCCAAAAATTACTTAATATATAGTGTATACTTATGTGTATAAGTTTGTGTGTATATACATATGTATAGAAATATGTTTGTATATGTATACATATATGTATGCGTATATATGCACATACAGAGAAAAGAGAGAATAGTTTTTTTGGTCTTCCAATAATGTATATAATTTGGAAGAATTCTATATAACTATAGCTCTATATCTATATGAAATCTATTAAAATTTAAAACTTGATCGTGCCCTTTCATCTTCTGTTCTGTGTTATCTAAGGAAAAGTGGTACTTACATTTGTGCTAGCAAAGAGAATCAACCTTCCCTTTGACCTCAAGCTATCCATCTCCTACAACACCTGTCCCTTGAGAGAAGACAAAGAAGAATGTTGGTGGCGTTCTTCCTTCCTTTTCTTCTCCTTCCTTGTCTTGCTGCACAGGTTCAACTTTTATCTTGTGCTGAATTATTTCCTGCCTAATTTCTAGCCTTTTGAGGGATTAGGAATAGTGATATTGGGCCTTCCATATGATCACCTTATTATGTACCTTTATTCTTAGGCTGCACTTGTCTCCAGCTTGATATTGTTTCCTTTGCAAAAAGAAGTGGTATCTTCCACTGGGATAAATAGGATATGCAGGTATGATAATGTTCATTATTATTCAATAATGAACATTATCATACCTGCATATCCTATTTATCCCAGGATTGGGAATTCAGGCTAGCTATAGGAATTGGAAGTTTCCTTGTGATGGAACGAATGGAATTGATTCCACTTCTCTGTCTATGAAAATCTAAGCCCCATTTCCCACCAATGGTTCCTTATTCTCATCTTCTCAACTCTACCATTTCAAAGTTCCAACCAAAAACCATCCACTCCTTCCACTGTGCCCAATAGAATGCCCATTCCACAGGCAACAAACTCCTTTTTATCCTAAATCTTTTCCACTCTTACTCCTTTCATCTTCTAATGATAAATGAAATCTGTCTTATACATACCACCCTCAATGACAGGCATTATGGCTATCCTGTTTAACATGGCTGCATCTTCATTCATTCCTGTTGGTTCACTGATCAATGAAAGAAAGTGGGAGTATTCTTGTTCCCCATTGCCACTTTTAAGTTCTTTCCCTATCAATCAATACTTACCTCTCCTTTGAGTTCCATGCAATTCATCTCTACTGCCCAATCAAAATCCTGGAAGCTATGGTTCACAGAATTCCAGGTCACTCCCTCCCTTTCCTCAATGAATTCAGCACATGGTTCAGCACATGGTTCACAATTGTTCTCTCCACCTACCCACAATTTGAGAAAAGACAACATCGTCTTTACTGGATTGTCACTGAGGTCTATAACGTAAATAAATTCAGAGTCCCTGTTCTAGGATAAAATATAAACTCTTCTTGAATGATCCTTACAAGCTGGTTCCAATCTGTCATTCTATATTGACTATACATTCTGACCCTTTACTCTCATCTTTGTTTTTTTTTTTTTTTTTTTTTTTTAACAGATTGTCCCAAGAGAGATCCTACTCCTTACCTCACCTTACCTCAGCTACTTTAAGATTTCCTTCAATCTCCACTTCTTATAAGAGGTCTTACCCAATCCTCCAAGTTGTCATCACTTGTAACGAGCTGTCGTCTCTAGAAGCTGCCGGATCGCTCTCTGGGAAGAGATCTGCTGTGTCTTCTACTCAAATCTCTCCGACTGATTCTTCTTCCTGTAACAAACCGTTGTCTCCAGGCAGTTGCTGTTAACTCTTGTCCTTAGAAGTGACTTCCCTTCCTGCAGAGAGTCCCGTCAAGCCAGATATAATGCAAAGTCTTCTCCTTGAATCTCCTCCAGCTCTTATCCTTCTCCATGTAGACTCACTCTCCAGGCCCACTGTTCTCTCTTTTATTCTCCCAGAGAATGGGCATGGGATAATGCAAGGGCTTCTGGGAAGAACCACCTCAGCCAATGAGCCTGCTCCTTCCATCAAGTCAACCTGAGTTCTCACCTTGTAATTGTCCAACCTGAATTCTCACCTTGTCACTATCCAGACAACCTGAGTTCTCACCTAGTAATCCTAACATCTCCCCCTTTCTTTTGATTTAGAACATAGGACAGTCATGACCTTGAAACATAAATCCATCAATATGGGAAGTATTACAGATAATTACATAAATTACATAAGCACATAGTAACACAGTAACATAACACATGCTAGAAGTATATAACATAATCAAATAATCATAAATTGAAAATTTATAAATGTCCATAAATCCATTGTCCATTAGTCTCATCTTGTGTGAGGAAGTCCAATGATTCCTGCTGGTTTTAAAGTTCTTTAACAGTCTTTTTATTAGCCATGCTCTTTCGGTGTAAGATGTTTCTTAGATCTTCTCCTTTATTTTGAGGTCTTTCTCTTTTTCTGTCTCTCTCTGCTGGACAAGGCAAATATGACTCGTTGGCACCCATCTGATTCCTTCTCCTGCTGAAGAAATACAAGCAAACCCTCTCTCCCAGGCAGTTAACCTATCTAATTATTACCTTCTATTTACCACTTTCTAAATCTCTTCTCATCATCTGGCAATTACATTGGAATTGTTTGCACTGGACACAGCCCTGTTGGTTTAAAAGGTCTGTATTCTCCCCAAGTGTAATCCATTTTTGCAATCTGATTGCCTTTTGGCTGACTTATCAGGTAATCCCTTTCTGCCATGTGATTGCATTTCTGCTGGTTGATCAAATCAAAGTCCTGACCTTCTAAAGGTTCTTTGGGTGTAACATCAGCTGCCATCATGCCCCAAGTCTTTTTTGCCTGGGGCCCTGGACCTGGGCTCCTCATCCCATTTCCCTGAATTATTCTACACTCTGATGCCCAATGGAGTCCTCTGTTGCATTTTGGACATGGGGTTTTAGGTCTTCTCTCACCCTGTCTTTTCACTGTATCTCCATATCTACACTGAGCTCTTAGATGTCCAATTTTTCCACATTGAAAACATCGCCGAGTTTCTCTAGAAGGCCCTTGCCAGGAGGGACCCTGTCTTTCCACATTCATCATTGTCTGGGTGTAAAAAGCATTTGTTCCCACTGTAGCACAGCGTCTTATGATCTCCTCTAAAGGAGCATCTTTGTCTAATCCCCATATAATTCTTTTGCAAATCTCATTGGCATTTTCCTTAGCCAGATGTCTGGTCATTATTTCTGTAGCTGAATTTTCTCCAATAGTTCTTTTGACAGCAGTTTGCAAACGTCCCACAAAATCTGCAAAAGGTTCATTGGGACCTTGCTGTATTTTAGTGAAAGCCTCTCCACGATCTTTCTGTCCAGGGAGGACACCCCAAGCTTTTATTGCAGCCTTAGCAATTTGCTCATATATTGTCATGGTATAATTAATCTGTTCCGAATTCTCTCCATACTGACCTTCACCAGCTAAGTGCTCAAAAGTGAATTGTGTGTTAACTCCTATTTCTAAATTGCATCTGACTTGAATTTTACATAATTCATGAAATTCTGCAAGCCATAGCAAATTTTCTCCAGGTTCCAGACATGTCCTTGCTATGGATTTCCAATCATTTGGGGTTAGGACTTCATAAGACAAACCATCTAGTAACATTTTAACATAAGCTGATGTAGCCCCATAAAGGGTACAACCTTTTTTCAAATCCTTAATTTTATTCAAATCTAAAGGTGCATATCTTCTCCTTTTTTGACCTACAGAGTCAATATTTTCAATCACAGGATATGCATGTATAAAATCACTTATATCCTGTCCTTCTCTCTTAGCTTTAACCAATGCTTTTTCTAATCTTGTCATAGGCTTAGGCTGCTTCACAGGCAAATCTGTTTGTGTTTCTGCCTCTTCCCCTCCTCCTTCTTGCTCCACCCCTGAAGGGTTAATTGAGGGAGGAGATGGGAGGTGCTCCTGTTGCTGTTGCTCAGAATTGTACTTAACTTCATTGTTATCTGATTCATCCTTTTCACCTAGTTTAGTTGACACCTCCCCATTTTGCTCCTTCATCTCTTCCTTTAGAATAACATTTTTTAAAGCCATTTGGATTAAATTGTAGGTATGAATTGTATCTTTGGAAACTGAATTTGGTCTTGAACCAAAGGGTAAAATGTCACAAAGGCAATTGTAGTGTTCACCTAATTGCTCTCCTACTAATTTCCACTCATCTGGATCCAATTCTTTTTCCAGAGAAAAACAAGGATATATGACCTTCACAGTTCTTAAAAGTTCAGTAATCTCCTCCAAAATTATAATCAATCCTTGGCTTTTCATAACCTTGATGATGCTCTCTAAACATTTTCCTTGAACAGAAGGTGTTTGCCCCATTTCACTATAAGAGATTGCTGGTTTAGCCCTTAAGTTAAGTTCCTTATTTATCTATTAGCACGCTCACTTAATCTTTAACAAAGTTTCCTCGTTACTCACGGTTCTGGGTCAGAGAGACTGAGATCTAGATCGGAAGCTTTTCCACTGGAATCAGGACCGTGTCTGTCCCTGTTCGGGCGCCAAATTGCAAAGGTCTGGTCTAGCTCCTCTTGTCAGGATAAGCAAAAGTCCTTGCCCCACGTGTGGACGCCAATTGTAACGAGCTGTCGTCTCTAGAAGTTGAGTTCTCACCTAGTAATCCTAACAATCACTCTTTCCCTTACCTTCATATTCACTTATCTGTGTACATACTTAGATCATTTTTACTTCCTTTTTGAGAATGCATGACAAGTTTTACCTTTACTGATTAAGTGTTTATTGAAGTTTATTTCTCAAAAATACTTTAAGGGAGTTATTAAGCTAATTTTTCCCCAGATGGATGCTAAAATACTCTTATTTTTCCAATTTTCTATTATTACTTCATTTCCAAATTATTTCATTCTAATTCTATTTTCAAACTCAGACTTTTAATGAAGATATCAGAAATTCAATTATTATTAATTGATGTACTTGGTTTGCTACTAATTTTTTTTTTATTCTACATATGTTTACATATATGTATAATTTTATATAATTCATATATTTAAATTTGTATGTGTTACTATAGTTTTTATCTGATGCCTCATCATGGTGTGGAGATGACCTTGAGTTCTATCAGCAGAGTAAAAGTTCTGTCTGGTCCTACCAGTCTAAGAAAGCTTCACAATATGTGGGTATGGATCTAGTGATGAACTGTATGCCTGCAGTGCCTGGCCCAGTGTAGAAAAACTCATCTAAGGTTGACATCAAGGTGATATCAATATTTAAGACCACATACTAAATAAGAGGAGGAAATAGTCTGCATTGGCTTTAGGAATATGAAAATCAACAAAATTATAGAGCCTTCAATTTTTAATTTGAATATAAACAACTTAAAATGAAATCTAAAAACTACTTCTTTTTTCCTTAAGCTTTTTTTTTTTTTTTTACTTTCTATTCAATTCTTGATAAATGAGAAAAATTATTTTCATTGATGCTTGGTGTACTTGGATTTCTTGAAGAGATTTGACTTATTCAGGTTATGAACACTCAATGAATACTTTTTTACTATTTGGGCAATTATCTGTCACAGGAATTTCCATTTTCCTTGCTTAAATAATTGTACTCTTTAGGATAGCTTGGAATTATCTCATGTGTCTTGATTCTTGATGTTTCTGTCCAATTATTTTGTTACTTAGTTCCCTGAAATGTGGTGGTATTTTAAATCTAATGTCTCTGAAGTTCTCATTTTGTTGACATTTCTTTTCATATTTAATTCTAGTTACCCATCATATCTTACTATTTTGCCTCCAATTTTCATTTTCATAATCAATTTTTCCAAATCTGTAAACAATAGATCCAGGAAATCCTTATTGGAATTCTCAAATATCAATTTTAAAAGCTGGCAAGATGTCTTACATCCTTCTTTGTTTTTCATCCTTTCTTCCTTTCTCTCTCTTCTCTCCTCCCTCACTCCTTCCCTCCCTCTGTCTGTCTCTTCCTCCCTCCTTCCCTCTCTGTCTCTCTTTGTCTCTCTCTCTTTCTCTGTTTTTCCGTCTCTCTCTCTCCAGCTATTTTACATCTTCTCTCTCTTTCCTTTGTTCCTGCTTCCTTCTTTTCTCTTCTTCCTCCTCCTCCTTCTCCTTCTTCTCCTCCTCCTCCTCCTCTTCCTCCTCCCTTCCTTCCTTCCTTCCTTCCTTCCTTCCTTCCTTCCTTCCTTCCTTCCTTCCTTCCTTCCTTCCTTCCTCCCTCCCTCCCTCCCTTCCTTCCTTCCTTCATCCCTCCCTCCCTCCCTCCCTCTCTTCCTTCCTTCCTTCCTTCCTTCCTTCCTTCCTTCCTTCCTTCCTTCCTTCCTTCCTTCCTTCCTTCCTTCCTTCCTTCCTTCCTTCCTTCCTTTTCTTATCTTTCTTTTCTTCTTCTTCTTTGGCATTCAAGGTTAAAGAAGGAAAGAAGAAGAGAGACAGAAGCAGAGACAGAGACATATAGACAGAGACAGACAGAAAGACAGAAAGAAAGACAGAAACAGAAAGAGACAGAGACAGGGAGAGAATGAGAGGGAAGAAGGGAGGTAGGGAAGGAGAAGAGACTTTGGAGTCATTTTATCAATGTTTGGTAACTACTATAACCTTTTAATGTTTACCCCCCCCAGTCCATTACTAACCAACTCAAAACCTATCTTTCGCTCCCCTAACTTACAAAAGATAAACTATTTTGCTGAATATTGAATGCCTTTACACCCAAGCTCCAACCTATTTTTTTTTCAACCTCATTTCATATTATTCCACTTCACACACTCTACCAGATGGCCAGACTGCCCTCCATTATCTCTGCTTCCCTCTGTTTCCAACCCTTTTGCCTGATATGGATCTCTCTCATTTCTCCATATGCTGAAATCTTTCCATTGTTTCAAGGTTTAGCTCAGGTGCCATGAAACTATTCCAGAATAAATTAATCCCTCCCTTCATAAATTTATCTTGGGATTTGAGAAAACTTGGTCTTCAAACTTTTTAGTCTTGAGATTTTTTTTATTCTTAGAAATTATCAATGATTTGACTTTTGTTTACATGAGTAATATCTATTGATATTTATAGTGTTTGAAATTAAAAGTGGATAGCACTTTAAGAACCACTGCTTTATAAGTTTGATTTTTAAGACTTCAGATAGCCTAATTTATGTTATATCTGTTAGTGTACATAGTTTACACCAGGTTATAAATTCCTTGAGGACAAACTGTTTCTTTTTTAATACTTGCATCTCCAGAGTCTATCACATTGCTCTGTACACAGTAGGTATTTAATAAAAAACTTAAATGAAATTGAATTAAATTCTTCATAAGTTCTATGGATAGGTTAGAAAAAAATATATAAATTAGGAGTTTATAAAATCCAAAGAGAATTTTAGCAAAGAAGGGGGTTGGAATCTACACCAGCAGTATGATATATGTTTAGCGCAAATTCTATATAAAGCACAATTTTCAACTCTCAAACTAATTTTTTTTTTCTTTTTTCTTAACTGACCTTTTTAATTGACCTGGGTGATATCTTCTAGATTAAGAGGCTGGAAATCCTGTGTCTGATACTTCAAAGATCTATGATTTTGGGCAACTCATTTAATTATTCTTATCTTCAATTTCTAGCTTAATAAAGCGACAGGGTTGGACTAAGTGATTTTTGATAGTCTCTTCTAGCTTGAAAATCTTATGATTTCACGCTGATCTGTAATTTTGATTACACTACTACTCAGATATGTTAAGGTAAGCCAAAAATAGTGTCTAGATGAAGTTTGAGACTAAAGAGGAAGGAAAGATTGCAATTTTGTTGGGATTTCAAAGGCAAGAAGCCATTGAAAATAAAAGAATATTCAATCTTGGGACAGCTAGGTGGTGCAGTGGATAGAGCACCAGCCTTGAATTCAGAAGGACTGGAGTTCAAATGTGGTCTCAGACACTTAACACTTCCTAGCTGTGTGACCCTGGGCAAGTCACTTAATCCCAGCCTCAGGGGGGGAAAATATTCAATCTTGCTGAATGTGCATTAGATACTTATGCTGCAAACTAATTTTTTCTTATGTCTTCATAGAATAAAAATGATAGTTAACAGTTATCATTTTCCTTACAAAACTAATTTTCTCCCAATTAAAGAATGGTATAAAACATAAAAACAATTATGTAGCATACTTGAATAGGATCATTAAGTATTTCATATATGCCATATGTTCTCAGGCTGCTTATGCTATATTGTCATAAACATTAGGTAAGCAGGAGCAATGAATTTGTTCTGCACAATATATCAAGCATGCTGAAAAAATGTAAAAATGTAAAATAATATGGAATAATGAATAGGGCACTGGGCTTGGAATTAGAATGTCTAAGTTCAAATTCTGTCATTGTCCTGAGCAAGTCACTTACCTTTCTGTTCCTCAGTTTTCTCTGGGAACCAAGAATCCTGGGGAGTAGGTACTATTATTATTTTATAGTTGAGGAAATTGAGTCACATAAGAGGCAAAATAACTTTTCCAGAATCACACAGACCTAGTATCTGAAATTCATTTTGAACTCAGATTTTCCTTAACTCCAAGCCCAGAACTCTACACATTATACCATTTAGTTGTTCTTAATGGAAGTCTAGGACATTTGAAGACCTTATCAACACATTCAGGTGATGTCTCCATACGGAAGATACTAGGGAGCAAATGATGTGTCCTCATGTGGAGGGCACTAGGGAGTTACTTCTAGAATTGTGATGATATAAGGAAAGTATCTTAGAGCATGCATGGACATTTGATTATTGTTTCTGGTCAACTAAATATGTGGTGAAGAAAAGGCTCTAACTGGCTCTAAAGACACTCATTCAGCTTCATCTATGATCTCTTTACCTCAGAATTCTTTGAGGAGCTCAGCAACAGGTGAAATGAATGGAGTCTATAGAGTATCCTCTAGATCCAGAAATTGTGTGTGCAGTTATCATAATTTAAATACCCCTATATATGAAAGAAGTAAAGCATCTATCTTCAGTATCTAGCATTCCAGAGTCCAGGTTTCACAGTTAGTACACTACTTTGGCCCTTTTGAAAAATAGGGAACTAAAAAAGGAACAATGAAGGATCCTTGAGAATAATTTTTGGAATGCCAGGTCATCTGTAGCTGAGACACAGGATCAATTAACTGCATATGGACATGAAATTGGTAGGAATAATATCATGTGGGAATTTAGTAAAGCTCTGAACTACTCTACCCACCCTCTTTCAATTGAGGCAGGTTAGAAAACAATAAGTCCTTTATAGGTATAGATGGAGGGGAAATATTGCATACCTTCTTCCTATATTTTTGAAGTAAATATCTTTTTGTAAAACTTAATTCAATGTTAAATGGTTAAATGGAGTTGCAAGTGCTAATTATTGACCCCCTCAATTTTTTTTAATTTGCACACATACACACTCATATTTTCAGTTAGCTAAAAGCTGCCTTTTTACACTCTAATACTGGTACTCCAGCCCCACTTGAGAACTAAAGGAAAAACAAACCCATTATAAACATGAATAGTCAACCAAAACACATTTCCAAATTGTGTATGTCATAGACATAGACCTATATGCTTATACACATATATTATATATGTATATACATTGCATATGTATATGTGGGTAGGTGTGTATACGCACACATGGACACTTCTTTTTCCTGCATTCTTTACCTCTTCCCTGAATCAGGAGGTGGGAAATATGTTTCAACATTAGTCACTTAGGATCACATTCAGTCATTACATTAATAAGAGTTTCTAATTCTTTCAGAGTTATTTATGTTGACCAAATTGTAACCATTACATATAAATTCTTCTGCTGGTTTTGTTCATTTTACTTTGCATTAGTTCATACAAATCTTTCCAGCTTTCTCTGAAACCATAACCTCCACCTTTGTCAGCAACACATACACACACATACACATACACATACACATATACACAATCTAACACATTTGATACCATAACTGTTATCCATTACCCAGTTTATGGGCAACCTCTTAGATTCCAATTCTTTGTCACCTCAAAAGAGCTATATTAGGGTTTCTTTTGCTTAAGACTAATCCATCCCTAAATCTTCCCTTCATCCTTTCTCCCCTTTCCCTCATATTGCTATATTTTCAAGTATATTTCTGTACCCAACTATGTTTGTGAGTATTCCTCCTTCCCTTGACCAGTTCAGATGATAGAGATGTTGATGTCAGTTTCTTCCCTACTCCTTCCTCCTTATTTGTAGATTTATGCACTTTGCTTAAATGCTCTAATTCTTCAAGATAATTTTCCCTAAGCTTTCTTTCCCTCCCCCTTGTATATTTCTCTTCCCCTCTTCATTTTTTTCTTAAGATCATCAAGATATAATGAGATCATCAAGACCACTCTCAGGTCTTGTCTAATTAGATTCTCTCTATAATCCTGATGATAGTTAAATTGAATTGTACATGCTAATTATTGTCCTCCTCAATTTTTTTAAAAATTTATACACATGCACATTTTCAGTCAGTTCACTTATATATAAGTTCACTTACAGAGACATATAAATCATTACCTATTAGAATATAAGTAGTTCACCCTTATTTAGTCAATTATCATTTTTCATTCTTACCTTCTTAATATTTCTCTTCACTCCTGAGTTTAATTTTAAACCTTTTTTTCTACACTCTGGTCTTTTCATCATGAATGCTTGGAAGTCCTCTATTTCATTAAAATTTATCTTCCCCTTGTAGCATTATACTCAATTTTGCTGGATAAGTTATTCTTTTTCCATAAGACTATATATACATCCTTTGCCATCTGGAATATCATATTCTATGTTCCCTGCTGCTTTATAGTGGTGGCTGCTAAATTTTGTCTGTGGCTTCTTGGTTCTTAAATTTCTTCCTGGAAGTTTGCTGATTTTTTTTTTTTTAATTTGGAAGCTCTGGATTTTGGCTATGATGTTCCTGGAAATTTTCTTTGTGGGGTTTCTTTCAGGAAGTGATTAATAGAGTCTTTCTATTTCCACTTTGCCCTCTCCTCTAAGAAATCTGGACAGTGTTCTTTTAAAATTTCTTTACATATGATGTCTAGGGGGCAACTAAATGGTGCAGTAGATAGAACACTTGAAGTCAGGAGGATAAGAGTTCAAATTTATCCTCAAACATTTAACACTTACTAGCTGTGTGTCACTGGGCAAGTCACTTAATCCTAAGTGCCTCACTAAAACAGCAACAATAACAAAAAAAATATGATGTCTAGATTATTTTGTTGTCGTTCATGACATTCAAGTAGTCCAAAGATTTTTCCCTTGTCTTGTTTTTGAGATTATTCTTACACTTATTTTTTTATTTACTATATCTTTTGACTCTATTTTAATATTTTCTGTAGTCTCATGGAATCATTAACTGCATTTTGGTCCAATTTTTTTTCTTTTAATTAAAGTTTTTTTAAAATTTTCAAAGTATATACATGGATAATTTTTGACGTTCACCCCAACAACATCCTGTGTTTTAATTTTTTCCCTCCCTTCCCCCCACTTCTTCCCCAGTTAGCAAATGATTCAATATATGTTAAATATGTGCAATTCATTTATACATATTTCCACAAATATCATGCTGCACACAAGAAAAATTAGACCAAAAAGAAACAAATGAGAAAAAATGCAAGCAAACAATAACAAAAAGAATGAAAATACTATATTGTGATCCACATTCAGTTCCCACTATCCTTTCTCTGGGTGAAGATTGGTCCAATTTTCCAATAGTTTGCTGCTTGGGCAAGATTTTGTACTTTATGTATCTAGCTCTTAATTCACTTTCCCTTTTAATTTTTTTTCCTTTTCCAGTTCTTTCTTCCATAGTTTTGATTTTTTCCCCATTTTTTCCTCAAACACTCTCATTTAATTTATAAATTTATTTTTACACATTTTTTCCATCCCTTAAAGAAGCGTAGTTAAATTTATGCCCAAGTTATGTTTTACTATGAATTTTTCTTTGTAGAAATTTTAAAGTTACTCTTTTTCTGCTTTTTTTTTTCTTGCATGTTTCTGCCCACATAATAACTCTTTATGGTGGGATTCTTTTTTTCATGATTCTTTAGATATGTTTTTTTGATTTCTGATGTTAGTACTGGGCTTTGCACTTTTCTGAATGGAAGGTCTGGGAAGTTCTGTTACTGCTTTCTTGAGATACTGAGTGTTGCTTTATTGCAATATTTCAGATAAGGAATGGGAACTCCTAAGCTTTCAGTGATTCCAAAGTGGTCTGATCTAGATCAAAGCCTGGCTGTCCACCCATTCCCTGCCCCAAACTGAGCTCTACCCCTGTGTTAGGGTCTGAGCAACAATAAATGGATACTATTCCTATTAGCTCTTAGGGAAGCTCTGATTTTTCAGAGTGACTGGCTCTCTTTTCTCCTAGGATTCTTGCCGTGGTTAATTCTCCATAAGCTTCAGATTGAGATAGAATTGAGATTCTTCTCACTTCTGGATTCTGAGCTATATGATTGTTCCTTGCTTCGGAACCTGTTGTCTTCTTAGTATACCATCTTGAGCATTCCAGCCCTCAAAGCCATCCCCAGGCACAAAGCTTCTCAGTTCACCATAGATCTATAACCTGGAACTGAACACGAGGAACCAAAGACAGTTGGGAACTATTATCAAAAATTGTACTAGACAACTTTATGGATCTGGGATCTCTTTTTCTCCAGATATTTTCTCCCTATATGTTGTTATACCCCTGTTTCATACTCTGACTAGATCCTGTCCCCAGTCCGCATAGACTTCTCTGTCTTCCTCTGCAGACAAAGGTTGGACAGAGAACTTACTATGACTTCTCTGAATTTCCCCCATCAGGATTTTATCTATTGTGTTTTCTAGATGAGGAGCTCAGCTGTACTGTTCTTATTATTGTGCTATCTTCTTCCCCAGACTTTCCTATTGGCATTCAAGAGAACGCTAGATGTAACAAATATATAGTCATTCAGATAGAGTACATTTCCAGACCAGAAGAAAGAGGAGGAAAAGAATTTATCATAAGTATTTTTATGAGGGCACCTTTTCTTTAGCCATAAATGTAAATATAATCAGCACAATTGCTTAGATAATGTTACAAAGGACAAGATCATGAGATTTAATATCCATAACACCAAGTCCGGAATCACAGATTCCTTGCAAATCTAGCTTTTATAGAATTTATAAGACCTCATTATGAAGACTTACAATTAAGGAGAAGGAACTAATCATTACTTCCAAGACAGTTCATTCTATAGAACATCATTCTACTATGTAATTGTTTAACAACACAATGTCCACCTTTGCTCAAAGAAAGAACCAAAACAGAAGAGGTAGCTAGAGTTTTAAAGTCTAGTATTAAGAAGACCTAAATTTTGATGCAGAATCAGATTTTTATTAGCTATATGATGTTGGAATGAGCCCATAAATTGTTTAAGGCATTATCTGTGAAATGGGGTGATATTAGCATTTATTTCACAGAGTTGTTTGAGATTCAATTGCAAGAATATATGTACTTTGTACACCCCAAAGAACTATGTAAATGGTGGGCATTGTTGTAATTATCAGGAACATCTCAGGGATGTTTCTTTATTCATAGGATTCACTAATGTAATATGAAAAACAAAAATAAAATTTCATGAATTAAACATAGGAGTTTATTTCATGTCTGATTGAAGGCCATTGTGTAACAAAGAAAAACCCTCTCTTTCTGAACTAGGAAGGGGTGAGGAGACACAGAAACTACTTCTGAGTCCAACTCTAATGACGTTCAGTGATAAACTCCAAACAGCATATCATTGCCCTGTATTTATACTCGAGAAGAAACTAATAAAGGAATGGGATAAGTTTTGGAGGTATTCAAACTTACTGGTCAGTTTGCAGAAATCCTTTTTTTAATAAGACATTTAACTCATAATCTTATTTAGATTTTTTTTTTTTTGTTACTAAATTTCTGATTTGCATAGGAGAATTGTGATTTTTTTTTTTAATGGTGGATCTACATGGGAGGAAAGCCCATTTTATTATATAGTCATTCAGATAGAGTACATTTCCAGACCAGAAGAAAGAGGAGGAAAAGAATTTATCATAAGTATTTTTATGAGGGCACCTTTTTTTAGCCATAAATGTAAATATAATCAGCACAATTGCTTAGATAATGTTACAAAGGACAAGATCATGAGATTTAATATCCATAACACCAAGTCCGGAATCACAGATTCCTTGCAAATCTAGCTTTTATAGAATTTATAAGACCTCATTATGAAGACTTACAATTAAGGAGAAGGAACTAATCATTACTTCCAAGACAGTTCATTCTATAGAACATCATTCTACTATGTAATTGTTTAACAACACAATGTCCACCTTTGCTCAAAGAAAGAACCAAAACAGAAGAGGTAGCTAGAGTTTTAAAGTCTAGACTCAAACCAAACAAGTATATATGAAATATACTTTGAATTTCATGGGAAATTCCAGGGAGGAAAACAAAATGCTAACAGTTGGGAAAGAGAGCCAGAAGGTGGAGTTACTCTTTTTTAAAAGTCTACTGACTAAGCAAATTTTCTTGGTTCAGTGGTTAATCCTGTTTGATAAAGTTTTCAGGAAGTATCCTCCCCTTCTGCAGCTATCATAAGGTGGAAGGGGCTGACTAGGTATCAAAGGAACACCAAGGATTTGATGGAAAAAGTGCCAATTTTTTTTCAGCAATAAGTCATGCATGTCCTTAAAAGCTGCCAGAGGAACTAGGTGCACACTTCATTGATATAGCTTCTTCATGCTCCAAGGAGTGAGTGTACAGTCCCTTCTACAGGGAACATCATTTAGACTAACTACATTTTTATATATTACAGAATGGAGGACTTCTGCTTTGCTCAGGATTATACAGATAGGTAGTGGCTGAATCAGGATGAAACCCAAGTTTCATGAGTACAACCCGGTGTTCTTTCTGATATATGATTTTTCTGTTTCTATTTCTCTTTCATTACAAGGATTTTTGATAACAACACAAAACTTATAGTCCTTTGAGAGTTAATAAGGACCTCTTCAAAGATAAAGGACAGAAAACAGACAAGCATCATTATAGTGAAAAGGGTTAGAGGCAGACATGTATACTTGACTGCTATTTACTACCCATGGGACCATAAGGAAGTCATAACCTTTCTGAGACTGCTTCTTTATCTGTAAAATAGAAATAATTCTTGCCATACCTATCTTCATTCAGTAAACATTTGTCCTACAAATATTTATTAAAGCACTACTATGTGCCAGGTACTTTTTAAAGCAGTAAGGATACAATGTTAAAAAGGAAAGTCAAGCAAGGGGCTTATATTCTATTTGTAGGAGGGCTGCTACTTAATATGTAACATGGAGGAGTTGGGTGGTTTGAAGGGAGGTAGAATAGACATTTCTAGTGTCTTTTCTCCTTACCCTTCTCCAAAGATTTGAATTCCCCCAGGAGAGAAAGCAAGAGGTTGGGGCTGGAAGCCACTCTGTTCTCCTTAAAGTAAGGAATCATCTTGTTAGATTTATGATCTATCTACGAATTTAAATAGTCTTAGTCTAGAGGATATGTTTTCAGGTTTAATCCAATTTCTAATTGTTGTTTCATTATGGGGGCAAGGGAAACAAAACCTCAGGCTTTATATGAAAGGCTTGACCCCTTTCTCACCAATTCCACATAGCATTTAGCCAAGAAATTGATTTATACAATTCTACGGTAAAAAAAAGGAAGGAAGAAAGAAAGAAAGAAAGAAATCAGAGAAAGTTGGAAAATACATGATAGAGAACTGATTGAGAAGGAACTTCCATCTAGGGAGTGAGGTAACACTGAAACTGAGAGTGAGAGCAAGAGAGTCCTAGGTCTCATTCAAGGGAAGTTCCTTGAAGTCAAAGATAGGAACATTATGGAGAGACTTCGAACTCCCTTCCTGTCTTCCCAGAATCTTCTTTCAGCAACCTGAAATGGAACTGATCTCTTCCACCTCTGTTGAAGCTGGAAAGCAGAAAATTCTTTCAAGAAAGACTTGAAAAACTAAACCTGTCTCCTACACTCAACTTCATCTCTAACCTTGATGCAAGGTAAGGTCATTAATCTTCACCAATAAGGAAACAGTTCTATACCAATATACTTTGACACTGGGGTTACATAATTTTTTTGTAGCAACTTATTATTTAAAAACTGTAAAGTACTATGCAAATGAAAGATAGCTGAGTCAAATAATTGAATCTAAAAGTTTACTGGTCTTTATAACATAGATGTGTTTGTACTTCAGCAATTATAAGGAATATACTAGTTTATAAACAGAACACTAGAGGCCAACAACCTATTTCCAAAAAAATTAATAGTTTTTCTTCCTTCTATACTATGCAACATAATTTTACTTCTTTGTGAATCTTGATTATCCCATTCCTTCTCTTTTCCATTATTTTTATTAGGACTTTCCTTCACTTGAAATTAATTATTTTTGGTGTTAATTCACATTATTTTAGAAAGCTAAGCAAAAAAAAAAAAAGTTATATGGTATACAATTTTTTAACATCAAGAACTGAATTAAATTAAAATATTAGCTATATATTCCATCTTGACCCTAAAGGCCTAGCTTTATGGCAGGTCTTGTCTAGGACAAATTTTTCCCAATTACCAAACATCAACAACAGACAAAATATATATAATATTCCATATGACAGATGTTCAGGTAATGGGTGAATATAAGCAAAGATGGTATACGAAAGAGTGGTATATAGCTAATGTTCAAACATTTATATGCAGATAAACTAAGGTATCTGTGGGTGTGAGTAAATACACAAAAGCCCATAAACTCCCCCAAAACAATACTGCATTAGTAGGTATGCAGATATATTCTGAGCACTGGTTTTGGGGCGTCAATCAGTGTCTTAGAGATCTCCATTCTGACTTCCTGAACAATGCCAACTGCAAAAGTTTAATTCTTTCTGTTCGTGTAATTTTTTGACATCATTAGAGAAAAACTCAACTAGAGTTTTTCATTTGGCTATATAGAAACAAATACGCAGCATAGCTGCTGTAACCAGTACTATATTTCTTCAGATAAATTACAAGAAGCATAAGAAGCA